>NC_066580.1:26038781-26368781 GCF_024323335.1 Lathyrus oleraceus | reverse complement strand
TTATTTATAATTCTTTATTTAATTTTTAATTAATATGCTCTATTTTATATTTATAAAAAAATTAATAAATTAACTCATGATAAGTATATTTCCATTAATTTATTATTTATTATTTATTTATTTATTTATATTTTTTATTTGTGTAAATGAATCGCTAGTGTAATTAATTTGAGATTGACATAGTATTGTTTTAAGAAAACTATACTACTACACAAGAATATTCACTATGGCTATTATTCGTGTCTGTTTCGGTTAGATATATATTATATTTATATATGTTTTATATCTATAAATTTTAGGGTATCTGTTTTCAAATATTTGTGAATACTTTTTTTTTAATTTTATTTTAAAAGAAAAATATTTTCAATATCATTTAAAGACAAAAAAAAATTATTATCACAAACTACTATACATTTCCCTTCAATTTAACAACAAAACTTCACCATATTAATTTTCTTCTTTTTCATCAAAACATAATAATATCCGAATATAATAATTCATTAACCAAAACAAAATTCATTATATCATTTAACAATTGTTCCAAACAAAAAAAACAGGCAATAAAAATTATATAAAAAATAAAATGTTTTTTCAAAGAAAACATTAAAAAAAAAGAATTCACAATATTAAAAGACTAATTTTTTTTAAAATAATTAAAGGACTGTTTTTTTTATAAAAAAGTTTGAAATATGAAAAGATTACTCTTTTAAAAGATAAAAAGATAAAATACAATAAATTTTAAATTTGTATAATTTATTAATGGATATGAATATCTGCGAATACGGATATAGCATTTTTGATCATTAGGATACATAATTTTATTTTAATTTATTATTAAAGATAATATTTATTAAAAATGGTTTTTTTAAAAGCCAATTAAAAATAACTAATATTTCATTTTCGACATAAATTATTTTCTTCAATTTTTATTTTAATAATAGCCAACATATAAATAAAACTAAAACATTAAAAAGTGATTTAAAAAAATTAAAACAAACCAGCCTAGAATCAATTATACAAAAGAAACACTCTTGAAAAAGGGTACGTGTGGGAGGGCTGTGGCCCATGAAGTTATTTCATTGTCAAAGCCCAGCTAACTCCAAAAGCCTGATAATTGTTTTATATATATATATATATATATATATATATATATATATATATATATATATATATATATATATATATATATATATATATTATATATATAATATTATATATATATATATATATATATATATATATATATATATATATATATATATATATATATATATATATATATATATATATATATATATATATTATGACTTACTAGTAAAACTGTAACAGAATAATTTAATCTAATTACATAGAAGATTTTAGTTCAAGGCTGATTATAACTTTTTAAATTTGTAAACTTATATTAACTACTTAAATAGTTTCGAAACTTATAAAATAATTAAACCTTTAACTTTATTCACGAAGATAATATATACTTTAAAGGTTGAATTTGATCAAAACTAGATTCCAAATCGATTTTTTTTTTAAAATAACCATGTTTTTTCAAAAAAAAATCCAAAATAACACTCAACCTTTGGATCAACAGTGAAAGACGTTACCATTGCACCAAAGAACCTTCATGTTAATTTGTTTCATCATATATTTAATGAGTCATTGATCAATTGTATTTTTTAAATTGTATTAAAATAAAACACATTAAATATAAAATAATATATTAATATATAATATTTTTAAAAATTAAAGAATAGAGATAAAATTTAATAAAATGAAAAAAGAACAATATATTTTTTATATTAATACAAAATAATTGTTGGCTGCAGGCGCCAAAATATGTTACTCCTATTTTATAATGTATTCAAAATACATTATTAATATATAATGTATTTTGTGTTTTATTAATAAAATTATTTTGTGTTTTATTTTAATACAATTTAAAAAATACAATTGATCAATGACTCATTAAATATATGATGAAACAAATTCCATCAGTTTGGATTATATCACAAATTTACGGATTTGATTAGGTTGAGTAGTGAGTTATTTTATTTTTCTTCTTCTCTTTTTTCTTATTTAATTATAAATGATATGCAGTACTATTTATAATTAAAAAAACTCTAACATTTAATTTTTTTTACTTTTTATTATTTGTTTTAACATTAAATATCTAAACATACAATAAAAAATTTAAAAATCAAAGTTGCATTTCAATTGTATTTAAAATTACATAAAATATTACAACTATAAACATTAGTAATAATCAAAGTGTAACATCCTGAATGAGTTAAAATCATGACTAATAAAATAATAAAATGTTCAAAAGTATAAAATTGAAGCAATCAAGTCTAAATACATCAAATTAACCCCTCATCAAATTAAAAAAACAAAACATAATTCATAATCACCAAATAATTCATGGGTATTGTTAGTGCGTGAGACATTTTTAGTGAAGTAAGAAAGAATGAAAATAAAAATTGATATTATTGAATTATAATTATACAAATTGAATTACAAAATACGTCTATTTATATTCAAGTAACTTGTATACTAAGTAACAAACCCTAAACCCTAATTAACTTTGGGCTTAGGCTACACAACTTGGATTATATCACAATATACCCCTATAATCCAAGTTGTCGAACATACTATTCATAGTCAATCTGAATTATTCTTAATTTCTTTCTCAAATTAGGAATTTGTCGATCTTCAATCATTTGGTGAAAATATCGGGCAACTGTGCTTCACTTGAGCTTACTTCAAGTTCTCCTTGATTTACCTTCTCCTTAAGAAGGGAAATCTAACTTCGACGTGCTTACTCCTTCCATGCAAAACTGGATTCTCCGCAAGATTTATGACTGACTTGTTGTCGATCTACCAGAGGTTTCTTCACTTCGACCTCAATCTCTTTCAGCACATATTTGATTCATATGGCTTGACACACATCATAGGATCCTACTATATATTCAACCTCACACGATGACAATGCTATCCTACTATATATTCAACCTCACACGATGACAATGCCATCACAGGTTGCTTTCTCGTGCACCATGAGATCGGGGCACCAAATACTTGAAGGAAATAACCAGTTGTGCTTCTTTGATGTTCTTTATCTTTAGATCAAGCATCATCTGAATAGCAAGTAACCATAACTTATTTGCTTTCAGAGTCTCGTCGAAATAGAATTCCATAGTTTATCGATCATTTTAAGTATCTCAAGATTCTTCTTGCAACCTTCATGTGTGACACCCCTGGTTCACACATGTATCTTCTCACTAATTTGATTGAGAAACCTATATCAGGTCGACTGTTGCACACATATCTCAGAGATCAGACAATTTGTTCAAACATATTTGCATCGACTTTGTCTTTTTCTCCATGCTTCTCCAACTTCAAATTGGGTTCGACAAACGAAGATGCAGGAGTCGAATCATCCATCCTGAATCTCTTAAGTATCTCTTTGACATACTTTCTTTGATGTAACATCATACCTTGCTTCGACATTTGAAATTCCATGCCTAGGAAATAAGACAAGTTTCCTAGATCCGACGATTCAAATTCCCTCATCATCAGCTCTTTGAACTTCGACAAGTTCTTCAAGCTATTTCCAGTTACCATCGACAATAAGCAAATGATATATATATATATATATATATATATATATATATATATATATATATATATATATATATATATATATATATATATATATATATATATATATATATATATATATATATATATATATATATATATATATATATATATATATATATATATATATATATATATATATATATATATATTGTGCCATAACCTATGCATAGACACCATACTCAGACCTGCATTTGACGAATCCCAATTCGACCAAGTATGAGTCGATCTTCTTGTTTCATGCCCTAGGTGCCTGCTTGAGACTATAGAGCGCTTTGTGCAACTTATACACTTTCATTGCTTCCTCCTGTATCACAAACCCATGAGGTTGTGTTACATAGAGTTCTTCGTCTAAAGGACCATTCAAAAATATTGATTTCATATCTAAGTGAAATATCGACCACCCTTGCTTGCATGCCAAGGCTACAACCAATCTTACAGTCTCCAATCTTGTGATAGGTGCATATAATTCAGAGTAGTTGAGTCATGTCTCTGAAGAAATTCTCGATCTACCAATCTCACCTTGTGTCTTGCTATCGACCCATCAACATTGTGCTTAAGATTGAACACCCACTTCACTTTGATAGCTTTTGTATGTGTCGACAATTCGACTAACTCCTATGTGTTGTTTCTTTCGATTGCTTGTAACTCTTCGACCATATAAGACTTCTAATTTATATTCTTTAAAGTCTCGCTATAGTTGATTAGTTCAACATCTGCAAGTAAATCAAAATGAACTAATTATCCATCTGGTGTGACTTCATCATCACCGGTCACTTCGTAGTCTTGAAGTCTTACTGGATGAACTCTAGTTCTTTAAGGTCTCTCTCTTGTGCTAGCCATACCCTCTTTGACTTCGACTGTGTTGGGAATGTTAGCAACTGTTTTTGCTAGAAATTGATAATTGCTTTAACTTCGACTTCATCGGTGTCTTTGTCGATGTCATAGCTCATCAATGGCTTGTCAATTGGATCACCAGAATTCCAATCCCATGCAGAATTTTCAGCAATAACAATATCTCAAACCACCACAATCTTATCATTGATTGGATTGAATAGCTTATATGCTCCAGTTTTATGATATCCTACCAGAATCATAGGCTCACTCTTGTCATTAAGCTTCCTTTTCTCACATCAGAAACATGCTTGTAACAAATAAAGCTAAACACCTTTATATGACTCACTGATGATTGTTTGCCACTCTAGACTTCTTAAGGAACCTTGTTGTTTAGCTTCTTGGTAGGGCGCCCGTTCAGAATATAAACAGTAGTGGAAATAACTTCACCCTATAAGGATTTTGGAAAATTCTTCTCCTTAAGCATTCATCTCGCCATGTCTAATATGGTACTGATTCTATTCTCTACTATTCCACTATGTTGAGGCGTGTAAGGAGCAGTTACCTCATGATCAATACCATGTTCTGCACATAAATCTTTTAACATCTTTGATGTATATTTTCCACCTCCATCTGTTTGCAGAACCGTGATCTCTTATCACTCTGTTTTTCCGCAAGTATTTTGAATCTCTTAAAGATTGCAAATACTTTGTACTTTCTCCTGATCACATAGATCCAAAGATTTCAACTATACTCATCGACAAATGAGATAAAAACACATGTTTCCACCAATGGTATGATCCTCAAACAGGCCACAGACACCTGAATGTCCTACTTCTAGTATGCAAGAGGATCTTATTGGCATAGTCGAAACGAAATACTTTCTGGATTGCTTTCCGACTAAGTAACCTTCATAGAGTTTGTCGGGCACCTCAAGACTTTGTTTACCAAGTACCATATCTTGAGTAATCAGTTGATTGAGTGATCCAAAATTCAAATTTCCAAACTTCAAATGCCACAGTTAACTATGCTTGTTGTTGACAACAGTTTTTAGACATTGTACTTCAGTCAAACTGATCATGGTCTTGAATGTCCTATTCTTCGAAAAAGAAGATTTCAAGATCAAATTATTCTAAGTGTCTAATAATTCCTAGGCTCCATCTTTCATTCCAGGTACATAGAGTACATCTTGTATCATAGATTTTCCTATATTTCTCCTTTGAATAACTATGTCGCCAATACCTTATGCTTGCAACGAGCTATTATCAACAAGTTTGACCTTGCTCTTCTTTGACGAGTCAAAATATGCTAACCACACTTTTTGACCAGTTATATGATTCGAGCAACCTGAGTCAAGGATCCATATCTTGGAGTCGACATGGTCATTTGCAACTGCAGCCATAACCACCATATCTTCATAATCATCTAAATCTTGGCGTGCAAGGTTCGTTCCTTACTCCTTGCCTTTTATCTTTCGTTTGTCTTTATTGTACCAAATATTTTTTTGCCACGTGACCCCATTTTTCACAGTTAAAGCAATGCATACCTTTTCCTCTTTGCCTTTCTGATAGTAGTTTCCTTCTCCTCTTTTTAGGGATTTAGAAGCCCTATCATCGACCTTATGCTTTTGAGAGTTCGACCAAGACTTCTTGATCTGATTCTTGTCTCATTTGCCTTTGAATTTTTGGTACCACCATGCTTCTTCCACGCCTGAGCCTACAGTTCTTGTATCGAATCTTGAAACCATTTCCTTTCGACAATCCTAATCTCACGCGCCTCTAACGAACCAACCAAAACTTCTAGTTTCAAGGTTTCAAGATTGTTGGTTTCTTGAATAGCTATGATAATATGATCAAAGTGAGAGGTCAACATACGCATTACCTTATCAACTATCATCTTATTATTTATGGTTTCACCAAAATCCTTCATGAGATGGACGCGATTTTGCGCCTTCGACACATAACCTACAATCTTTTCATCTTCTCCCATCAGCAACAATTTATACTGCAATCACAAAGTATGCAATTCTGACGACTTTGAATTTCTCATCTCCTTCATAGTATTTGAAAAGAATATCTCATGCCTCATTCGCCGATTCAACATGAGAGATCTTGTCGAAATTCGCCAAATCTACCGTCGATTGAATGCAATATGCGACCTTACAGTCTTTCTTCTTCTCCTCCTTGTTCACGAATCTTTGAGCATCAGTTGCATTCTCAGAAAGTTTAGGGACGCCATTAGTAACCACTTCTAGGGTTTCATGAAAGTCGAATGCGGACTTCATCGGCTTCAATATTTGCCGTCAAGAATTGGAAGAGAATTTAGAATACCATTAGTACCATTCATCTTTGCAGCTATTAATTAACAACCCACGAGATCACTGACGTGTGATTCTTGGAAACACGATTAAGAATCTAATTGGAGCTCTAGATACCAAATTGTTAGTGCGTGAGACACTTTTTCTGAGGAGAGAAAGAATGAGAGAGAATGAAAATAAGGATTAATATTATTGAATTATGATTGTAAAAACTAAATTATAAAATATGTCTATTTATATACAACTAATTCTAAATCCTATTAACTTTGGGCTTGAGCTACACAACTTGGATTATATCACAACAAATATTATGGCTAGGGTCCCAGTTTACTTGAAATCCAATTACTTTTGAATGATTTTTCATTTTTAAAAACCATATTTACCCAATAACTCGTCCCACCCCATTTTTTTAGTGGATTTAGGTTGGTTTTGTCAGATTTGTCAATTTTACCTAAATTAATTAACGATTACGAAAACCTTATTTGTGAATATGCGGTTCAAATGCAAGCCTGAACAATAAAATATTAATTTAGTAAGGACTAATATATCTTTGAATAATGTAGAAACATGTTACTTAGTAAAATATGAAATTAAAATCACTATTATTTTTAAGGCAATAATTGTTTTATTATTAAAAAAATTAACTTTGGTATTGATTTTAAAATTCATTCATTATCTTTCTATTTACTCTCTCTTTTTTAATAAAAAAAGTCATCAAGACCTTTCAAATCATAGATCTATATAAATTACAATGAAATCTTAAAAATCTGTATTATAAAATCATTGAATTCAGACTCAATACAAACAATCTTTTAAAAAAAGTTGAAAAAATCAATATAAAATAATAAAGTCTTTTAAAATTTTGAAGACTTTTCATTAAAATAATCTCTTGAAATCTCAATCTAATACATTCTCTTAAATTTACAATATCTCAATTGTGCAATTTTGATTTTCGATTTTTTAAAAACAATTTTGACTCTAAAATAACCTCTGGGCGAAACGAAACAGTTGTAGACCCATCACTGGCTTCTCTATATGCTCACGTATATAGACTATTTAGAAATGTTCGTTATGTATTTTGCATACACGAAATACCCCTTTAGTAATTTCTTGGAAGTGGAGGATGGAACACCCTATTTAATTAATCGTTTATTTATTTAATTTAATTGATTAAATTATTTAAATAATTATTTTGTTTGAATTATAAAATGTTTGATCAATGTCAATACTTGTGGTAATTTATGCTAATTTAATTAATTTGGTGGGAATTAAATTAGTTGAATTATTAGAATTTGAGAGAATATGAGAAGTTGGGTAAAAAGTGAAAATAATGAAAATAGGTGGCTAGCAATGAAGAGATTTTGGTTAGTTGGGCCAAAAGTTTTTTAAAATGAACTATTAGAATATTATATATTCAGAAGTTAGAGAAATTAGGTTTTATAGCGTTTTTGTCCGTACGTGAAATAGAAGAGTGGAATAGAGAAACAAGAGGGGAGAGCTAGGGCTTGGAGGACAAGGCCATTGAAGCTTATTTTTGTTGTTTTTGTTGGAATTACAATATAAGGGGAAGATTATTCAATTAAGGGTGTCTAAATCATGAAATGGTATAAAGGTTTCTCTTAATCTCCAATAGGGGTTTTTCCCTTTTCTCTGGTTCTTATTGATGAGTATGATAGATGAATGTTTGTGATTCTGTTTGGTCATGGATTGATGTGATAATATGTGAATTTTGCTATTTTATTATGTGTTCATGAATCAATTGATTGTATGATGAAGTTATGTTGAAGTTTGGGATTTTAGGCCATGATTATAACTGACCAATTCATGAGGAGGAGGATGAATTAATGTTATTTAGGGGGTGTTTGATGTATTTGTCATGTTAGAATGTGAAATTATTGTGTTTTGATTGTTACAATAGGGAGTGGTTTGATGCATGAGAAGTATAGAATGAGGAAGATGAGCGTTGATGTAAAAAACAGATTTTCGTGAAAAATTAGTGATGCCAATCGATTGACACTACATGTCAATCGATTTAATGTGTGCATTTTTAGAAAAAAAAAAAGAATGACAATCGATTGTTATTTTGAATCAATCGATTGCACGCATATTGTTTTGCAAAAATAGGGAAAATTACACTATGAAAAATGATTGTCATTGCAAATTAATCGATTGAATTGAGTCCTAAAGCATGTTTTTGAAAAGTCAATGAGCAATTGGACTTGATAACAATCGATTGATATCACATATCAATCGATTGTTGCTGTATAATTTTTGAAATTTTTTATAAGTTGAGCATGTTCTATTCCCCGATGGTTATGGCTGTAACTTTGGTTCAGTGAGTCTAAATGGAGTGTTGTTTGAAGAGTTAAAGAGCTAATGCGCATAGTTACCTTATGGTAGTGCTTTGTAAGATAATATATGTATAAATTTATAGTCAAGGTGTGAATATATGTTGTGTATTATATGCATAATTGTGTGATAATTGTACAAGCTTAATGATGAGTCAATATTGAGAGGATTTAACATGATCAAGTGTTGTATGTGAATATGTAAAAGGTCTGGTGTTGCTGTTTGGTGATGTTATATGGTGTGAACATGATTCTTATTGTGTATGAATGACATAATTATATGGTGAATGGCATGATTATGTATTGTTGGTGGATATAATTGTGGTGATTGCATGATGATGATTTTGGTGATATTGCATGTTGTTGAAAATCATGTATCATGGTGTACGAACTTCAATCTAGTTTTTGTGTGCTCTGGTCCGATGGTATGGATTCAGGAGCGAGGAGATGGTTCCATATGGGAATCGATGAAGCGTTACTTATGGTGATAGTAGCGATTTGGTGTGCTCTGGTCTGATGGTGTGGATTCAGGAGCGAGTAGATGGTTCCATATGGGAATCGGTGAAGTGTTACTAAAGGTGTTAGTAAAGAATTGGTGTGCTCTGGTTCTATGGTGGGGATTCAAGAGCGAGATAGACATGCATTATTCATAACGGTACCACATACATATAGAGTCGAGTTGTGAGTCTAGTTCAAAGTGGGGACTATGACGAGCATCAGTTGAGTCGATGTTGCATTGTATTACATGATGATGAGATGTTTGTGTAATGATGAGTACTCTTGTATGATTTGTGTGAGTTGACTGTAGTGTGGGTGAGATGTGAATACATGATATCACAATGCATATTTCATATGTGTATGTTTTTGTAGTTTGTGAATCTACTCTGATTATTTTGTGCACCAATTCTTATTTGAATTTATTCCCACCACTTTTTATGTTGTTGCGTTTGTGCTCCTCTAGAGTACATATAATTAGGTACTTGAGTATGAGCTTGAGATTGAGGACGATGTTATGCCCTTATAGTTGCTTGTCGATCGAGTCTTATAGTTAGAGTCGCTCTGATACGTAACCCGAGGGGAATGGGTTGTTCTTTATTTATTTATGTTTCATAACTTTTCCTTTGATTTTTGACGATGAGCCACTTTTCAAACTGATAATGTTGTTGAGGCTTCTATGCCGACTATTTTCTAATTTTATGTTGCTTATAAACTGAGTTGTTCTTAATCATGTGACTAAAATATGAGTAGTTGTTTTTTGTTGAGTAGCATCCTACTTGGAAGATATATGTATTTCACATGTTTTCTTTAATTAATTATCGAGTCAGGAAGTAGGGTGTTACAGAGGATCCAACTGAATATATCATTAAGATTTTCACTTATGGTAATTGTGCCTGTGGTCGATATCCAAAAGGAATGTTCTTAATGTTTGATGATGTCTTCCCAGAGATAGGGAACAAGATTCCACCATTCTTTGGGTATTCATGTACATTTAAGGTGTTACCTTTGAGCTTCAACGAGGTGAGAAACACATGACTTACATGATTCTAGATCAGATTTAATAATGACTTCATGTTTGTTTGTATGGTTTTTCATCTTCAGATAAATTGTCAATGATATGGCCCCAACTCTGTAAGGGTGAGACTTCCTATGATATAGTTGTATATGGACTTACAATAGACCTCTAGGAATTGTGTTTTAATTATTTTACTGGACTTTCTCGTCTTGAAAGTCCCTAACAGTTCAATATAACTCTATGATTTGTTCGTTGAGCCATTTGATAACTTGAAGATCGTATTCATTGTATGAAATTAGGTTCTTATATGTCAATAGTAGTGCGTTAAACAAATATAAGTACATGATTTCAAAGAGATCTCTTGGTCAACAAAAACTCGATGAACATCAAGATATGTCACCATAACCCTCACTGATAAAGGGTGTGGTGGTTGGGGGTTCCATTGATTAATTCTTCATCAAAAAATGACACTAGGGACACTTCCTTTTACTTGGCCTCTACCTTTGTTTCTTTGGTGACATATTCATTTATATTAACATCTTTTGATTGAATTGCAAGATGATTGTTGTTAGCTCAAGAATCCCCATAACACCATGTAGGTAGCCCTTAGTAGTCTCCACCTTTTTCATGATTCTACATTTTTGGTTCTGTTAATGAAGAGATCATACCAAAAATTGAAGGTTTTTATGGAGGAGGGGAAATTTTCTTACTGAGTGAACTCCCCTCTATTTATATATACACCTTTGGTAGGTCTCGTTACTCTTCATCCACAGATGCCTCCACTTATTTGGTTATTTGGGAACTTTCTACTCCGCTCTTGAGTGAACGGGATTTTTACCTTGACTTGTGCTCTTTGGTCTTCTTAATTGCATCATTCAATTAAATATACATCTCTGTGTTGTATCAATTGCACTTGATGGAAGAAAGTAGTATATTTAAATTGGTATGTGAAGTCGTGATCAATCTCTTCCAAACGAATCGAAGTCGTTAGAGCGGGGTGTCTCCCTCTTTGATATGAACTAGCCAGTCATTCTGTTATTGAATGAATTCCAATTATCTTTTGAAGGAAAATAAAAGATCTCTTAAGAGATTATTGGTTTCTTGATAGTTAGGCGTGACCTTTGGGACCTCTCCTTCTTAAGGAGGAATCCTCGGGAAGCAAGGTTGAACGAAAACTTCAAGAGAGGAAGAAAAAATATGAATCCATCTTGTGGTTTTGAAGATATTCTCACGACTTTGGTGGCTAGGGTGCACATGGTCTATGGTTTTTGGCGGATGCAACTTGAGTCTGTCATGGACTCAATATCATATGTGGAATGGAAACATTGAGATTTTTCCTCATAGACGATTCCAAATGATTCATAATGATATTTATTTTCAAGTGATAATGATGATGTTGATTACTACACTACGACCCTTTGTACGTTGTATCCAATGGTGGGGAATGTATCTGCAAATACTCCAACAATCAAGTCATTTCCTGACACAAGTGCGATGTTCGGAGTTTAGAATAATGCGTACCTAATTTTAAAATAGTTTATTAGATTTTATACTAGGATTCTAGGGTTTAGATGCTCTAAAATATTCTTTAGAAACAATTATCTCAAATGAAAAATGCGAGCTAATCTCATAGACTTTGTCATCTGATAGTCTTTAATGATCATTTCCTACTTCATACTCACATGCGTTAGAACCTTTTAAGTCAATTCCATCACGGGTCAAATATCAGTGTGTCCAGTGACGCCAATATCATTTAAAGGCCCTTAGAGGCTGGTCGACCCTAGGCATCGCAACCGGGAGGGGTCAAGGATAATTTTTACATTTCATATACCCAAATGTGATTCTTTGATAAATCTATGTTCCACGCCCCGATCATCGACGGGGATGAGTAATTGAACCTTAACCCCATCTTAAACGAGTTTGAGTATCTCACCCCCATCCATGCAGTAAAATTATTTTTTTAAATGAAATATTCTTTTTCCCAACACCAAATTATATTGAAATATTTCAAATAATAAATTACAAAACCAAAATACTAAATCATCCATTGATCATATAACTAAAATTTCAAATTATAAAAACTAAATAATAAAATAAAAATAAATGTAGGGCAAATTCTGGGTAAATATTAGTGTCTTCATTACCCGACCACTTCATATTTTGTATTTGAAAAAAATAAAAACTCATACTTAAACCTAAATAAAATTATTTTTCTTTGTCAAACTCAAGGCGAATTAATCGCGAATACGAATTTTGTTGTAATAATTAGTTGTCTTTGGTTGATTGCACCTTTATGACGCCTTCATCTTCAATAGAGCTTTACTTCTTGTGACTTTGGGTGACTCAAATTCCGGTAGATTGAGTCTTGATCTAATCCGATATAATATTTTTTTAAAGTGATTATTTCAAAGAGCAATTTTTTTTTTATGAAAATGAAAGAATAGATTTTGTTTAGGCTTAATTAGTCATGAAGTCCTTTAACTTAATTTCAGGTTTCACTTTAGTCCCTTAGCTAATAAACGTTACTTGTTAGTCCCTTAAAAATAGTTTTTATTAACCAACTTAATCCTTTCTCTTAAATATTGAGAAAAAAATATTAACTTGTGATGATGTGGCAGGACAACATGGAAAACGTTAAAATACTGACTCAACAAACATCTTATGTTAGTATCTTAAGCTTCATTCTCATAATTTCATGTGTTTCTTAAGTTTCTAGGATTTCTTCTTCATCTTCTTCAACATTTGTCTTCTTTAACATTCATCTTCATCAACATCCGTCTTCTTCAAAAATTATGTTCAAATGTCAAAGAACTCTAGCACCTCTTCAAAGTTAAACAACCAAAGTTGTGAGACGTTTGAATTTTTTCTTATAGGAAACAAGAGGAAGAAATGTTTTTTACAAGAGAAATGTGTTCTTTGTACACTTACATACATAAACAATGTGAGTGTTGGAAAAAAGTTTTGGAGTTATAGAAATTACATAAATCAAATGGAAAAATAGTTGTAGTTTCTTGAAGTGGTTATGTGATGAAATGGTTGATAAAGGAGATTTGAAGATTGGAAGGCAAAAGAAAAAAAATTCAAGTTGAAGAATGAGGTTGTTCACAAAAGAGGAATAAAGAGCCTGTCCATGGTGTTTGATATTTTTAGTTTAGGGTTGAATGTAGTGTTTTAACAATTTATTTCAAATAGATTTAGTTGATTGGTTGTGTTGGTTGAATCCCATAACATTGTTATGTAAAACTTATGTTTGTTTTATGTAATAACTTTGTTAATTTAATGCAATTTGTTGATCAAAATAATAAGTATTTATGTTTTCCTATGCTAGAACTAAATAGTTAAGAGACTAAAATGTTAAGTTTGATAGTTAAGGGACTTAATTGACACCTTAAAATAAATAAAGGGGCCCGATATGTTATTTATCATACTTGTTAAGATTTATAGTTTAACCAAACTATGAATAAAATCCCCCTATAATATGTTATTTATCAGACCAAATATGATTAAAAAAAACTAAACCATCTGAAATATCATAAAAATAATATTGAAGTTAGCATAGTTGAATGCATTAACATAATCAAAATATAAATCTTCTTACATAAGATGATATTTAACCATATTGGTATTAATACAATATATTGTTAGGGGTGTACGCAGGTTGGGTTGGACCGGGTTTGACATAACTTGTTACCCAACCCGTTCAAACTTTAGTGGGTTGGGTCTGTCGTCCAACCAACAATTTATTTGTCAAAACTGACCTGAACCGACCCACTCATTAATGGGTTAGGTTGGGTTGAGTTCGCGGGTTGTGTTTCAAATAAAAAAATATATTTTTTATGATTCTTTTTGTCGATTTTAGAAAAATGTAACATAACTCAATACAATTATACTCATCTATAACACTCAAATTCAATGAAACACATCATATAATATCTAAGAAAATTCATCTACACGATATAACAATTTATAATAGTATAAAATTCAACAAGACATGTGATTTCCATAAAATACATAAGTTATAAATGATCCAAAAGAAAATAAAAAACAACATATAATCTTAGAATTATGTAAACTCATTGGTCTAATAGTATTATTGTTGGAGAATATTTTTTTTTGGAAAAAATATGGTTATTAGTGAGATATTAATTTTATATTTTTATTTAAAATAATAATAAATTACTAATTCCACATCAATGGGTTGGATCAACGGGTCCGCGGGTTGCAAAACTCAAACCCGATACCCGAACAAAAACTATACGGGTTGGATTGGATATATCCGTAAATGAATGTGTTCGGGTAATTTATGGGTTGGGTTGGGTCAACGGGTTTGTGGGTCAATCCGCACCCATGAACACCCTTATATATTGTCATGAAACCATATTGTTATAATTATTTGTGCACATAGACACTAATACAAAAAGTGTATCACATATACTACAACATAAAATCATAATGCAATGTTATGATGGTTGACTTGGTGTTGGCTGACTTGATCCTGGTTGACTTAGTCCCTGATTTGGTGCTAACTAACTTGGTTCGGCCTGAGTTGAAACTCCCTGGCTTTGAGTACTCTATGTTGGCTGACTTATTTTTTATGTAACTAGAAGTTTGTAAGTAGCTTTGTTGTGTCCAATCATGTGGCACCGACTACACTTGATTCCATATTATGTCTCCTTCAATTGTGTCTCATATTTCATACAGTATCCATATTCCTTTTCTTCTTGGGCCTTCTAGGTTCTAAAACATCTTATCCATGACCTATTCAAGCTAAATAAGGTAGAAGAAGCAGTGATACATATGCATAACGAAAAAAATTAAATTTTTAGTAAATTTAGAGACGAGTATTCGTATATTTCGATGAAATTAAAATAGATATTCGTCTTAAAACGTGGTGAAGATGAATAATAAAGGTGAATATTCATTCCTCTTCAAACGTTTTTTATTGAGAATTTTGTCTATCTCCAAACGTCTTTATATTTTAGGTTTCGTCTTCTCTTTGTATGTAATTTGTCTTTTCTATGTTCTTGTTTCAATTTTGAAAAGAAACGAGAATAAAACTGGAGTTAGAAATGTTTCAACTTCAATATCAAAGTGTTTGAAATGAAATGAAATGAATTGATGCATAATAAAATTGTCACGTCTGCATAACTTAACGAGTTTTCATAAAATTTAATTGAAAAAATTAATATAATTAACGAAAAGAGTATTAATGGATTAAACATGAATATATTAATTAAGAGATGAAAATAAAATCTTAAACTAAATTAAGATATGAAAAGATATATTAAATCTTTTATTTACAAGAGATATACTAGTATAACTAACTATATGACTCTAATCACTATTATAAATAAATTTTATTTTTTCTTTAATTTTATAATTAATGTATAGTAGTATATATTAAATATATTAATGAAAAGACAGATAGAGAGTAGTATATTTAAAAAGTTTGGTGAATGTTTTGAAGCACTCAAAAGAAATAGTGCATGTTAGTTGAAGGTGTTAAACGAGGGAGAGAAGTTATTGTAATTAGTGGAAGCCACCTATTGAAACATGAATAAGGTGTAAACCTAGGTAGTGGTGTTTGTTTGTTTGTTTCTTCCTTTGTTAATGTACCTCGAGCCCTTCAAACTTGATATTCTCTCTCTCTCTTATGTTGGTGTTTGTGCCATGTCTGTTTCTCATTCTCTCACGCGTTTTCCTTCTCTTGTCTGTCGGACACTCTTCCGTTGCGGCGCGTCTGCTGCTTTCTTTATCATGTCTACTCACTGCTGCTCTTTCTGTTTTTTTCCAACTACATTGCTCATTCTTTTTAACACTAACTACAATTTTTTATTAAAAATAATGAAATGGTATATACCCTTATGTTTAACAAAGAGAGTACTAGTATTTGGTATTGATACTACTATAAATATGAAGTTGAAAATAATAATTTTAAAATAATAGAAATTGTATTAACTAAAGAATAAAACTAAAGTACCAATCAAAATTATACTCCCTCTCATCCTTATTATAAAAAAAATCTATTTTTTTATTTATTCAATAATTAATATATATGATCTATATATAAACCAAATATATCAATAATTTTCATTAATCTAAAAAATAAAAATTCTCTTATAATAATGATCAGAGATAATATTTAAAGTAAAATATTTTTTAAAAAAAATATATAACAATTTTTTATAAAATTATTTGATATAACATTTTAATGTAATTATGTTCGGGTTAATAATTTTTTATTTATTTAAGATTATAGACGGAAATAATTTATTGAGCTTAAAATTAAAGTGGGACGATTCATGATAAATAATTTTAACTAAATTTTGTAATACTCCGTATTAGTAGGCTGAAGTTAGAGTTGACAAAATGGGTTACGAGATTCGTTTTGAGTCGGCCTATAAAAAATTCATTTGACGAGTTATATCAAAACTCAGAATTTAAATGGATTATAATATGGTTGTTACCGGCCATTTACGGGTTATGGATTATGATTATTTGGATCGATTTATATTATAGTCAATATTTATTTTTTAATTAAAAAATAAAAATAAGAAATCGGTCTTCTTTTATAAACTATGATAATGCAAAGCTTTTTGTTATGAAATCATACAGTGAAGTTGATATGCACAAAAGCATTAAATACAATGTGTGGTCTTCTACACTCAATGGAAACAAGTTGGGAAATGCTTATGAGGATGCAAAGAAACAACTTAAAAAGATGGAGTCTGTCCAATCTTCCTATTCTTTTTCTGTTAATGCATGTGGTCAATTTTGTAGAGTTGCAGAGATTGTTGGTTCGGTTGATTTTAATAAGGATACGGACTTTGAGTGAATTTGGTATGTAG
Source organism: Lathyrus oleraceus (assembly GCF_024323335.1). NCBI lineage: Eukaryota > Viridiplantae > Streptophyta > Magnoliopsida > Fabales > Fabaceae > Lathyrus > Lathyrus oleraceus. Next base: position 26,351,270 of record NC_066580.1, on the reverse strand, counting down.
AAATATGGACACTACTAATAAAGTGTGTTAGAAATTTTGTCAAAAAATTTAAATAAAATGAGCGGACTAACCGCAATCCGGTCGAGCTAGTCCGGTTAGACTTAGGGCTTTAAACGACTCTGGTTCAAAAATCTGGATAATAAATGGGCTTAAATTTTTTGTGTTCAAACCCAAAGCTTTTTACCGGTTTTTGGGCCAACTCGATTGGTCCGACCCATTTTGTTGATTCTACTTGAAGTTCATAACAAATCTTTTGATTGGGCTTGGGTTGTCCGCCCGAATTGGAATGCATGACCTATTTTATTTACCACACATGATCTAAGAGGTGTCAATGGAGTAACGAGATAGAGATATCAATTAAAAGAAAAATTCTCTCCTTTACAATTTAAGAAAAAATGAGCTTTCCTTCATTCCTACGTTTATGATAAAAAAAATTAGTGAAATTGTTTCTCTCGCTTCCTATTCCGATTCAAGGGGTCTTTTATAAATATCCCAATCTTAAAATTGAGAGAGATTATTCATTAATTCCATTGAGAAAAATTCACAGAGTCTCTTGTATTATATGATGAGTCTTTCTTCCATTATTGTACTTCCAACAAGTAAAATTGGCTCCCACCGTTGGGCTTTGATAAAAGCGACTTGGACCAAACTTACTTTCTAATCTACATCATGCGCCAACTAAGACTCTTCACTTCCTTACATCGCCATAACCATTTTACTAGTAAGGTGTAGACATCCTAGATCCTTTCCTGCTGGTGCCCGGACAATTGATGCTCCTTTTCGTTGTGATAGACTACTTCACAAAATGGATAGATGCTGAGGTTGTCTCTAAAATAAAGACGGTGAGGGTTCAACTTTTCTATTGGAAACAAATTATATGCAGGTTTGGCCTACCTAGAATTATCATCTCAGACAATGATACATAATTTGCTAGTTTGGCCGTGGTGGATTTTTCCATCACTTAGGAATACATACAAAGTTTATCTAAGTCATCCATCCACATACCAATGGACAAGTCGAGTATATAAATAAGGCGATACTATGTGGGTTAAAGAAAAAAACTTTACGACACCAAAGGCATATGTGTAACACCCCAAAATTTGCCCTCCTCATTCATGCATTCATTTTTAGGTCATTTAACATTTTATATTGCATTTTATCATGTCAATCAGAATCAGATCCAAGAAAGGTCAATGGGTTGTGTGCTCGGTCAGCATGACGAGTCAGGTCGAAAAGAGCATGCAATATACTACCTTAGAAAAAAGTTTACCGACTGTGAACAAAGATACTCACTGCTCGAGAAAACTTGTCGCGCTTTGGCATGGGCTGCTCGCCGACTAAGACAGTATATGTTGACTCACACGACTCTATTGATATCAAAGATGGATCAAGTCAAGTATATTTTTGAAAAGCCAACAGGGTTGCTAGGTGGTAAATGATGCTGACAGAGTATGACATCCAATACACTTCACAAAAAGCCATCAAAGGAAGTGTCTTGTCAGACTATCTTGCCGCGCAACCGATTGATGATTACCAACCTATGAGGTTCGACTTTCCTAATGAGGACATCATGTTTCTCAAATCGAAAGATTGCGAGGAACCACTCCCGGAGGAGGGGCCTGACCCTGAATCCAAATGGATTATGATGTTTGATGGGGCGGTCAACGTCAATGGTCGCGGAGTTGGTGCAGTGTTGATCACACCGGAGGGGGTTCATATGTCATTTTGTGCCATAATAACTTTTCCCTGCACCAACAATGAAGCCGGACGAAGCAGAATGGGTTCGTTCTCGATACAATCAGCTAAGGCTAGTTGAGGAAAAGAGACTAGCAGCTATATGCCCTGGCCAGCTATATCAGAGACGGACGAAGAAAGCGTTTGATCAAAAAGTGCACCCTCGGGAGTATCGAGTCGGTGAATTGGTACTCAAAAGAATTCTTCCTCCCAACACAGATCACAGGGGCAAATGGACACCGAACAACGAGGGTCCATACGTGGTTAAAAGAGTTTTCTCTAGCGGAGCTCTGATGCTAACAACCATGGATGGCGAAGACTTCCCGTCCCCTGTCAACTCAGACGCAGTTAAAAAATATTTCGCATAAAATAGACCTGCTGGACAGTAAAAAGAATAGTCCAGGCAAAAAAGGGGCATCCCGACGAACCAAAAAAAGAATAAAGAGGTTCAGGCAAAAATTAGGGATATAAAAATAAAAATGTACACCCGGTGAGTCGAAAAACCGAAAGGGCGGCTCAGGCAAAAAAGGGTATCCCGGTGGATTGAAAACCCAAAAGGGCGGTCCACGCAAAAGTTAGGGAATAAGCGAATGACTGCGATCTGAGTTCATCCGTGTTATATCATCGTTTCATTCAATCCGGCAATCTTTGAAGGTAAAAGATCGACTAATCATCCACTTCAGAAAGCAAGATGAGCAGGTCTAGCCCGAATACCGGAAATAGATTTAGCCGGAGAATCGAAACAATCCAGATCTAGCCAAAAGATCAAAGTCAGGTCTAGCCCAAAGACCGAAAAATAGATAGATTCAGCCAGAGAATCAAAGAAAATAGATTCAGCCAGAGAATCGAAACAAAGGAGATCTAGCCAGAAGATCGAAGAAGATCTAGCCAGAAGATCGAAATAGATTCAGCCAGAGAATCGAAACAAAGGAGATCTAGCCAGAAGATCGAAGAAGATCTAGCCAGAAGATCGAAGTCAGGTCTAGCCCGAAGACCGGAAATAGATTCAGCCAGAGAATCGAAACAATTCAGATCTAGCCAGAAGATCGAAGTAGATTCAGCCAGAGAATCAAAGAAACTAGATTCAGCCAGAGAATCGAAACAATTCAGATCTAGCCAGAAGATCGAAGTAGATTCAGCCAGAGAATCAAAGAAAATAGATTCAGCCAGAGAATCGAAACAAAGGAGATCTAGCCAGAAGATCGAAGAAGATCTAGCCAGAAGATCGAAGAAGATCCAGCCAGAAGATCGAAGAAGATCTAGCCAGAAGATTGAAACCGTATCCAGCCCGAGGATCAAAATTAACATCCAACCAGAGGACTAAATTAAGTATAGATTCAGCCAGAGGATCGAAACTCCAGATTAAGTCAGAAGACTGATTCAGATTCAGCCAGAGGATCGGAAGAGAAATAAACAGCGCGGTGTATTTCAGCATTTTTGTGGTGTTCTCGGAGCGTAAATTTTCGGTTTGTCTTTGGTATTCAATCACAACTCACCCTGTTTGTCTGATAAGCTGTTCGCTTTCATTCTGCTCGGGTTAGCTGATGACTGAATAGGGGCAGCTGTAACACTCCAAAATTTGCCCTCCTCATTCATGCATTCATTTTTAGGTCATTTAACATTTCATATTGCATTTTATCATGTCAATCAGAATCAGATCCAAGAAACTTTATTTTAAAAAAAAAACGAAAAAAAAATAATTTAATTAAATAAATAAATAAAATATAATAGAAAAATCTCAGACTTGGACCTCTCTCAAAAGCCCACTAAGCTACCAATATTAGCCTATAAATACTAGAGTTTCATTGAAACAAAAGAGACAGAAAAAGGAAGAGAAGCAAAATACTCTGAGGTTTCCTTGGAACAAAATCCTGGACAAAACCTAGGGAGAGAAACCTGACAGAGAACTCAGAGCAGCCTCCAAACCCTGAAGGAAACTCAACTGCACATAATCACCTCTGCCTCACATAAACCCTAAAGATTGTTTTGTAAACCTCACGGGTGCAACTCAATTTCAATCAAGCTCTCCAATCAGGTTTGCCCTTATTCCCATTACCTTTATGCTCTTAATTTGGATCATCTGAATGTATGAGGTATGATGGATGAATTTCATTAGGTTTTTGCCCACGGGTTTTAAATGTATATGAATGTATAAATAATGCCTTGAATGCTTAATCCTTATCGTGTTTCACTAACCCTTTTGTTGAGTTTTTGTGAAGGCTCACATGAATTTTGCAGGGATAGCTCGCTGGATATTCCACTTTGCTCGTGGGATACCATTTGGGAGATTTATTCTGATTGCCTTATTGGCTCATTTACTTTATGCATGTTTGTTTTGTATGTGTTCGTATCCCCACAGGTAGCGCGGTTCCTTCGTCGAGGACTGCCCTTTTGCCCTTGAGGATCCCCCAAACCCTAAAACCCAAAGCAACACGTTAACTCCTTCTACTACAGGCGAGTAAGTCTCCAAAGGTCGAGCATCCGGTAGATTGCGTAGTAACGTCGTTCGTCCAAAACCCAATCCATAACCCCGTAGTTAGCCGAACTACGGCTTGCTCTGATTCTCATTCCAGATGAGATACGTAGGCATAAGACGCGATGTCTTAGCGAGCACAATTACCCTTAACCCCTAGGTAGCCGAGCTACGAAAACTCTAATTCTCATATTCAGATGAGATACGTATGCAGTGGATACGACATCCGTGCGAGTCATTTTATTTTGACCCTTTTTTTTTAGTAAATAACACATTAGATAAATCCACACCCTTTAGACAAGAACTACAAAAGTGGATCCCGTAGAGTACTACGGATGCGTAGGGGTGCTAATACCTTCCCTTCGCATAATTGACTCCCGAACCCAAGATTTGGTTGCGAGACCCTGTCTTGTCCTTTCCTTTTTTCCAAGTTTACTTCGAGCGTTTCCTTTCCCTCCTTTGGGATAAATAACGCACGGTGGCGACTCTCCTGTCTTTCTTCGTCGGTTGTTTTTTTTCGCATTCCATTTTTCAGGTTGCGGCAATATGGTATGAACATTTTCACGAGATTTTGTGGTCACATAACACTACCCTTCATTCCACCATCAAGGAAACACCATTTACAATGGTCTATGGTGTTGATGTCATGTTTCCTATTGAAATTAACATGCCCACTTAGAGACGCACACAATTTAATGAAGAAGAAGATGAAACAAAACTTAGATGTGAAATTGATATGGTTGAGGAAACTAGAGAAATCGTCCATATCAAGGAATCTTTCGCCAAATAAAGGGCTGCTAGAAAATATAATTTAAAAGTGGTCCAAAGGGAAATGCAAGAAGGAAACCTCATACTTAAAAAATTGGTTGCATCTAAAGATGAGAAAAACATAAGAAAGATGAATTGAATTATGTTGACTATTTCTTTCTTTTAAAACTCTTGGTCAGATTCTAAACACAAGGTATAAAATCTGATTCAATCAGAGGTAGGCAGCAGATATGAAATGCAAGAAAGAAGAGTGACACACAGAGTTATCCTGGTTCCCCTCACAACTTAAGAGTAATTCATTCACCTTGTACTTATAAGATATTTTCACAATAATCACACAAGTTTACAATTTGCTCAAGCATACAAGCAAGAGACTTTCAATGTTAAAACACAAAGTAAGAGACTTTTATGCTCAAGGACACAAGCAAGATACTTCTATGCTCAAGCACACAAGCAAGAGACTTCAACTTCTCAAACACTTAGTAAGAGACTTATAACAACCTACCTAACAGATAAACGATTGTTAGGGGCTATACACTTAATATACAATTAGAGGTGTATAAAGAATAAAATGCAAATAGATTCTTTTTAAGACTTAGAGATTTCTAAGATATACAAGGATAAAAAATCCAAAGTTCAGTTTATGCTTTTGTTTTGACAGAGTAACTTCTCTTTGAGTGTCAATTTTTGTGTTTTTCTTCAAGTCTTCATCTCTATAAATAGAGAAGGAAAATAGTCGTTGACGATCCAACAAAATAGAGTCTTTGAGAAGCTTGAATAAAGACATTGAGATGTTTATGTAAATGTATATTGACATTGAAAGCTTGTTTAAAATTCACTTGTTGCAAGAGGAATTATCAATTGCATATCAACAAAATCTATGAAGAAAATAAAGCTTAGGTTGTCACGTGACAAAGTAGGCTCAGAGGTTGACAGTGATCCATCAGAGTCACCTTGGTCCTTGCACTTTGACTCAATGATCATCAGAAGCAGACTTCTTCAAAGTCTTATCTTCAGAGGCTGACTTCTTTAGACTCTGACCTTTATACATTGACCTCTTCAAAACTTGACTTCTTCAGAGTGTGGTCTTCAGCTTCTGATTCATCAGATTTTGGTCTTTAAGCTTCTCTTTAGATGTTCACAGTCAGAACCAATACTTGGATTGTTCATGAAATTTTAGTCTATGGTCATGCACACTTGAGAAAATATTAGTAATACCCAATTGTTCTTTAAATATTTTGTTATCATCAAAACCTAAGAGATATGAGACAAACCAAATTTGTTCCAATAATATCCCCCATTTTGATGATAACAAACATAAGTATTTAAGAACAATGGTTGATAATTTAATATACAAGATGACTTCAGGGTCTGAGGTTTGTAAGCCCCCCTTGAGTCTAATAGTTCATAGGGTGAAGTTTGTAAGCTCCCCCCCATAAGTCTTATTTAGGTTAATTAAATTTAAACATTTAAAATACAATAATAATTCTTCAGAATTTAAGCAATAATAACTGTAACATTTTGGGTGCTTAAATACTTCTATATCTACTTCCCCTTTTGTCATCAACAAAAACAAATAAATGAAATAGAAAAGATACTGAAGAAAAATTTGAATCAAACAAAGAAGTTTTGAGAGGCACAAAAATTTGATAAGAAAATGCACATAAGTAAAATGTTTGGTATTTTATCAGATAAGGATAAAAATAATTTAAATTCATATTTGATTTTCCCCTTTTTCAAAAATTATAAAAAATATTTTGAGAAAGTAATTGAAAACTAGCTAGAATGGTTGGGAAACAACTTCTTCAATTCTCAAGATAGTCAAAACAGGTTCTGACAGTTGAGCATTGGATAGGAATAAGGCAATCAAGGTTAGGGAGATGTGCTTGAAGACCAAGAATATGTCTCTTTCCAGTGTCCATTGGTGCATAATAATCAACATTGATTCTGCTTTGTCCCAAACTCTTCTAAAAAAGTCGTATTCCATTACCAATAAAGTCACATTCATTTCCATCTATATCTTTTCATAATTTGATAATATGGGCAAGTCATCCAAAAATTCCAAGGAGAGCTCTTCCAAAGAGACTGACAAGGCTGTCAAAGATGTTGAAGGAAGGAAGCATAAGGATGATAAGCTCAATAAGGCTGAAGGTTCAAAGTCACAAACTGGTTCATCTTCATGAGCTTCTTTGGTGGGGAGGACATCAATCTCCAAGATAAAGAACCTTAACAAGAATAAGGATCCAACTGATGACTATGGATCAGATGCCGATGAAGACTGGATGACTACCTCAGAAGACGTGATTTTTATCCTGACGTAGTTTAAGATTTGTTGTCTTTGTAACCCATTTGTTTGCTTACAAGAACGAATCAGGATTTACAACATTTTCTTATCAATAATAACATATCATTTTCCCTTTTCATCTATGATTCTTTTTCCACTAATATCCATTTGTTGAGCCATCAAGAATAATGTTTAAGAGAAAATTTTCAACCATTTCAACCAATTTTGTGTTGTGTGTGTTAGGAAACATAGAGAGTTTAAAATAATTTTAATCATACAAATATAAAAGAAATGATTTAGAGGGAAAAATATATGGTAATGACATGTATGGATGAGACATAGTATTCAAATAACAAAACACCACCAATTATTATCCAATATCTAAGAAACAAAGTGTCAGAAAACCTTTCAGATTCATGACACATAAGTGGGAAGATGTTAAAAATTAATTTTTCAACTTATATGCTATCAAAGACAACTAATTAAATTTTGAGCATCAAAGGCTGAGTTGCATCATATGCTACTATTCATCAGAATCTAGTTCGGAGCTTCTGACCACAGTAGCTTCTGATCATCACCAGACTCTAATCCTCCATTCAAAAGCAAACACTAATCTTTAACAAAATGCATGTTCATATTCTTATTGATAAAATCAAATATTAGTAAGGGGTTTGGTAAATATATCATCCCGCTGATGATCAGTATCAATGAACTGTATATCTATCACACCCTTTTGAACATAGTCTGTAATAAAATGATGTTTTATTTCTATGTGCTTGGTTCTAGAATGTTGAATTGGATTCTTTGTCAAACAGATAGCAACAGTATTACCATAGAAGATTGAAATACTGCTTCCACTTATTTGATAGTCTTTAAATTGATATTTCATCTAAAGTAGTTGTGTGCAATAACTTGAAGCTGAGATGTATTATGCTTTTCCTGAAGATAAAGCAATAATTGCTTGTCTTTTACTAGCCCAGGATATTAGGTTTTCACCTATGATTTGACAGCTTCCACTAGTGGATTTTCTCTCAATTCTATCCCTAACATAGTCAGCATCACATAATCCAACTAATTTATAATTTAGGGATTTTTATAAAGCAACCATAGATTGGTTGTTCCCTTCAGATACCTAAGGATTCTCTTAACAACAGTTAAGTGAGTCTCTGTAGAACCTGACTGAAATATTGCACAGAAACAAAAACTAAATAAAATATATGACCTAGAAGATGTTAAATAAAGTTAAGAGCCAATCATACCTCTATAAAGCATCTGATAGATCTTGGTGTTGCTCTCCTATTTGCTCTAGTTGCAGGTTGGATGCATAGGAGTGCTCATGATCTTGCAATCATAAAGTTTGAACTTCTTCAGAAGCTCCTATGTATATTTAGTTTGATGAACATAGACTCCCTATTTGCATTGATTAATTTGAATACCAAGGAAGAACTTCATCTCTCCCATCATACTTATCTCAAATTCTGCCTACATTGTCTTTGAAAATTCTTGGTAAAGAGAAGCATTAGTTGAATCACATATAATACCATCAAGATAAACTTGGACGTTTAAGATATCATTCTTAAGTATCTTTATGAAGAGTGTAATGTCTACTTTCCCTTTATGAAATCCATTTTCTAACAAAAAATCACTTAGTCTCTCATACTAAGCTATGAGAGCTTGTTTGAGTCCATGGAGTGATTTCTTAAGTTTAAAAACATAATACGGGTGAACTGAATCCTCAAACCCATGTTGTTGTTTGAAATACATTTCTTTAGAAATTACTCCATTTAAAAATTCACTATTAACATCCATTTAGTATAAAATAATGTCATGGTTAATAGCATAAGAGAGAAATAACTTGATTGCCTCTAATCTTGGAGCTGGTGCAAAGGTTTCATAGAAATATATACCTTCTTGGTGATTGTATCCTTGAGCTAAAAGTCTAGCCTTATTTCTTACCACTTCTTCTTGATCATTGAACTTGTCTATGAATAGCTATTTTGTTCCAATAATGTTCTTCTGCAAAGTTTTAAGTACCATATCCCAAACATCTTTTCTTTGTAACTGATTCAACTCTTGTTGCATTGGCACAATCCAACCATCATCAGAAAGTGCTTCATCAACAGAAGTGGGTTCAATCATGAAGAGTAATCCTAACATAGAATGATCTTCTCCGAAGGAAGACCTTGTCTTTTGGGGGCTATCTTTGTTTCAAAGAATTAACTCTTCCGGATGAGAAGACTTGTACTTGAAAGTCTTATTGGATTGTGATGCATCTGAGGAGCCATCTTGAGCTTCTTCAGAATCTTCAGCATCTAGATGAGCCTCTGAGGCTGGATACAATTATAGATCAATTGCTTCTAAAGTTCTGATAGCTTCTGAACATCCAACTTTTGATGGATTGTTAGCTTATGAACTTCCAGCTTCTGAACCTCTAGCTCCTGATGCGTCTTCAGATACACAAATTTATGAAAATTTTGAACTAACTTTGACATTTTACTGTCAAGTTCTTTGTCATCAAATTTAATGTGTATTGACTCTTCAACCATATTGGTTTCAGAGTTATACATTATGTATGCCTTTATGCATTCAGAGTATCCTAAAAAGACATCCTCCTGAGCTTTGGCATTAAATTTCTTCAAATATACTTTATTCTTTAAGATGTAACACGTACATCCAAACTAATGAAACTAAGAAATGTTTGGATTTCTTCCTTTGGACAACTCATATCTTGTTTAGAATAGGTCTAATATAGATTCTATTCTGAATATAACATGTTGTGTTTACAACTTCTTCCCACAAGTACTTAGGTAAGTTTTTTTGATGGATCATGGTTTTGGTCATTTCTTGTAAATATCCATTCTTTCTCTCTACAACTCCATTTTTCCTTAGAGTTTTAGGAGAAGAGAACTCATGGATAATTCCATGTTTTTCGCAAAAAAAGTTCAAATGGATAATTTTCAAATTCACCACCATGATCACTTATTACCTTTAAAATTTTAGATTCCTTTTCAGTTTATATTTGTATGCAGAAGATGCTGAGCACATCATATGATTCAGCCCTGGTTTTAAGGAATTTAACCCAAGTCCATCTGCTATAGCCATTAATAATGACTAGTCCATATTTCTTACCATTGGTTAATAAAATACTAATAAGACCAAACAAATCAATGTGAATCAGTTCTAAGGGTCTAGAGGTAGAGACCGTGTTTTTAGTTTTGAAAGAAGTTTTCTAATTTTCCCTACTTGGCATGCTCCACAAAGAGCATTTGAGTGATAATTAAGGTCTGGAAAACCTTTAACAAGTTTCAACTTGCTAAGTTTAGAGATTAATATCTAGTTAGCATGACTTAACCTTATGTACCAAAGCCACTTCTCATTACTCATTGATAGAAGGAAAAGTACCTTATAATCAACCAATTTAGAAAATTAATTTTATAAACACTGTCTTTCCTCTTACCTTTGAATATTATGGAGTTGTCAGATTCATTCATGACTATGCAGTTGTTCTTATTAAACACGACTTCATAACCACTTTCACAAAATTGACTAATGCTCATTAGGTTATGTTTAAGTCCATCTACAAGCCAAGCATTATTAATTTAGATAAAGAAGTTACCAATAGTACCTAAACTAGTGATATTTCCTTTTTGGTTTCTTCCAAATCCCATAGCTCATCCCTCTTTTAGAGTTAGGGTTTGGAACATATTCCTTTCTTCCGTCATATGTCGTGAGCAGCCACTGTTCAGGTACCATGATTATTGCCTTACTTATCCGTTGAAGCATATTTATGGAAAAATATAATTTGAGATTTAGGTACCCATAGTTTATGGGTCCTTTAGTGTTAGTTATGACATGTTTCTTCTTGTTTTGTACCTTTTCTCTCATATGATAGGGCTTAGGATCATTCAAGACTTTTGATTTAAAAGTTTGTTATCTTGAATAGACCTTGGCCTCAAGTTCTAAACCTTTCAGAACTTTAGCTCCTGATATCTTAGGTTCTGGCTTCTTTAGAACATTTGACTTTGGAGTTTTAGGTTCTAGTTTCTTCTGAACCTTTGACTAAAAAATTTTAGGTTCCGACTGGTTCATAATCTTTGCATTTTCAGCAACTGGTACAAAATAAGAGTCAAGCCCTTTATGAGAAGATCCTGAAGAAGAAGGATCTCTTAGCTTACTCAATGTTTCAAACCTTGGATTAAAAGATTTTTGTGAGTAACCAAGACCTTCCCCTTTGCTTTTACCTACTTCATAAATCATGGAAGCAAGTTTAGTTCTATTAAAACCATTTATGATAAACTCTTGAAGAGCCATTTCATGCTTATCAAGAGGTTTATCAGACGTTTCTTTCACTATAGAAATATGATCTTTCTATATCGCTTCATTTTTGCTTTGAACATAATTTAATTCTTACTTCAAAATATTATATTGCCTTTTCAATATGTTCATGTGTCTGGCTTTCTCTTGACACCTTACCATGAGATCTTGAATAAAATTAATTAAATCAGAATGAGATAGTTTAGAAAATACCTCATCACAACTACAAATAACACATCTAACATCGTCCGCGAAATGTATTTAACCTCGGCTACACAACCGAGGTAATGAAGGACGACATGAAAAACAATCACTTGTCACCTTGGTGTTTATAAAGGCGAGGTTATAAATTAAAAAGTCATGAGTTCGATCCTCATCAAATGCATATTTTTTATTTTCTAAATTTTGTGGCGCGCGCCATATACCTCTTGGTTTTATGTAATAACCAAGGTAATAAGGTATTCATTTACCTCGGTTTTATGTAATAACCGAGGGATAAAATCTCATTTTTTGCCTGTATCATTTTTACTGGCATGTATCATATCATTATAAATCTATTAATCAATGAATACCAGATTTACATTGCTTTAAATCTTAGAATCACCAGCATGTATCATTTTTTACACATAAACAACAAAATATGCAACAAAATTGGAATATATCATATCATTTAAACCAAGGTTAGAAATTTAGATTGTTCTGATCATCAAGACAAAATACACACATTTACATATTTGCACAAAACAAATTAAGGAAATTTACACATTTACAACCAAGAAAAAACTATTATTTTAGAGAATCATAACAAGATAAAAAGACTCTGGCCCAACGTGATCGGATGTCATCCATATCTTTTTTTGAGTAGGGTTTTTGGTTGTTAAACTCCTATAATTCGAATAAAAATTAAATTATGACAAACTAACAACAACAACATGAACTTAATAAGATATGCTTAAGTTAATACCTTATGCTTCATCCATCCATCCCTAATGCATCTGGAGACAATATAGAGCATATATCTCATAAGATAGTATCCATATGAATAGTTGTCGGATTGTTTTCGCCACTACAAATAATTTTCATATATTTATATCACATTGATACATACAAATAATGTAATGTCAATAAATTCACAAGTAATATACTTACTTTTGGGGAAACATAGAATGACCTTTTACCAAGTACATTATGTTTGAGTGCATTATACTCCTCCATCGCTCTACACATGTCGATTAAAATTAAACATGAATAAAAACTATTCAACTATAAAGTTAAAGATAATACCATTTACTCATTCAAAGTGTTAACCCCTTCTTCGGGAAGTTCAAAGTGTATGAGCAAAACACAACTATAGTATTTTTCTTAGGACATATAACAATTACTTGCCAATGTTCACTACATAAACATTCAAAATAATTAATATGTATAAAATTGATTTATAAATGAAAGCACAAATTAATATATACTTATTTATGGTAAAACGGGGCCAAGTAACAATCTTTGATGTTCCCTTTAAATTTATCTTTTACGTAAATAAGGATATTCGTTCCTACCGAACCGCGAATAAGACCCATGTGCGCCGAATCTAAGATGCAATAATTGTTTCGAAGTTTCCTTTCTACAAATAAGTCATGGATATATCTGCAAGAGCAAATCTTTATGTTAAAGTAGAAGAACATATGAATATAAATAGAGATCAACATAAAAACTATACTTAGAAGAACCAAATTTGTAATACAGAATTATCTATGTACACATTACTCGATAAAAGTTCATGGACAAATTTTTTAGAAAGTACGAATAACTGAATTGGATCATGACTTATTTAATACCCATGCATGGGTCTGGAATACTATCAATGATCATTCCTAGTCTCTTAATGTTATCTACTTTTGATGGTGTGAATTCAATACTGTCCTAGTTGGCAGAAAAAATTTCTTCCGCGCTTGTTGTTGAAAAGTATATTTTCGGCAAATATTTTAATATCGTATCCACAAAGATTGGTTGCTATTACCGCCGTTCTATAATCCAAATTGTTGTAAGTTTAGAAGGTAACTAAATTGGTTGGTTTGAAAAGTTATCTTTTGCATAGAATTTCACTAAAACAGAAAAATGGTTTTTATCAAATGTAAAAGGCTTGGCAAGATTGGAGTTCACTATTCAAATTGCTTATGACTCCTTATGAAAACTATATAGATTCAAGATTATTGATGATGTTCAAGTATTCTCTCAATATCATTTATGTCTAAATAATATTGTGATAATTATTATATTAATCGTTAGACGATTTCTCCACCTAACTATTAATATAACAATCTTTAATGTTTGATACAAAAGAAGAGTAGTGTATAAATCTATCTCTACAACTTATTCACTACTTGAAAGTATATTTTAGGTCAAGACTTGAATAATCTTTCTCAACAACTACTCAAATCTAAATATTCAACTTAGGGCAAAAATATCATTCAATACATCAATAACCTTTTATCATATACAAGAGTCAAATGGAATACATAAGCAAATAAGAATAGCTACTACCTCCAATCTTGAAAAAATGGGGTTTAGCTTCTCATCTTCATTTTGAACAGCCAAAGACAATGAAGAACAAAGCTCTGTTTTTCTCTTACAAAAAATATCAAAGTATGAGTGAATCCATGAACAATTTCCATTCTCATTTCTAAAAGGGTTGACATTTCCTAAAATGATCATTTTCATCCAAAGCAGAAAAGCTCCCCTAAAGCAGACACCAAAATGGAAAAACCAGCTGGCCTTGAAAAACAACACCCTTGGCCAAAAACAACTTGCTGGATTCGCAAGCTTCGCGGTGCGAACTGAAGCTACCTCAGCTTCCTTGCTTTGCAAGCTTCATCCAAATAGTCTTCCAAGTGATGTTCTTCCAAATTAGGCCTCCAAATTGCATTCAACACTTCTTCCAAATTATAATTGTGCATTCCAAAGCTCTCTTGCCCAAAAATTATACAAAACTAACAAATATGTGAAATAACTATTCAAAACAACATAAATTAAACCTAATTGCATTTATACAAAATAGTGAGAATAAAAGTGTGTAATTACATCAAAACTTGGTAAAAAGGACCAATAAAATTATATAAAAAGTAGTACTAATTGGTCCCTAACAACTCTCCCCAACTTAGCATTTTGTTTGTCCCTAAACAAAAGTCTCCACCATCACAACCAAAGCAATGACACAAAAGATTGAAACACGGATTAACCAAGGACATTCAGATGGTTCAAAAGTGTTTGGCACATTCTCAATCCACCTATCTAAATTCTAGACAAAACATAAATAAGAGAAATGGTTGAGTGCAAAAATCATACCAAGGAATTCAAAGTCATGTATGTCAAAATTGAATCAAACTTACACACACATCATAGTAATGATGAATAACATGAAGGGTTACTTTCACTCATCCAAGCAATTAAATCAACAACAACTCAAATCATGCGGTCATCAAAGCAAATACCAAATCATGTGAAAAATGAGAATCAAGAGGTCTTTCAAGGGTTGTAATGTGGCTTGGGTTTCAAGAGAGGATATTATTAAGAGAATTTAACAAAATTGCCTATCCTAAGGGAGCATTCCCTCACATTCGACTCTACACAATTTCCATTTCTTTGATCCCTGTCTTTTTCTTTTCTTTTTCTTTTTACAACCACACAACCATGAGCCTTTTCTTTGTTTTCTTTTCATATTTTGCTCTATGGTTTCAAGGGTGATTTCTTTTTCTTGTTTCTTTTCATATTTTCACCCTTTCATAAAAACTCACTTTTCCAAGTTTCTAATCAACTCTTCTTACTTTACTCTCCCCAACTTGAGATTCCAAAACCAAATTTATTCAATAATGCTCCCTACTTAGAAATAAGCAAAAGGCAAAATTTGCAAACAACTCGGTTTGAAGGTTCAATTGACACGAAAGAAGTTAGGATTCATTTATTCACAAAATTTTCAATTGATTTTACACTTATCAATTAAATGAATCCTAAGGTAAGCTTAAAGGGGGGTTAACTAAGGATTACTCCTCACAAGGTTCGTTGATTCAAAACTTTTTTGGTCAAGTGGTTTTTCTCAACAAACAATGCCTCTATCATTTTCAAAATTTTCACACAAAAATAGATTGATGCATGATTTAGCATGATAAGAATGAGTTGAAATAATGCTTGGTTTCCCGCATTTTAGTGTACAATGGAAAGTCTCCTCACAATTGGTTAAGTCCTATTTTGATTCAAAAATGACATGTATTTCAATGAATTTATGATATGGAATTTGCACACACCATCAAACTACTCATGTTAAGTCTAGAAAGCGATAAAGTGTACCTTGAAATGCCGACACTAATTCTTATCATCACCACTCGAAGTATCCTATGCTTCTTTCTTTGCGAACATTTCTTGGTTGCTTTAAGCTTGACTTAAGAGTAAGAACAATTAAACAAAAAAATGTTGGTAAACCAAATTGATTGTAACACACTTAAATCTCAAAGAGTATTCATGCAAGTTTTGGTGAACTAGAGCCACCCAAAAGTACAATCAAAATTTAACAAAAGCAATGCTAATACAAAGAAAACTCAAAATAAAAACAAACTCTAAAATTCAACAAACTCCTCAATCTTCCTCCTCTTGGCCACCACCAACAGATCCAAGGATGTCCTCCATCTCATCGCCATGGTTTGCACCACCTCCTGCACCCCCCATAAAAGTTGGCCTGCCCTCAGGCCAATTAGCAAAAGCAACATATTCCGCTTGGGAAGGAAATGTGCGGGCTTCAGATGCAAGGAAAGTATTCTGAAATTGTTGGGATTTAGGAGATGGAGAGGAAAAAAATTTGAGTTTTGGAAGTGGGGCAGTGGGGTTGTTGAAGAAAAGTTGCAATTTTGTGAAAATAAGAGTGAACAGAAAATAACCTAAACAAAACTTAAATGGTTCTGTCACGCTCTGTTCGCGGCGCGAACTGAAGCTTTCCATTCAGTTCGCGGGGCGAAAGCTGATCGCGGGGCGAACTGAAGGAATTTCTGAAAAAATTAATTTGCAGTGGACAGAACTCAAGTTTCACAAAAATTAACATAACAGAAAATCATAACAATCAGAATTGACAAAATATAGAATGCAGACTTACAACGTTGGGTTGCCTCCCAACAAGCGCTTTGTTTAACGTCATTTAGAGCTCGACGGTTCAATGATTAGCTTCACGATCCGACTTTACTGAGCAACTTACCCAAGGGCTTTGTTGTCTTTAAGAGGTTCTTGATGAACCTTCAATAAAATCCGATACCACCCTTTTTCGGAACTAATTTCACCAGACTCACCCATTCACCATAGGAGATAGAACAAATCATCCCGGCTTCCAATAGTTCAACAACTTCCTTCTTTTTCAGCACTCGTATCAATTGATTCTCTTCTTTTGTGGACAAGGTATTGCTAATGATCACCGGTTTAGTACAGTCATCACCAAGGAACACATACTTCAAATGGGGCTCTGGTTTTGGCTCTTCCACTTTCTTTGTCATATCCAAGCCTTCGTTTCTCTCTTCATGATAAACAAGTTCTCCACAAGACTCTAATTCATGCAACATTGCTTCCATCTCTTTTCCTTCATTTTTGGTCGAAACTTTGTAGACTCCGATAAGAGATCTCTCTGATGGATTAGAAACATGAACCTGGTTTGCGACCTCCACTAGTTCCTCTTTGGTGCCATCGATTCGGAAAGAATCCTTCTTTTCATGAGGGTGCTTTTTGGCTTCAAAAAGATTGAAGGCTACCTCTTCATCTTGCACCCTTACTTTCATTAGTCCATCATCAATATCGATCATCATTCGGGCCGTTTTTAGGAATGGTCTTCCAAGAATTAGAGGAACATCACGATCCTCATCCATGTCTACTATCACAAAATCTACCGGAAACAAGAACTTGTCCACCTTCACTAACATGTCTTGAGCAACTCCATATGGTGAAGTGGTAGACTTATCCGCTAGTTGTAAAGTCATCCTTGTAGATTTGATTTCAACATTTCCCAATCTTTTAACAATGGATAAGGGAATTAAATTGATGCTAGATCCCAAGTCAATCAAGCCATTACCCATGTAGGTGTCTCCAATGGTTACCGGTAAAACGACTCGGCCCGGATCGGATTCCTTCCTTGGGAGATTTTTTTGAATGATGACACTACAACGTGCATCAAGCAAGATTGTCTCATCTTCCACATGTCTCCTTTTCTTCGTGAGAATATCCTTCATGAACTTTGCATACCGTGGCATTTTCTCTAATGCATCGGCAAATGGAATATTGATTTGAAGTTGTTTGAATATGTCCATGAATCGTGCATAGTATCTAGCATTATCCTTCTTTGATGGTGCGTGCGGATAGGGTAGACGTTGAACTGGAATGACATTCACTCCTTTGTCTCTTTTTTCCTTTTTTCTTGGTTCAATTCCCTTCTTCATTTCCGCTTCACACTGCTGTTCCTCCATCAATTGCTGGTTCTGCTATTTTCGCAGCGCGAAGGGAGATCGCGGCGCGAACTGAGCAGTTTCTACCACTTTCTCCTTTCCACAAATTACATCCTCATTTTCCAGCACAACATCCATATCATTCTCTACTGTAATTTCTTCACTTTTTCCACTTGTCAACTCTCTACCGCTTCTAGTAAAAATTGCTTTACAATGCTCCTTTGGATTTGTTTGAGTGTTAGCGGAGAAGGAACATCCCGCAGTTTATTCTGACAATTGTTTCGCAAGTTGACCTACTTGGTTTTCCAAATTCTTGATTGCTGCCTCGGTGCTCTTCTGAGTTGCCATGGAGGCTTGCATGAATTGTTGGAGAGTGTCTTCTAGCTTTGAATTTCCTCCTTCCGATTATTGTCCTTGAGAATTTGGGTGTTGATAAGGACTTTGCTGCTGAAAATTTTGGTTGTTGAACCTTGATGGTTGATAACCTTGATTGTTCCTTTGATAGCCTTGATTTTGATTGTTCACATAACTCACTTCTTCTAGTGGAGGGCAAAAACCAGTAGGATGATCTCCTTGACATAATTCGCAACATGCTACTTGATGTCGAACTTGAGATCCTTGAATTTCCTTCATTTGCTGTGGAAGCTTGGCCATTTGTTGAGTAAGCAACTCTACTTGTTGAGAGAGTAACTTGTTTTGAGCAAGAATGACATCATTGGTATTTAACTCAAGCACTCCCGGTTTACGTTGTAAAGGGCTACGGTCATGTTGACTCTGACGATCATTGAGTGCCATCCGATCAATAATGACTTTAGCTTCTTCAGCATTCTTTGAAATAAGAGAACCACCCGCGGTAGCATCCAAAAGTGTCTTATGAGTTGATTGGAGCCCATTTAGAAAAATATGGATTTGAGTGAGCTCATCAAAACCATGACCCTTACATTTTCTCAACATTGACTTGAATCTTTCTTAAGCCTCATTTAGAGACTCGTTGCTTCCTTGAGTGAATACCGCAATAGCTGTTTTGGCTTCCATGAATCGGGATTGAGGGAAATATCTTTCTAAGAACTTTTCTTCTAGTAAATTCCAATCCATCATCACTCTTGGTGCTTGATCAAGGTACCACTCCTTTGCCTTTCCCACTAAGGAGTGTGGGAACATCCTTTTGAATAATGCCTCTTCACCCGTTTCATCAATTCCCGTAGAACCCACAATCTCATAGAATTTGATGAGATGGGTATACGGATCTTCATGGTCCATTCCGGTGAACGGATTTGCATAGAGAAGTTGGAGGATTCCGGTCTTCATCTCCGTATTTCTTCCTCCACGGGCAAATTGAGCATTCCTTCTTGGACTATTTGCGGACATTTCGGTACGATTGTCATCCGCCATGTTTCCGTCACAAGCCTCTACAACCACTTCTTCGATTTGAACAAGTGCGGAAGTAGATGCTTCTTCTCTCCGGTTCCTCTCTTCGGCTAGTTTCCTTCTTCTTCGTGTTTTGCTATTGAGCTTCCTAAGTGTTCTTTCAATTTTGGGATCAAATTGAAATTGCTCCTCGGTAGCTTTTCCTTGCATGCACTAGAATTTATAGAACTAACAAACCAAGTGAAACACAAGAGGGATAGTAATAAAAGTAACAAAACTTAAAACAATGAATTATTGCAATGCTTGTAATATCGAACACCAATCCCCGGCAACGGCGCCAATTTGTTGAAAAGTATATTTTCGGCAAATGTTTTAATATCGTATCCACAAAGATTGGTTGCTATTACCGCCGTTCTATAATCCAAATTGTTGTAAGTTTAGAAAGTAACTAAATTGGTTGGTTTGAAAAGTTATCTTTTGCATAGAATTTCACTAAAACAGAAAAATGGTTTTTATCAAATGTAAAAGGCTTGGCAAGATTGGAGTTCACTATTCAAATTGCTTATGACTCCTTATGAAAACTATATAGATTCAAGATTATTGATGATGTTCAAGTATTCTCTCAATATCATTTATGTCTAAATAATATTGTGATAATTATTATATTAATCGTTAGACGATTTCTCCACCTAACTATTAATATAACAATCTTTAATGTTTGATACAAATGAAGAGTAGTGTATAAATCTATCTCTACAACTTATTCACTACTTGAAAGTATATTTTAGGTCAAGACTTGAATAATCTTTCTCAACAACTACTCAAATCTAAATATTCAACTTAGGACAAAAATATCATTCAATACATCAATAACATTTTATCATATACAAGAGTCAAATGGAATACATAAGCAAATAAGAATAGCTACTACCTCCAATCTTGACAAAATGGGGTTTAGCTTCTCATCTTCATTTTGAACAGCCAAAGACAATGAAGAACAAAGCTCTGTTTTTCTCTTACAAAAAATATCAAAGTATGAGTGAATCCATGAACAATTTCCATTCTCATTTCTAAAAGGGTTTACATTTCCTAAAATGATCATTTTCATCCAAAGTAGAAAAGCTCCCCTAAGGCAGACACCAAAATGGCAAAACTAGTTGGCCTTGAAAAACAACACCCTTGGCCAAAAACAACTTGCTGGATTCGCAAGCTTCGCGGCGCGAACTGAAGCTACCTCAGCTTCCTTGCTTTGCAAGCTTCATCCAAATAGTCTTTCAAGTGATGTTCTTCCAAATTAGGCCTCCAAATTTCATTCAACACTTCTTCCAAATTATAATTGTGCATTCCAAAGCTCTCTTGCCCAAAAATTCTACAAAACAAACAAATATGTGAAATAACTATTCAAAACAACATAAATTAAACCTAATTGCATTTATACAAAATAGTGAGAATAAAAGTGTGTAATTACATCAAAACTTGGTAAAAGGGACCAATAAAATTATATAAAAAGTAGTACTAATTGGTCCCTAACACTTGTACCACCCGTTACTTCCTATCATGTTCCTCCGTCCACCTCTTTATTTCCTTTTCCAACTTCTTATCCTGCTTATCCCTTTCATTCTCCAACTCAACAACAACAATCTATTTAATATCTCTCTTATAGGTTTTCCCACTAGATGATTTAGATGGTCTAAAAAACGCCTTGAAGACAACACCTCTTCCAAGACGACAGACACACCCAAGATGCTCCTTGGTTCCAATCGCTTTTACCAAGATGTCATGACGATCTTGTGAAGTGAAGAGGCCGATTTTGGTTTGTTCAACCAGATTATCTTACAACACATATGAAATTTCATCTTTAACAAATGGATTTAACTAAAATAAATATTTTTGAAAAAAGTATATACTTACAATCCTTTGAGCCACTTCGCGCGTAGCACCTGATGTGAGCTCGCCGTATTTTCTTTGACGTGCCCTCTTCCATTTCTCGTGGCGTGATGGTGGAGATGGAGTGCGATCAAAACTTATAGAACATCTCAACTCTTCCTCCCTTTGTCTTCTTTTTTCTTCGATCATCGTCTTTTCAATTTTTCCATATCCTCCACGAGACAATCTATGTGGATAGATATTTCTAGCTCGATTTTACTTTTCCTTTTTGCTCTTTTCCAAGAAGGAAGGAGTGGTGCGAGACTCTACAAATTTCCCCCAAATATCTCGATCAATAAATGAATACACATCATATGGAGGCTTTTATTTATCTTCTCCATGTTTAATATAATCATGGGTGAGTTGTGTCTTAAAGCTCCTCCAACGCTCACCACAATTGGTAAACATCCTCTTTTTCACATTATCATCATCTGGACTAACAATGAACACATCTTATACTTGCAAACAAATCATAAAATACCTGAACATCTTCCCATATGGCGTATTTCAATTCCTCTTCAACATCGTGCCAACTATCTATCAAAATGCTCACTTTACTTCTACCTTATATTACAATGTAACCCATAAAATCGTCAGTGTGTTCACCATAAGCTCTGGCGGTTGCAACATCAACTGTAACTGGGTAGTGAACATCGATTTCTTGGGATATTTTCACCTTGGTATACATCATGACACCTCTAGTTTTTCTTCTATGATTTATATTAATAGATGTTGCAGCAAATGTTGTATGTGAGGTGCTTGTCGAATCCACCATGATTATCTGTTGAAAAATAGGTAGAAACAAAATGATATAAACTCATTTCAGTGATATATAACTCGTTTCAGTGATATATAACTCATTTCAGTGAAGAACAAACCTGTTAAAAATGATACATATTGATGAAATGACTATCTAAATAACGTTTTACTAAAAACAAATGGAAAATCGTAGAAACAAAATGATCAAAAGGAAAACTAACATAAAACCCTAGACAAAATGACCAGTGAAAAATAAAGTGGTATATAACCCGTTTCAATGAAGAACAAACGTGTTGCAAAAATGAAGTTTGATGAATACTTGTTGGAAGAGTTTTGATGAATATCTGTTTGAAAATCGCCTTTTTTTTTGCGAAATGAGAGTGACGAAATGACATTTGAGTGTTGATAGGTAAATGAAAAGTTAGAAACTATCTATATTGTTGTATGAAGTATTTCATGCAATATATGTGTCGCGTCTGTTTTATATAAAATTCGACGCGACAATTTTTAGTTAAAAATATAAAACATAAAAAACACAATAGCGTCATATTTTAGGAATTCAATTAATATATATATAATGTCATTTTTTTTGTATAACCGAGGGGTTTGATCATATCAAATAAAAAACTTAAAATGAGATTTTGAAAATAGTATTTTGAAATTGATTAATACAAAATATATTACCTCTCAGTTAGACCATGTAGCCGAGGTAAATACTAATAAAAAAATAACAATGATAAACATGGAACTTGGAAAGACGCCAAGTGAGAAATACTAACTAAACAACTGGAAAAAAACATAAAATACAAAGCCTGGGTGTCGAAGCGAGCTCCCTTATAACTTTATTCCCTCACTTTTCTTAAAAATCGAGGTAAATGGTTGTTTAATTTTTTTTTTAAAATGAAACCTGACGCTCCCAGTACCTATACCCTTATTTTTCTATTGTTCAAGGTGTTAGCTTCTTCATAAAAAGTGTTATTTGTTGTAGTGCATCCCCATCCTCAGACTCTGAACCATAATCTGAGTCAAATTCGGCTTCAGAAGATGTAAGAGCCATCAAAGCAAGGTTGACTTGCTCTTCATCCTTTTCAGAGTCTTCTTCATTGTCAAGTTCATTCCATGTTGCCATGAGACTTTTATTGAACTTGTTTTTGAAGTTATCCTTCTAAAAGCTTCCCTTCGTTAACTTGTCCTTTTGCACTTCAGGACAATCAGCAATGAAGTGACCAAGCTTCTTGTAGTTGAATCATCCCTTCTGATCATCCTTCTTTTCTCTAGAACTAGATTCTCTAAAGCCACTTCTTCTTCAAGAGAATATCTTGTTCTTCTTGTCCAGATACATAAACCTTTTGATGATAAAGGTTATTTCCTTATCATCTGAGTCATCATCAGAAACTTCTACACGAGAAGCTTCTTCAGACACCTAGACTTGCGGAGTCTTGACAATTTTAGCAACAAATTTCAAAGCCAAAGGCTTGAAATTTCTGACAGGTTCATCTCAATTGAGCTTCATCTCATGGATCTGAAGATTGCTGATAATACTTTTAAGACTTAATGTGTTTAAGTATTTAACCTTCTAAATAGTTGCCACCTTGGGTCTGTATCTGACAGGAAGAGTCCTAAGAATATTCTTGACATGATCAGATGTAGTATAGATCTTGTTCAGGACCTGAATTCTAGATACGAGAACTTGAAACCTTGAGAACATAGTTTCAATGTCTTCATCCTCCTTCACTCTAAACCACTCATACTGTTGAACATGAAGGTTATTTTTAGCTTCCTAAACTTGTTGATTCCCTTGATACGTAATACATAGGGATTTGAAAATGGTCTTAGCAGTAAACTTATCAATGATTTTGATGTACTCTGAATGAGTTAGAGCATCAACCAAAATTCCTATAACTCTCTGATGCTTTCAATAATTTTTTTCTGAGCTGGTGTGAGAGTTTTTTTGTCAGAAACCATTCTAACTCCATTGGCTGGAATATCAATGCCATCTTCCAGATCCCATAACTCATTATCAAGACCTATGATATTAGTATACATCTTACTCTTTCACCATTCAAATTCAGTAGAGTCTCCACTGAAAGTTATAGGTCTAGTTGTATAATTATTCTTTTCTGAAATTATATAATCATGATTAATAACAACATATGGATTAGGAGTACCACTTCTAGTATCAAAAAGACCGAACATGATTCAATATATTTTTCTCAGGATATTTTCTGCACCACTGTTAAATTTTTATCACACACTGTGCTTTGATGCCAACTGAAGGTGTGAAAAACACAAGAAAGGGGGTGAATTGTGTTGACCTTTTCTTTCTTTTAAAACTCTTGGTTAGATTCTAAACACAAGGTATAAAAATATAATTCAATCAGAGGTAGGCAACAAATATGAAATACAAGAAAGAAGAAGAACACACAAAGTTATCCTGGTTCCTCTCACAACTTGAGAGTAATCTAATCCCCTTGTACTTACAAGATATTTTCACTATAATCACACAAGATTACAATTTGCTTAAGCATATAAGCAAAAGATTTCCAATTCTCAAACACAAAGTAAGAGACTTCTATGCTCAAGCACACAAGGAAAAGACTTCAAATTCTCAAGCGCACAAGCAAAAGACTTTTATGCTCAAGGACATAAGCAAGAGAATTCAAATGTTCAAATACTTAGTAAGAGACTTCTAACAATATACCTAATAGATAAATGATTGTTGGAGTAATACACTTGATATACAATTAGAGGTGTATAAAGAATACAATGCAAATACACTATTTTTAAGACTTAGATATTTTTAAGACATACAAGGATAAGAAATCCTAAGTTCAACTTGTGCTTTTATTTTGACTGAGTAACTTCTCTTTGGATGTCAATTGTTGTATTTTTTTCCAAGTCTCAAGATCCTTAAATAGATAAGGAAAAAATTAGTTGAAGATCCATCATAATATAGTCTTTTAAAAGCTTGAATAGAGACATCGAGATGTTTCTTCAAATGGATACTGATATTTAAAGCTTGTTTGAAATTCCTTTGTTGTAAGAGGAATTATCAGTTGCATCTCAGCAGACTATGAAGAAAATAAAGCTTAGGTCTTCACGTGACAAAGTAGGCTCAGAGGTTGATAGTGACCCATCAAAGTCAGCTTGGTCCCTGCGCTTTGACTGGCTCAGGTTCTGATCATCAGAAGCAGACTTCTTTAAAGTCTGGTATACAAAGGCTAACTTCTTCAGACTCTGACCTCTTCAGAAGTTGACTTCTTGAAAGTCCGGTCTTCAGCTTCTGATTCATCGGGTTCTGGTATTTAAGATTCTCTTTAGATGTTCATAGTCATAACCAATACTTGGATTGTTCATGAAATTTTAGTCTATGGTCCTGGAAACTTGAATAAATATCATTATACCCAATGGCCAATTGTTCTTTAAATACTTTGTTATCATCAAAACCTAAGGGATATGAGACAAACCAATTTTGTTCCAACATAATCTACTCGGTCAAGAAAGTTTCTACCTAAATGGAAAGGTCAATATAAAATATACCATAATCTACCAAATGAAACCTATAAGCTTGAGGAACTGGACCAAAGACTTATCCCTAGAACCGGAAATTCAGTTAATAAGAGATAATATTACACTTAATTATTTAATGTATCTTGCTGAATAAGGTGAAGTCTTTATCCCTCCAATGTATGAATCTTCTCAAAGATTTATTTTTTAAGTATCGAAGGTATGGTCACACTCTTTTCCCCTACAAGGACGAGGTTCTTAAAGAGGATCCATTTCTTCTTAACTATATGATATTATGGTCAAATATATGTTGGACCATCA
The DNA here is from genome assembly GCF_024323335.1 of Lathyrus oleraceus. Lineage (NCBI taxonomy): Eukaryota > Viridiplantae > Streptophyta > Magnoliopsida > Fabales > Fabaceae > Lathyrus > Lathyrus oleraceus. The sequence goes on along the minus strand of NC_066580.1, from coordinate 26,325,352 downwards.
CGAAAAGATCGTTTTTGTCAGTAAGGAAATTATATGGTGAACCTTCACAAAAGGATCATTATCGTCTGTAAGACAATTATATGTCAGATCTTCACTAAAGGATCCTTGCCACCTGTAAGGCAATTATATGTTGGATCTTCATTGAAGGATCATTTCTGCCTATAAGGAAATTATATGTTGGACATTCACTAAAGAATCCTTGTCGACTATAAGAAAATAATATATTGAACATTCATTCAAGGATCTTTGTCGCTTGTAAGGCAATTATATGTTGGACATTCACTAAAAGATTATTGCAACGTATAAGGCAATTATATGTTGGATTTTCACTAAGAGATTATTTCCGCCTCTAAGGAAATTATATGTTGGACCTTCACTAAAGAATCATTGTCGTCTATAAGATAATTATATGTTGGATCTTCATTGAAGGATCCTTGTGACCTATAATGCAAATGATATGTTAGATCTTCACTGAATGATCCTTTTCCCTTATAAGAAAATTATATGTTGGACGTTCACTGAAGGATCCTTGTCGCCCTATGAGTCATATTTATGTGTGACCTTCACTAAAGGATCCTCGCCCAAGAGAACTTTACTCAACACCTGAAGGACTCACCCCAACCACGCTTGAGGGACTTGCCTCAAACAATAAATTCGTGAAGCCAATGCAATACAAACTTCAAAATTAATTCACAAACTACAATGAAATTTAAATACCATAAAAGGGATCAACATAAAGTCTAAACATTTTCATTAATAAACCTCGAAGGGCGTGGCTACAAAAAATGCTTACAAAAGGCAGCAATACAATTGTTAAAAAGTAAATCAAAAACATTAAAAGGCTAAAGTTTAAAGTGAGGTTGGTTCCTTGTCTTCTGAACTCGCACCATACACTGTTTGAGGGACTCGACTATCTAAGTTGCTCCTGAGGGAGTCGACTATTTAAGTCTCTCCTAAGGGACTCGACTATCTAAGTGTTGGCCCAAAATAAATTATTTTCTTCCTAGATTAAATCCTTTTCCATTTACAAGGTCTTGTGCTTGTGGGATTATGGATTGGGATAAATTTAATGGGCCTAAAAAGGAACAGTTCATGATAAACAATTCGAACTAAATGATGTAAGGTTGATTTTCTGATACGAGTCTGGTTGCCCAAAACGCATAACAGGTTGCCCGATTGGGTTTGGGTCTCCCTCCCAAACTAGGATCCATGAATTGTTTCATTTATCACATGTGGCCTAAGAGGTGTCCAAGGACTAATGGTCCAAAGACAAATATAGATTATAATTTATATTTTATCTTATAGTTTATAATTTGTGTAAATAAAAAAATTATTTATACTAAATATTACCTCTTCTTTTACTATAAATTGTTTTGACATTTTTACACGTATTAAAAAAAGGATTTAGGATTGTATGGAAAAAGTAAAATAGAAAGAATTTTATAAAATTATCATTCATTAATAATACATAAAAGATAAATTTAAAGAATTATAAGAAAAGAAAATAATAAATATTTAAATATATAGAAAAAATAACATTAATAATTTATATTAATATTTAAAATAATTTAATTACAATCTTTTTGTTGAAATACGATGAAATTTCTCATTTTTCAAATTAACCATATACATTTTAGCCCAATTAAATTAAACTTATCCTTCGTCTTACTTCTGAGAAACCACACAACCCTTCAAACTGCAACTCATGATCCCACTTCACTTTAGTCATAACTGTGTGAAATCCAATTTATAATAGAAATACCAAACTCTACTTAAATTGTACACTAACAAAATATGGACACTTTTGATAACTTTGCATATGATTTAACACATTTTTCCATTAGATAAAAAACAATGTAAGGTTTCACCATATTGTTTTTAGTTGGTATCATATCATGCAACAATCTTTATGCAAACAATGCAACTTTTAAAGGAACCAATTTGTTTCAAATCACCTTTATATATGGTGATAAATCTCCTTCAAAGTACTTCAGCAAGACTTTATATGCTTTTTTGAATGAGGACTCATCATTTGTAACATAATTATGAATCCATGCACTTTTATTTTTATTTTTGGATGAGTTATTTACTTACTTGTGCTCGAAGTAACAATTAAAAATACCTAATTTATGTATTATAGTATAATAGCACAAACATGTAACTCTTTTTTATGCAACTAACAATACAAAGTTGCAATTAATGAAGAAGTTAGTTAGAAAGTTATAGAAGGTTGAAGTTAGTTAGAAACTTTTAGAAGGTTGTAACAACAACCTTGTGATGAACTAAAACTGAGTTACTTACACTCAGTATAATTCAAGCCTACTATAAATTACAAGTTAGTTATTCTATTGTGTTGAATTCTTATTTTCTGTTTAATTCGTTAGTAAAATTTATAATTCTCTCTCATTTTTAACAAACTAAAGATGAATATTTATTCATCATTTTTTTTATAAGCAATAATATATTATGAGGAGTACAAAGGATATTCAACCTTTAATATAGGGAAGAGACTCGAAGATGAAGGAGTCTGAAAAAACAAAGGACAACAAAAAAAAACTAAGAAATACATCTAGTGGAATCAACCAACCAATCCTCCCATCTCAAAATAGGAGGTTTTCTAGAAAAGACTTGAAATCACTCCCAAGTAGACCTCTTGATATTATTATCCAAACAATCCCATACAACCACCTCCTCCGACTTGAAAATGACCAAATTCCTTTGTAACTAAAGAATCCAACAAACACAAGACCAAAATAAACACACATACTACCTATTGTAGATTTTTTTTTTCAAACAGACAGAAAAACATTCAAAGTGATCTACCACGCTCACCACCATTCCTAACGAGCCAATGTCAAGTCAACGATACACTTGATTCCAGACAGCGGTAATGAAAAAACAAGAATAGAAAACACTTGATTCCAGACAGCGGTAATGAAAAAACAAGAATAGAAGAGGTGAACCGCATCTTCATCATGATTAGAGCACAACTGACAAACATAATTGTTTGACCCAACCAGAATTCCGCGGCGACGCAATTGGTCTTTTGTGAAAGACGATTGAGAATCAATCTAGAACAAAAATCTTGAATCTTATTAGGGATGTTAGACCTTCAAACAGTTTGTAAAATATAAGTTTCAGTCATCAACTTACGATCATAATATACGTGCGAATCCGTGAGAACCGAGTAAACACTACTTCCAAAAAAATTCCCTTAACAGACCACCAAATGAAATGGTCTTCAATGCTAAGAGAAAGTTTAAATCATATATAACATTTCATTCTTTCATATATAGATTATAATTTTTTATATTTTAAAAATTAACAAATAATATTTTTCATTTTTAATGTCAATAAAAGCAACACTCTAAATAAATATAACAAAATCACAAACAATATCCTAGTGTCTCTTTTATTAATAATTTTATGGAATAAATTTAACAATAAATATACATTTAATAGTTTATTAACTACTTAAAAAAATATATTTAAAGACCAAATACTTTGCAATTTCAATCCATTCAATGACTAAATAGCAATACATTAGTACATATTTAAGATCAAAATGATTGTTATTTTTTGTAGTACGAGCAATTTAATTAATTAATTACACTTTCTCTTTATGTTGTGATTTATTTTAGTGTATAAGTATTAAGTTTTTGTCTCTCAAACTTAGTGGGGGCTCCATCCCACACAATGAGTAAGCTAGCTATATCCATGTCCATGTCCACGACTTCTACCAAAATGGAACAGTCTTGTTAGTTGAAAGATGGATCTAGGAAGAAGATCTTCAAAACTTTTTTCTCAACACATCAGTATCAAACTTGATGATACAAATTTCTATATTGGAAAAAGGAATTTGAAGGAATCATTCGCATTTACAAGCTCTATCATCACCTAGCGAATCATAAATTTTTCCAAGATATCTCTTAGCCAAAGATCATACCTCAAGCAATGAGAATCATGTGTGTTTGTCGTGGCAACAATATCATTCTCTTTTCTTCACACGACTTCTGATAAATCTCTCAGATTAAGTTCTTCCTAGAGTTGTTAGATACTTCCACGTGCATGAGATATGGACAACAATTGGTTAGTTTTAGAGAACACAAATCTATGCGGAGTTGCGCCAAATTTGCTATGAACTTAAGCGTATCGAAAAAGCATATAGAATGATTGTTGAATACCTAGATCGTATTCAACAAATCACAAATATCTTTTAAATGATTGGAGATCCAATTTTTTATAGAGATCGGTTGGAAATAATTCTTGATGTAATTCTTATTGAATATCAAACCATATGTTCTATAATTGAGTATTGTGATGATTCATGCCCAATGATTCTTGCTCAAATGATGCTTCTTTCACACAAAGTTAGGCTTGATAAGGAAAATCAAACTCTAATCCATGAACTCTATTTGTAAATCTTATTAAAGGTACCGTGATAATACATATTAAAATTTGAGGTTGTTAAAAAATAATGAAGTTACCATCAAAATTTAATAAAATAGGAAAAATATTGATAAAACCCATTTAAACAAAAAATTATATTTAAAACCATATTTTAGGTTCGAGTGTCGATTTTGCACATGGAAGGTATTAGCTCTAATTAATTGTGCAAAATTATTATTAACTTTTGAAATATTTTTTTTTCTTTGATATTAAATTCGAATTAAAATTCAAGTTTAAATAATAAAATATTTGAATATTTATTTATTAATTTGAAAATTATGCAATTGAAATTGAAGTATATATATATATATATATATATATATATATATATATATATATATATATATATATATATATATATATATATATATATGTTTGACAATAAATTATCTGTCTCCTATTGTATCTTCTGATGCGATGGAGAATTAAAAAATATTTGTTTATTGATTAACGAGAATAAGGTATTGTTGTTGATTTTTGATAAAAAGAATTGATTAATTAAATATGACGAGTTTGTTAATTTTTAGAGGCTTGTTATAATTAATTAGTAAAGGAAGATGAGTTTTAGAATGAACAAGTTGTACAACTTGTATATGAACAATTAGAGAATTTAAAAGTTGTTCATCGGATTAATCTATTTTATATTAGGAAAATGAGATTTAAAATGAATAGGTTTTTTACTTTGCATTATTTTGTCTAAAATGAATATTTTAAATGGCCACATAGTAATATTTTTCATTTTTTAAAACTAATTCTAAAATCATCTAGTGATTTTAAAAAAAAAAAATAGTAGTACAAATATTCTTTCGATAACGACACTAAAGTATAATTAAAAAATGTCTAGTAGCTTTTTTACAAAAAATAAAACATAAAAAATAATTGATAATATAATCATTTAATTTATTCATTACTAACAACATGAAAAAATATTATTATTAAAAAAAATATTTGTGCAATATCATATTACATCATTAACCTAAATCCTAAAACAATCAACAAATAAGAGAAGTGTTGCAAAAATACAACAAGAAAAGCAAAATGCAACGACAATAATAACAATAAATATAGTGATGCAAAAATACAAAAACAAATAAAAATACAATAATAATAACAATCATAAGTAGTAAGTAAAATGATGCAAAAAATACAACAACAAAATGCAGCAGCCACAAAACACAGAGAAAAAAAACACAAAAGTACAATAAAGGAAAAAAGAGAAGTTATCCACGGTGATGAAAATTTTGGTGGGCAAAAAAGATTTCGCTGAATAAAATGGAGGCAGTGAGGTTTTTGGTTATGTTTTATAGAAAAAAAAATTCAAAATTTCTCTCTATTTTTGCTCTCCGAAATTTTCTAAAATTTTCTCTCAAAATCCCTCACTATTTTTCTGATTTGCCTTCTATTTATACTTAAAAGTTTAAGATTTTGAATGTAGTAAGATGCCAAATGCAAGTTTTGTGAGATAATTATTTGACCATAAATGCAGATGAATTGCAACAATTTGCAGTATTGCAGTATTGTAACAATGCTGAAATATTGTTTGAATCATAGAAATGACAAAAATAAAAAATGACAAATTTAAAACGAAGAAAAGTTATTAAGTCCAAAGTAAAAGATTCTCTAATCTTTATTTATTTTCTAATTTTCTTTTCAATATTTTTGATTTTGAAATATAGTAAAAGTTATAAGAAATCTTATGATATACTTTTTTGTCAAGTTTCATAACTTTTACTTCTTTATTATTAAAAAACTACTAATTAAAATAAATAGAAAAGTTTTAAAATATTTTGTGATGAAAATTAAGAAATAATGGTATATGTGGCAATGACTCAAAACAAAGAATGAATTGATTTTTTTTATAAAACATTTCTTTAAAGAAGTAAAAAGTGAAAAATGTAATAAAATAAAACACAATATTCACATAAATTTCTAGTTTTTTTAAAATGTTGGACAAAATATGAGTAACAATTTTCATATGATCGTTGTAAAATATAATTAAATGTAAGTCCCAAACTTGTTCTTTAACGACAACAAAATAAATCGTGCAAACATGAATATAAATGATTGTATGAAGATTGCATACGTAGATAAACAAATATGAAAAATGATCATCCTTAGCGTAAATGCTGATGCTTAGACTGATTGAAAAATAAAATGATAGTCGTTGGTCAAAATGCTGATGCTTAGACAGACATAAAAGTAAAGTGTTTGTCGCCAGACAATACACTGTGCTTAAATTGAGAGCAAAATGTAAGTGATCGTCTCCATGCAAGTTATGGGTAATTAGATCGACAATAAAAATAAATCATCGTCTCTATGCAAGATGGGTAATTAGATAGACAATAAAAATAAATCATCGTCTCCATGCAATACGCTCATACATAGACCAATAAAAAGTAAATGATCTTTGTCAGGCGTTACACTGATACTTAGATCGAAATTAAATGATCGTCTCCAGGCGCAACACTGGTACTTAGATCGACATAAAAGTAAATGATCGTCACCAACCGGTAGGGTGGTACTTAGATCAACATAAAAGTAAATGATCATCTTCAACTCAATACTGATGCTTAGATTGACAAGAAAAATAAATGAACGTATTCAGGTGAAATGATGATGCTTAAATCGACAAGAAAACTAAGTGATCGTCTTTAGCCGAAATGTTAATGCTTCGATCGTTAAGAAAAGCAAATCAACATTGCCAGACTATACGCTGGTACCCAGATCGACAAGAAATGTAAATGAGCTTTTGGTGCCAATGAATATTGGGTTTTGAATGTTTATGAATGTTGAATATGACTTGTGCTATACCTAGTAATGGATCTTGGGATGATAACAGATGTTTTGAGTTGAGTGCCAATGAATATTAAATTTTGGACACCAATGAAAGTTAGGTTTAAGTTACTATTAATAGAGATCAGGCTTGTGGTTTGGAAATGAATGATGAGATTAGATTGACAATGTAATGAGTTTTGGATGGACCAAAGAGAATTGTTTTACAGTGTTAATGGAGATTGGGATTAGGATAATGCCAATGAATATTGGGCTTTAGGTTACTTGCAATGACGATTTAGCTTTGAATTTGTCAATGGGTAATAGACTTAGGGTGCCAAGGACAATTGGGCTTTGGGAAGTAGCAACTAAAGTTGAACTTTTAGTGATGCCAATGATAGTTCAATTTTTAGTGGTGCCAATGAAAATTGGGTTTTCGCTTTCAATGTAGATTAGGCTAAGGAAAATGGATATTTAGATTAAGATGTCAATTCAAACTGGGCTTGGATTGCGAAGATTTTTTTTACAAATTAAATGGAGATTAGGCTTAAGGTGCCAATGGATATTGAGTTTTAAGTGTACCAATAGGTGCCAATGGATATTGAGTTTTAAGTGTACCAATAAAAATTATGCTTTGAGTTTGTCAGCGGATAATGTACTTAGGACGCCAATGACGATTGAGCTTTGGAAGGTGCCAATGTAGATCAAACTTTAGGTGATGTCATTGGATATTGGGTTTTAAGAGATATCAATGAATATCAAGCTTTAGGTGATGCCAATGAATATTAGGCTTTAGAAGGTTCCAATGAAGACCAGACTTTATATGATGATAATGGATATTGGGCTTTAACAGGTGATGCCAAATTCATGCGTGTCGTCAAGATATGTCATGATAAATGAGATGGGATGTATACTTTAGTTTTATAGAAATACAAACATGATTGATGCAAACACAATTGATACACAAACATGGTTGACGTAAGAACGATACAAACATGATTTTATGCAAGATTGATGCAAACATGACTATATAGGAACAATGTAAATATATTAATGCATGATTATGATTGAAATATATATTTTAATACAATGACTTGAAAACTTAAAGAAGTGTCTTTGTTTTAGCATTGTTTTCCTTTTAAAGATCAATATGATGCAATTGCCTTATTTGAAAAAAAAATGTTTTTAGTGCAACAAACTAATTAATTTAATTGATAATTTTCTTGGGAAACATCAATTTTTAAATTCACATTTGGATTAGAGGTCAAGCAAATTCAAGGTTGGTAAATGTTTATCTTTATTTTACACAATCGTTATGGATTTGTTTATTTTGAAGATTGTAATCTACAATATTGGTTGGATGAGTGATATCTTCTTGAGAAAGAATATGTCTAAATTTGATTTTGAATATGATTGTTGGTCAATTATTACCTTCTTAGTGTTTTCCTTTGACAAGAACACTTCAAAAAAATAATCTCTTTTTGCTAAAAAAACATTAACCGTGAATTATCATTGAGATGTTTATTGAACTCATATTTTCTATCTTTGAAACATTGTTTAGTTAGCATGCATGACATTAAAAATAAGTTTAACAAACTCAACTAAGGTTACATAACATTAGGAGGATAAGGTGGTTGGTGGTAATGTAAACATGTAAATAGAATAAAAATTCATCTAATTTGTTCAATCTACGAAAGATGGTTTTGTCTTACTTTATACTTTAACAAATAATTATTTTAGTCATAAAGAGAGTGTGAACACCACAATCTCAAAGAATAATAAGAGTTCATAGGGATGCAGTGGATGAATAAAAAATATCCTTATATTAATTCTTAGATAAATTAAAAAATAAAACTCTTGGAGAAATTCAAAAATAAAAAATGAAAGTATTTATCTATTTATTAGTTTTGGAAAGACATGTGATTAATGGATGAAGCATGAATGAAACGGGTTGGAGAGTTTCCTCAATATTGGATTTTACACAAAATGTAGAGATGAGAATAAGGATCGATAATTGCCAAAACTTATGATTTAAGGAACAAACCATACTTAAATAGAAGTGAAAGATACATAAACTACCTCAATCTATGATTTCAAGAACCACTCATACATAAATAAAATATGAAAATAAGAGATTTGTCCCAATTCATGATTAGAGAAATAAATGATGCTTGATTGTGAATGAAATATATGAGTAGCCTTAGTTTATATATTATTGGGATAATGAATATGATATGTGATTCGAATGAATTATGTAAGAGTTTTTTCAGGTAGGTTGAGATTTAAGAATACATATCTGAATGGAAGATATAGTTAATTTGTATGATAATCACCAAGTATTGATTTGAAAGATTCAACAAGTTGATTTGTACGTGATAATCACCAAATATTGATTAAGAAAGTTTAATTTGATGATCATGAGAGCTTTGTCTATGTATTTTCTTTAAAAAATCTTGGTATGCAAGCCTTAAGAATTTTATTTTTCTATTTTTTTCTATTTTTCTTTTAAGTGCTTTTTTTTCCAAAATTAAAATTTAAGAAAATAATCAATCAAGCATTGATCATAATAAAGTTTTTTTTTGCTTGTAGTGTGGTTAATGGTTATGAAGGGTTTTGTTTATTTTAATGATTGCAAGTTTATTAAATAAATGCTTCAAAAAGAGTTAGTATAATATTTTGAACCAGGCAAAACAATTTTATTATGTCAATCACATCAATTAACAAATTTAATTATTTGAGTTATCAATTTTTTAAGGAGAGACTAAAAGTTTTTTCTTGAATCTCAAGTTCAAAAATGGTTAAAAGCAACCATTCATTTTTATGAGTGCAATTTATCAAGAGTGAGAAAATTTAATATTTTAAAAAAGAATTATTCAATTCAATTTTACTTGCACCTAAGTATGCTTTTGAAACAAACACCATCTTTCCATTTTTTACTCATTTGTGCTTTTGATAAGGAAAAAAGACATGCAAATGCATAAGATATGATGATCATTTCCAAAATTGTTATACAATAGTTTATGAAAATGATTAATGATTAAGCATTCTAATTTTTTTAATGATTAATGCAAATGCACGATGAAATTAAGATTTTTTTGGAATGAAAGGAAAGAATGATTTAAAGTCGTCTTTAATAGATATGCATGTTTGACGATCATTTGTATGATTACATGACATAAGAGATATGTTAATTAACAATGTTTTTTTTAGTTTTCATTAATTCTAAGAAAATAAAAAAATAGTATCTTCAGTCGATAATAGGTATAAAAATGAATAATATGGAATGATGTTTAAACAAACGAATCAAACACTGCAATAAAATATGATATAAATAAAAATTTGCCTATGCAAATGTAGGTATATAATGCAATTATGCTTATATGTAGATGAAAGAACATCTTATGACAATAGGAAACATGTGTGATGTTTTCAATATTAGCAACTACTTAAGTGAATAACATTTTTTTGAGACAAAAGGACTATGTGTACACCTTTTGTGGCCTCTCAAGAGGTGGCTAGAGAGTCGTGGACTCCATTTAAAAAAATTGTCATTAAGAATAAAAGGTAAAAGATTAGATGACAATACTCTAAAAAAGAATTTATTTTAGATGATGTTTTCATATTAACCAAATAAGATGGATATATCAAAGGTCAACACTACACAATCTCTGACTCATCTTATATTTTCTTAGACTCGGGTATAGAGTCACATTCATAAGTGTGTCCAAGGTAAAATTGTTGTATGTAAAGAGAATTATAACCTAATAAATATTCTAAAACATATAAATATAAGTTTAAATAAAACACAATATAATAACAATAAATACAAAAATATTAACAATTTAAATAAATAAAACAAAAAAAAGGTGGAAAATACATATAGACAAAGTTTAAAAAATTGCACATATAATTATGTTAACTTTGACTCTCTAACTTTTTCCAATGAAATCGTAATCTGTTGCAACCTAAATATTTGATGGTTGCTAAAAAAATGAAGTTTCCACCCGAATTTATTTAAATAAGGGGAAAACGTTGATAAATGTCTTTTGAGCAAAAACTTTTCTTTCAAATAAGATTTTAGGTTTGAGAGACGATTATGTGCAGGGAAGGTAGTAACATCGTATCACACCCATTAAAATCGGTTATTTTTAATTAATTCTACAACAATATTGTTAACTTTTGAAATATTTATTTTCTCTTTACTATTGAATTCAAATAAAAATTCATGTTTAAACTATAAAATATTTTGGGTATTTATTTATTAATTTGAAAATTAAAATGCAATGGAAATTGGAAAAAATATAAAATTTTTTATTAATGTGTTTGACAAGAGTTTATCTTGCTCTTACGTATTTTCTGGTGTGATGGAGAATTCAAAATTATATAGTTATTGATTAGAAAATATTTGTGTGTTGGTTGATTTTATATATATGAAGAAAAAAAAATTGATGTCGTTAATGAGGAGATGACATTGTTGTTGATTTTTGATAAAAAAACAAAATGAGTAACTAAATACGACAAGCTTGTTAATTTTTACAGTTGTTATAATTATTTCAAAACGGAAGACGAGTTTTAGAATGTGCAAATTGTACAACTTGTATTCGAAAAAATTGAGGACTAAAATGATATCCATCTGATTAGTCTCTTTTAATCCAATTTTTTTATTAAAAAAAGAGATTTAAAAACTTGTGTCATAAATACTCAACAATTAAAATAGATGTTCATCTAATTAACTGTTTCTTCAATATATTTTTACTTTTTATTATTTCACTAAAAAAACTAATTTTTTAAATCAGCACATCATAATATTTTGCATTTCTTAAAGCTAATTCTAAAAAACTTCTAGTCATTAAAAAAATAAATAACACTAAAGTGTAATTAAAAAGCATCTAATAGTGTTTTTTTTTACCAAAAAATGATAAAAATGAAGTGATAATATAAATCTTTAATTTGTTCATTACTAACCAACGACATAAAAAAACAACATTATTAAAAAAAAAGTTTAATTCATCTTTTGATCCCTTAATTTAATTTATTGTTTCGATTTGTCAGTTAGTTAAAAAATATTATATTATAGTCCCTTAAAACGATTCTGTTAGTCAAATTGATCCATTCCATTAAATTTTAAGAAAAAATATTAAATTATACATATGTGACTGTCTACTTGACAGGATTTTATCTTACCTCGATTTTTTTGTTTTGTTTACTTTCAATTTATTCTTATTTGTTATTAAACATTTCTTATTAAACATGTAAAATACTATAGTAATCCTAATTTGATTTCATCGGATCTTCTTCTTTCTGTCCTCTCTTCCCAAAATCCACAATCTCCTTAGATTTTTTTTTCTTTCTCTATTTCTCACAAAACTCTACGATTTTTGTTCTATTTGATTGCAGATTACTCTTGCTTACACTTTTCAACACATCGAGCTAAAATTTTCAATTTCTTGCTTCTGATTGTCATTATTCACAATTTTAAGAAAAAGAATTATGGTAGCAGTGACGCTACATCTGGTTTAACCTCAAGTCTTTCATTTACACCCGTACATGTTAGCTTTATCTATTATTGTTTTTGTAGATTTTATCTTGCTATGTAGCTGCATTAATAGGATTGGCGTTGTTTTTTGTGTGTAAAAATGGTTATTGAAAACTAGTAATATTGTGATGTTTTAGTTTTGTAATTCTGGATCTGGTTTCTACATTGATGTTGTGATCTTCTCAATCCAAGCCTGATGGTAATTTCCTCCTCTCACTTTCTCTCTCTATCACCTTCACATTCTGTAATTTGCATTGTTGATTCATAAATATTTATTTTGGGTTTGGTTCAAAATTTGTTCTTTCTGAATTTTGTTTTATAATTTGTGTAAACCCTATATTAACTTGTAAATTTTAAAACTCAATTGCATAGGGCACAGGCTAAACAAATATTTTTCTTGTTTTTCTTTGTTTGAGTATTTACTTCAAGAATCGATTACTTTTAATATTAGATAATATTGAAATATTTTATTATATGCTTTTGTTATTTGATATTGTTTTCTTTTTCCAATATAATTTTGTGATATTATATGCTTTTAAGTTGTTTGATTACTCCTAATGGATTTCTTTTTCCAATATAAGGATTGGTGATAAGGATTCCAAGGATGCAGAGGATAATGATTTTAAGGTTACAAATTAGAAGTCTGGTAGAAACATGGATGGAGAAGAATGTGATTTGGTAGATTCTGATTTTTCTGTTATTTGTATAATATGTATAAAAATTTAGAGAGATACTGATTTTTGTAATGTATTTTTGTGTAAATTAGTTGTTTTTGAATAAAATTCTACACAGTAATCATTACAATGCTATGAGATTTATTGTTTAGGAATGAAATTATATTATGTAATTATATCCTGATTTGGTCCTTAAATAATTATAAGATTTTAATTTAATCCCTGATAAAATTGTTGACTCACTATATTAACTTTTACCACGCTGTCATGCCACGTATATACAACTTAATGTCTTTTTATAAAATTTAACAGAATGAACCAACTTAACTAACAAAACAGTTTTAAGAAACTAACTTGTAACATTTTTTTAGATAAATAACTAAAATAAAATATTAAATTAAATTAAAAGATTTTATAACTAATTATACCTTTAAAAAATATTTGTGCAATATCATATCACATCATTAACGTAAACTCTAAAACAAACAACAAACAACAAAAGTGTTAAAAAAAATACACCAATAAAACAAAATATAATGATAATAACAACAATAAATAGAGTGATGTCAAAATATAAAAACAAGGCAAAACACAATATCATTAAAAACAACTCCTCACACCTTAGCATAATCTCAATCAAATTGTCTTATTTTCTTTCTACTACAATTTATCATGTACCTGTTGATTTAATTTATGCTGATGTGTGGGGTCCTGCTTATATGATCTCTTCATAGGGTTTAAGAATCTTCTAACTTGTGTGGATGCATTCACCAATAAATCTAATCACACTTTAGAACATATAATACTTTTAAGTTTGCCAATCATTCAAGAGAATGTATTTTTAAAAAATTGATATTGTGAATGTACTAAATGGATACAAACATATAACTTTAAGACCTAAATTAGTTAATGTCTTTCGGGTCTTGAGTATTTAGAGGGGAGAGTAATTGTGATAGTATTGAGTCGGTTTGATATTTAAGAGGAAAAAAAAGAAGAAGAAAATTTTTGGTTTGATTTAGCTTTTTCAAAATTTTATCATGAAATCAAAATCAAATGAGATGAAAGATGAGTTGGCTTGATTCGTTTTAATTGGGTTGACATTTATTTTTAAATTAGATTTTTCATATTATAAAAAAAAATTAATATATTTTTTAATCATGTATTCTAATTTTAGAATTTATTTTGGTCTCTTAATTTAAAAAAGTTCATATTGATCTCCTAACTGTTTAAAATGTGTCGTGTTAATTCTTTTTATTTAAATAACGATCAATTTAGTGATCAATTTTGAGACATTCCATTGTTAGTTAGATGAAAAGGATTAACATGATATGTCTTGAAGAGTTAATGAATCAATATGAATCGTTTTGAATTAATGGACCAAAATAAAACCTGAAATTAATATATGAGAAAAAAAAAATATAAAATAAAAAAAATAATATATGAATTGCAATAAAAAATAGTATGTAATGATCCAAAACAAACATACTATAATATCTTTTTAAGATGACACATTCTAAAATACAAGAAATAAAATACAGGGTTAAATATGTTTTTGATCCTCGTAAATATTATTATTTCACTTTTAATCTCTCAAAATATGATTCTCTTAATATCTTATGTCCATATTTTTTGTCTCTCCTATTAACGTGTGTTAACAGAAACTGATGTGGCACGTCACGTTAAATTTTTTTGGTGATTGAACACACACATTGCATCCTAACATGTCAAAAATGCTGACGACATGACATGCCACATAACTAAGGTCAATACCATACTTGAATCTATAAAAACTCGTAATTAATTGATAGCTAAAATCATACCTAATTTGTTGCAAATTCAAAAATCAGAAAATTTATCCAATTCTACTATTAAGATGATTTTAGTAGAGCCACCATATATAATATTTCTCATCATAGCTGATGTTAGTGGTTAACTTTATAGCTGGACAACAAGATCATAAAAGAAAGTATTGTATTCTTTTGCTATTAAAAAAATCAATTGATTGAATATCTTCATGTATGTATAAACATTTGGGTTGTTCATGGTATGATTTTATGAGAAAATTGAACCGAACCAAACCAAATCATAGTGTAAGTTTACTCGAACCGAACTGAACCGTTTTAATTTACTTAGAACGAAACCGAACAAAAACTATTGGTTTGATATACCGTTTAGAAATTCTGAACCGTACTTGACCGTTAGAAGATAATTTTTACAAACAAAACCGTAAAAAAAAAATATTTTGTTAAAATTTAAAACTATTTTTCATTTTCAATTTCGGTTTGGTTCGGTTCAGTTCGGTTTCAATTTTGATTTGATTCTAGAACCGTTAGTACAATATGGTTCGGTTCACTAACCAAAGATAACAGTTCAGTTATTTTAACTTCAATTCAATTTAGTTCGGCGGTTCGGTTCAGTTCATAGTTTTTTTAACACCCCTAATAAACATTATATTTATCTTCATGCATGAACATATTTTCTTCTTCTTGAAAACATGAACATAACATCTCCATCGAATTCTTCATGCGTGCATGCATGAACATATTCAATGTTAAACAGATATAGAGAAGCATATATATATATAGGTCTAATTGAGAATCAAAGTGTAATTTCATTAATATTATTTTCTTCAACTATCAAGCATTAAGCTTTAATTTGACTTGATCAAAGTGATTCATACTATGTGAGAAATTTCCCTGCAATTATATAGGACTCATTAAGCTTTAATAGTGTAACATCATAAGATAATGTTTAAGTGTGTGTGTTAAATATCATCTTGGTGATTAGAGTTTGATTTTATATGGTAATCTACAATCTAATCTCCGATAAAAAATTATTATTACAACGATATAAACGATGATTAGATTTCTTTATAATCATTAATGTTGTAGTTGAAAAGACTGCATTTTTTTAGAATCGGAATTCTTGCAATGAATTTAGTAGAGATTAGCTACAACTTTAACTATTAATTAACTATGATTTTTTATGAATTCAAATATGGTGTTAAGCTTATCCGTGTGGCATGCCACATCAGCATCTTTAACATGATGTCAATGTCTATGTACGTCCGGTCACCAAAAAACTTCCACGTGATGTACCACGTCAATAGACGTTGACAGGAAGGACAAAAGTGTGGACGAAAAATATTAAAAGGATGATTCTTTTAAAGAATTTTTTTAAAGAAATTATAGGTGAAAATAACAAATATTATGAAGACCAAAAACATATTTAACCCTAAAATATATAATATAATGATTTGGTTTAAATTTTGGATGATAGTTTAAAGTTGCATATCAACAACTATAGAGGTTAGGTTTGTTTCGTTTGGTTTTATAAGACTTTTGAACAAAGAAAAAAATCAAATTAAATTAATTAATTTGAATTGGATTTTTAAATTTATTTGATCATGATTTTTTCTCACACCTTTATCTAATATTTTAAAAATCAGACCAAATTGCCCGATTCAATCGATTTGACTGCAAATCGAAGCCAAATTCTATCCGACCAACCTAATAAAATTGTCGGTGGATCAAAATAAATCTAAAATAATAAAAATCAGACTAACCGCCTAAAAACTATGTTATTAAAGAATCAGTTTTATGAAACCGCTCGATCTAAAAAAATGTACGAAACTGACCGATTTTTTTTTTAAATTAGTATGTTAGTAGAACAACTTAAAACACCCACTTCTTAAAAAAAAAACTATTGTTTCTTTTACCATCATAATTTTTTAAATTTTTTTTTATCACACCGTCATAAATTTTTTTACCTTCAACTCCGCTCCATCATCATTACACGTTCTCTTTCGAACATAAATATGTCATCAATTCAACTATTTTACTATATATGTTATTCATCTTGTTGTATTAAGTTTGTAATGAATTTTTTAAATACATATTTTATAAATTGTGAATATATGATCATGTATTACTTATTTATGAAGTTTAATTCAATATTAATAATTTATTTATTTCATAAATGACCGAAAATTATTAAGGTCTCTAAACAGAAAAATCATTGACAAATACCCTATCTAATCTTTATTATAAATTAAAATTTATTGAACAACTCATATATTTGATTTATATATAATTAAGTTATATTAGTTATATAAAAATCTAAAAGTATTTTTTTTAATAGTATAAATTAAAGAGAGTAATATTTTATGAGTTGTTTTTGGATATTGAAAGTGGCATGGCATATGGTTGGGCCAAACTTGGGCCAATGAATTATGAATATAGTCCTATAGTATCATACACTGCAATGCATTAATTGTTGTCTATGTATTCTGACAGAAATTTAGAGTGGTCCTTTACGATCAAAAGAAAAATGCAAGAGTTTGCTTGCTAGGATCTTAAAACTTGTGGACTGTAATTTCAACATCATTGCTCAAATTGTTAGAACCCTACGCTTTTTCTTCTCTCTGTAAATCACATGACTTTGTTGTCTTTAAATAATAAATTATTTTGTTTATACATAACAAGTGTCACTTCTTTTACGGTTGTTTTGTTAGGTAACAGTGAAGTGAGCTGTAGCTACTCAGTTTCGTTGTTTTGGTCATTTTAGACTAGTTTGTAATGGGAGCACTTCAATAATGATCAATATTAAGTTAAATAACAATTTTATTTAAAATTAAAATTTAACTATAATATTAATTTATTTATTTTAAAATTAAATAGTTTTAGTCCATCTCTCGTATTTTATATTTAATATTGTTGAGTCTATTTAAAAAATAACACGTTATTTATAAAACATGAAAAGTTATTATGTAAATTTTTGTAAAATTTTAAAGATAAGATATATAAATTACATGTTATAAAAAATAAAATGTTATCAATTTTAAGGTGAGTACAGACAATATTTATTTATATTTATTTATTCATATAAATAAATTATTAATATTTATAAATAATAATTTGTATAAAAGATTTTAATCAATTTTTAGTGTAAAAGATTTTAAAATTAAAAATGTCATTTGTGGAAAATACAAATGTAGGGGTGACTAATAAAATTCTCAAAATTTTCAAATAAAAATCTGATTTGGTCTTTTTTGGGCTTAATAAGGCAGAATATTGCGGTGTATAATATGGCTCTGACCGTATTGCTCGTTGCGTATTCCGTTTTTTTTTGTTTTTGTATTTCAACAATACAACGTCATAAATATTTTTTTTTATTTTATAATTTCAATCTTTTAATGGGTTTTAATCTTTTATCAAGGACCGAAATTCGCAAAATGTAACATTTTCTTGTAAATAAAATACCTGGCAGCATTTTTACTGTATTTTTTTCATTAATATGGTACATACTGCATTTTCCCACACTTTCAAAGATGCAGTAGGCTAAAATGCATTTGTTATTTTTGTATTTGCAATAATAAATCTAGATAGAATCTTTAGAGCTATTGAGGATTTAAGTGAGTTCTTCACGACTATATATGTATTTTTAATTAAGATTGAACTTTTTATTATTTTAATTTTTTTAAAGGTATTCATTAAGATAAATTTTGTTAATATTGACTTTTTTGGTAGATATTTTTAATAAAATCTGATGTATTATTATGATCACAAAGTATAGGACGATAATTTTGTACTATTATAATTATCATCTGTGCTGATACAACAAATGAAATAAGATACGTGCAACAAACAAGTGTTTTGTTGTCAGAGAGGATAATATTATAAGAAGAATGATAATTCAACTATTACATGTATCAAAATTGCCTAATGTTATTTTTGATTGATATAGGTGCCTAGTGGTGGTGGGATGGTGGTTGGTGTGTTAGAGTTATATGTGATATTCACAATTGTGGTCTAGCAAAAACATTAGACGATCATGATATCATCTACCGTTTGAAAATGGATTCAATACAATTTGTAAATGATATGATAAAGTAGCATATGAGACTGAGATTTATCCTAGAATATTTAAAAAAGTGTCATAGAAGTGTACACAACATGAGATACATACCCTTATACTATGGAAAATACCTACACAAAAATAAAATAATGTGGGCGTTTTATCTATAATGAGGTGTATTTATATAAGACAAGATATATGGAGGATCTATATGTCGTAGATAATATATTTTGGGCACATCCTGATTCAATAAAGTTTCTGAATATGCTTAATTTGGTTATGATTTTCTACTCCACAAACAAAATCAATAAGCATTGGCTCTCAATAGATTGTTGGTGTTACATTGACATAGCTGACATTCTCTATTGGGTTTGATTACTTAGAACATGAACAAGAAGCAAATTTCACATGGGCCCTAGAGAAGCTTGGGGAGTTGTTTAGATATGAGAACTTGATTTCCAAGGTTAAGGTGACTGGTCGGTAACTTGTGTTGGACATGTGACTTCGCACACAGGGGGATTTGTGTGGTTAAGAAAAACTTGGATTTGAAAAAATTTGAGATTTAAAATCAGAGTATTACAACATTTTTAGAAAATTAGAGTTATGCAACGGAAAATAAAATTGCGGAAATAAAAGGTTAAGGAAAGAGAAAAAGAGATTCGACCAAAAGAGAAAAAGACCTAATTCTATCCTCAATATTTATTCTTGAGAGTATCCAATAAACTTAAGAGTTTTTAGTAGGTTAAACTCTCGAACCCTCTTATACAAGAAAAAATATATTTATTGATAACTTCCAACCAAACAGTAAACACGGGAGATAAGCGGCGAGTCTTTCTTCCAAACGGAAGATCAACGATGTTAGTCTACTTTCCACAAAAATCTTGGAACGGTTAGTCTTCAAGCTTCAGACAAACATTGGGAGCATTTGACACCAGAATGAGCTCTCAAACCTAAAGCTTGGTTTTATATCGGGCTAACTAATAACTTGTGGGATTTTACCATCGAGTTGATCTCGAACCAAAATAAGCTTTTAACATTGGGTTGAGCTTTAACCTAAACTTGGTTTATCCTGGGCTAACCAAGAACACTTGAGATTTTATCACGGGATAATCTCAAACCTAAACAAGAGACTTGATCACACAAATCCCAAACCTAAGCTTTTTATGAGTTTTTCTTCGAACCCAAACAAACAATACCTAAGTGGACAAAATGTTCAACCAAGATATAAATGAAAGTTCCTTGGTGAACTTACAAAACTACCTTTATATAATTACATTTACCTCAATCGTAAATGTAGCCATCAGCTTTGTCCGAATCTTCTTCTTTGGATTCTGAGTCATCCCATGTAGCCATCAGCCCCTTCTTGCCTTTAGAAAAATTATTTTTAGGCTTTCTGTCCTTTTTCAGCTTAGGACAATCATTTTTGTAGTGGTCTGGCTCCTTGTATTCAAATCAAATAACTTCATTTTTAGAACCTTGCTTCTTCTGTCCAGACGGAGAATCGAAATGACCAACAATCCTTCTGGCTCCTCTGAACTTCCCTAGCACATTCTGCCTGTGTTTCTAGAGTCTGTTGACCCTCTTAGAAATCAAAGACAACTCATCATCATCATCTGAGTCTTCATCAGAACCTTCTGATTCTTCCTCAGCTTGATATGCTCTTGTATTCTTAGGCTTAGACTTTAGTGCAACAGATTTACCTCGCTTCTGAGGTTCATCTTCCTCGAGCTCAATCTCGTGACTTCTTAAAGAACTAACAAGTTCTTCAAGACTAATACTGTTAAGATCCTTTTCCATCTTCAAAGCAGTTACCATAGGTACCCATTTTAGGAAGATTTCTGATAATCTTCTTGACATCATCAGCTGTAGAGTATCCTTTGTCTAGAACTTTCAGTCCTGCAACAAGCATCTGAAACCTTGAGAACATAGTCTCAACTGTTTCATCATCATCCATTATGAATGCTTCATACTTCGGGATTAAGGCCAAGGATTTTGTTTTCTTTACTTGAGCATTCCCCTCAGAGTCATCCTTAGAGAGTCGAAAATAAATTTAGCAAATTCTTTGTTTGTTATCTTCTCATACTCAGTATAAGAAATGAAATTTATCAATATAGTTCTGGTCTTATGATTATTTTTGAAATCTTTATCCCGTTGATCAGTCATAGCACTTCTTGTTATATTATTTCCTTCAACATTAACTGGGTGAATGTAGCCATCGACTACAAGATCCTAGAGATCAACATCGTAATCAAGAAAGAAACTTTCTATTATATATTTCCAATAATCAAATTTCTCACCATCAAAGGTTGGTGGTTTTGTATTGTAGTGATCTCTCTCATTATTGTTAACAATGTTAGTAGCAGCCATTGTTTCTCACACAAACTAGATCAGTACTGAACACAGTGAAGTGTTGATAAATCTTTTATCACAATCAGAACTAGAGCTCTGATGCCAATTAAAGATGTGAAGAACACAAGAAAGGGGGTTTGAATTGGGTTTTACAAAACAAAATCTTTTTACCAACTCAAGAACACCACTTAAATGTTAATAACAAAGAGATAAAAACACAAGTATTTTTATCCCGGTTCGGTTGAAACTCAAAGATACCCCAGTCCACCCGCCAAGGTGATTTTATCTTATACACAAGGACTTAATCCACTATAATCAACTGATTATAATAATCACAAAGAATAACCTTCTTTGTCTTCTCAAGGATCCGACTATACCCTAGTATAAGGACTCGCAAAGAACAACTTTCTTTGTCTTCTCAAGGATCAGACTACACCCCTGTCGTGGGGAAGAATCGGAGACCAGGCTATTGATTAGACTTGACTCATGAATCAAAATATCACCATCGAACTTTAATTTATCCAAGGGAAGGGGAAAAGATTAAAAAATAACCTAATATGTATATGCAAAGCTAGAAGATTAAACTTAAGTTAAGCAAAAAAAGGGAGGGGGGAGATTCTAAGGCACGAGGGTGTGTTATAAAAAGGGAAGGTATTAGCACCCTAATCATCTGTAGTACTCTACAGAAACCTTTTAAATATATGTGTTTAGTTTAAAGTTATTTTCTATTTGATTGAGGATATGATAAAAAGAACATCTTTTTATTGTTTGATGATTTAGAAAGACATTGAGTCGTATGCCTACGTACTCGTGAAGGATCAAAACCTCTTAGTTCGAGTTTAAAAATAAGAAGGGATTTGTTGGGGTTGATTTTATGAGAAAGAGACAAATTGTCATCTTAAGGAGAGAACTCACTTTTAAACCACCACAAACATGTGGAAGATAGATCTTTTCATTAAATTGAAAGAAGGGCTCTAACTTGGATATATAATCAACAAGTATGCCACATGCCTCTTCCAAATGGAAAATAATCAATATCAATCTCAACAATGTTATAGGGTAGGATATTTAAATCTCATCTAGGGATAAGTCATGTCTAATCCTCTTATGAAAAGGTTTTAAACATGGAAAAGGCAAAGTGGCAAAAGGGTTTGAACTAAGTTTGTTTTTTTAGATCTTATGAAAAAATCTTTGAATATGCTTAAGTGTTTTGAAGCACTTGATTAAGAAATAAAAGGGAAAACAATTACCTAAGTCAAAGTTTATTATGAAAGTGGTTATATAAAGGAGAGAGAGAGAGAGAGAGAGAGAGAGAGAGAGAGAGAGAGAGAGAGAGAGAGAGAATCCTAAGATTTACATTGAGGGGAGCCTAATATTGTATCTAGAAGTTTTGGATTAAGAGGATGCAAATTTGTATAGGATTCAGATGAGCACACACATTCAAAATGACAAGAATGTCATGATTCCTTTCCCTTGGATATAAATAATAACAAGGTTGAACATGCATTAATATTAAGGTACAAAATATGGCTAAATACAATGGCAATCACAAGGTGAGTGAGGTATGGATGACAATATTGATCATGGTTTTTAGGCATTGAAATAAACGTAAACAAGACATGATGAATTTTCACATGACATCACAAGACACAACACATTGATAGTGAAGACAAAATCATATTTGACACGGTAAAGGCATTCATTAGTACATGGTAAACACTGTAGCACCTCAAATTTGCACCTATCATTGTACATACATTTTCATATTAGGTCATAGCATATCATGGTCCATTGCATAGCATTACATTGCCCCCAGTTGCCTCAAATGCAAGCAAGTCAAGAATTAGGTCAAACTGATCAGGAGATCAGTCAACCAACCAAGCAAGGTTGTTTCTCAAGGAGCCAAGGCTCTAGGTTTTGTCCAACATGTTCACATGACTTGGAGGTCCATTTGAAGTGTTTAAGTCAAGGGTTGGAGGCTCAGAGGTCATCAGTTCATGCACAGTCGGTCAGAAGCCCTAGAAAAGTCAAACTTGGTCAACTGTGGTTGATTTTTTGGTTTTGATGGATGGAAATGGTTTGAGAGAGCTTATTCATGCCCCAATAGGTCTCATATGTCATGACAATCAACATCATTGAAGAATCTGAAGCCAATCAGAAAATTTCCAAAAATAGAAACTGGACCTGTAATTTTAACTGCCAAAAATGGAAACTTCTTGATCCCAAACTTACATCATGATACAAGCTTCAAATGAATTTTTGCCCAACATGAAAGTTGAAGATCTTGTTCTCCCATTTCCAAAAAGTCCAAGAACTCTCAATTCCCATGTATGGTTGTCAAGATATGATCAATTCATTTTCACAAAATCTTGAACTTCAAAAGGCCATATCTCTCAAACCATTTGGCCAATTTTGGTGGGGTTTTTTCCTACAAACCACATTTAATCTCCTCTTTCCAAAAATGTAAATTTCATGTGCTAAAACATTGCCAATCAAAATGGCACTTTTGGACCTAGCATGTTTGAATTTCAAGTGAAGCAAAATTTTGACTTTTTAAAGTAAGCCTTTTCCATCGCTTTGACCAATTGGAATGGATTACAAATCATATTTGAGACTTGCTTGAGCCCATTTTCGTGCACTGTAGTTGCACCCCCATGCATTTTAAGTGGTTTTAGCATTTTGTCCAAAATATCCATTTTCACTAATTAGGAAGATTTGGCTTAAGGATGGTTAGTGGAATTCATTAACAGAGAGTACATATAGATAATCAAAACAGAAAAATCACATCAGCATCCACTCTTACTCAAACTTAGATCTAAAAAGGAAAACCCTCCCAATTTTCCAACTGGCTTTTCTCTGCATTTTTCTCCAAGAGCAGCACCACTTCTTCTTTGATTCACCATTCAAGAGCATATTGGGAGTGATTTGAAGCAAGGATTCACTACTGTTGCAGCCAAATCATGACTGTCAAGCCCAACCACTTCTCATGACAGCTGCGGATTGGAGCGGCCTCGTGTACATCTGAGCTTCATCTCTTCATTCTTTCATACATACAGACCACAAGGGGTATCTGTTTCGCCTCTTTGCAACCAAACGACCACAACCCAACTCTGCTCTTCAAATCAGGTATGGTTTTTCGAATCTCTCATTTTCCAAAACCATGTTATGCGTTATGAAGGTCTTGCAATGCTGATTGTTTTAAGCTTTACATCATCGAAAATGGTTGCATATTAAGGAAGTTATGTTGCCTTAAAGTTTCATGTATGAAATTTGATCTCTCTTGTGAGCATGATTCTATGATTTTGTTTGCTGTAATATTGATGAGCATGGAGTGTTGATTCGAATGCCCTATTTGATTTCACTTTCTGGGCACTAAAAAATTTCACGAGTTGTTGAGAGGATGAAGTACTGTAGCGCAAACCCTAATTTCTGTTTTAGTCTGCCCAGAATTTTCTCATCAAAATGCGTTGGTTGCTGTTGCCTTTTGCTTGTATGGCTGTACTATTCAATTAACATGAAGCCAATGCCCCCCTGCCACGACTTCTATTTGCTGCACGCCGTTTTGCTTAAATTCCTATTTATTACAAGTATGCCACCGTGACTACTAGGACCACTAAATCATGTTCAACTTATTTTTCTTTCTAATATTTATTTCATTTGATTACTCCAAATTGTAAAAATCATAAATCATCCATTTCAATTCCAAATTCAGTGGGAATTTTTGCATCACCTTCATCTTGAGCTCTAATATTTTATCATGATTTTTAATGAATTTTCTGATCATTAGTTTTTGTTTGGCATTAGGATTTGTAACATGTGACCAAATATTGTACATCTTGCCAAAACCATTGTGAAATTGTGATGATACATCCATTTGATCTGAAATTTTTTGTGCTTAATCTACACTCATCCATGTTTATTTTGATGTAAAGATCATGATTTTATCCTACGTGGTTTGAGAGTTGTGATTTTTTGAAGTAGGGTGTGACAACTTGTGTCACACCAATGATATGCCATTTCATGATTTTTGATGACATGCTTCCTGGCCTCCAATTAATGTGAAATTTTGCATGAACCTTCTCTCATATGTCTAGTTTATGTGTGAATTTTCTTGGATTTAATTATGCCATTTCCTATTTGTTTGAGATTTTTCTCCCCTGTCTAGTCAAATGTTGACTTTGTGTGATACATGTTGCCATTCCATTTGAGAAATTCTCATACTTTATTGGATGATCATGAAATTCCACATGTGCATACTAGACATCTTAAGCTTTGCATTGGTGTTAATCCCATTCATTTCTCATCTGTTTTCATTTAGTTATGATTTTTTGAAGTTGATACATGTTTGTTTGACTTCTTCGTGCTTGCTTGAATTGGTTTTGACTTTCTGATTTTAATTGACCATCTTCCCATGATCCAATTGAGCTGAAATTTCATATGCATGTCATGTTATGGATTTTGTTTGAGCATGAATTATTTGGTGATTTTTTTGGGATTGATTATGTTTGGTTTTGAGCTAAGTCTTGTTGTTGACTTCATTAAGCATGTTCAAATTTGCTTTGACTTTATGATTTTCATTGACTGCCTTCCACTTGTCCAAATGCAATGAAATTTGACATGCTTACCATGCTAGGTGTTAGGATTGAACATGAATTGTTTGATGATTTTTGAAAATGTTTGAGTTGACTTTTGATGCAAGTCATTCTGGTTGACTTCTTTGAGCTTTCATTTGCCATGCTTTGGTTTCCTTTGCTTGTGAATTGATGATGATGCATGATATGAACATGAACCCAATTGTGCTTGCTTCTTAAATGTTTGAACATGATTTGGGTTGCTTGCCCTTTGCTGTTTTGCCTTTTTCATTCTCTTTTGACCCTAGGCTTGCCCTAGTGGTCCAGTTACTCACTTTTGAGCTTGTGTTTTCAGGTTGAACACCCAGTGACCAATGAGATTAATTTCTTTTGTTTGAGCTTGCTTGAATGTCATTGAGCTAACCTTTGTTTTGTAGGTGGCTTGGCTCATGTGTTTGAGTCTTGTGCCTTGCACATCTGATTACCTGATTTGTCTGTGGATTCCATTCCTTTTGATTTGACTGTTGAACTGTATACTGATTGGTTTGACTATTTCAGGTACCCTTAGTTGCTTAAGTTCTTTGAACTTGCTTTGCTTTGCTATTTAGCAACTTGCTTGAGGTATAATCCCTTAATCTTCATGTAGTCTGGAAGACCTGGCCTGTTACTTGGCCAGGCAACTGTCTGAAGTCCTCCTTAAGAGGCAATGTTTGTGTATGTTTAAATCTTGTCCTTGTACAGAGTCAAAGACCTCCTAAGTGAAGAGGCAATTGGCAGAACCAAGGGATAAGCAACCTATCCCCTGCTATTCAGTGTGTCTTCTGTTTTGCTCACACCACTGTGTTGATGCATTACAGATAAAAACCCAAGATCTTGTGCAATTGCACAGTTGAGTCAGTATCAAATGTGTAGAAGGGTTCCCACTTTCTGAACCCACACATTCTTGTCAAATGCTCTCCCTGGCCAGGGATAAGAGCAATGAGGCACACCCCTCATCTCCTTTCATCTGCTTCACCTTGGCTCTCAATGTCAAGGTTAAGAGCACCTACTACCCAGTTCCAGAGGTTTGTTTGTTGAGGTTGATATGACCCCTTGACTAAAACCTAACCCTTGTTTGAGCCTCTTGTGTGCATATAGTGTGTGCTACCTGTGCTTGTATGTTTGTTTGACTTGCTTCCTGTGCAAGTTAGGTTTAGTTTAGACTAATCCTTGTTTGCTTTCGCCCTCGTTGCGATCCTTTTTCTCGCCCTCGTTGCGATCGAGCCTTTTCCTTTCTCTCGCCCTCGTTGCGATCGAGCCTTTTCCTTTCTCTCGCCCTCGTTGCGATCGAGCCTTTTCCTTTCTCTCGCCCTCGTTGCGATCGAGCCTTTTCCTTTCTCTCGCCCTCGTTGCGATCGAGACTTTCCTTTTCTCTTGCCCTAGTTGCAATCGAGACCTTTGTCCCTCCGTAGCCGAACTACGGCAACTCTGATTCTCATGTCCAGATGAGATACGTAGGCACGAGATGCGATGTCTTGTCGAGTTTGACTAACCACTAACATCTTATTCTTTTCTCTCACCCCTGTTGTGATTGAGACCTCCCCTTTCTCTTGCCCTAGTTGCAATCGAGACCCTCCTTGCTTCCTGTGCAAGTTAGGTGTGTGTGTGGCTTGCTTCCTGTGCAAGTCATGTCTAGGATAGGTTGGCCCTTGTGCCAGTTAGCTAGAAACCTTAACTTAGGGTTGACTTTGCATGACAACATCTAGGCTCGAGTCGTAGTCTCCCTAGTGTTGTGTCTCCCTCTGTTATCTGGTTAGGCTAGATCCTTTATCCCTGCGTAGGGGAACTACATCGCCCTGATCTTCATACCAGATGAAGTATGTAGGCAGGAGATTGAGCTGATCTCTCCGGGCGCTTTTTTTTCTTTTTGTGTGTGTTGTTCGACAGTTGCTAGGCTCGAGTGCCTGACTCCTTAGCAATTCGTTGTCTGTTTGTTTGAGTGTGTGCTTGACAGTTATAGGCTCGAGTCCCCGACTCCCTATTAGCTTGTTGTGTTGTTATGTGCTTGGAAGCCGATGTAAGTCCATCGAGTGGCATTTGGGTTCCAGTGTGTGTGTGTTTTGGTTCGGATGCCGATATAAGTCCAGTGATTGGCAGTCGGGCTCCATGTTTGCCTGTGTGTGCCTTGTTTGTGTTTGTGTGCGCGTCAGCCGAGCTACGAATGCTCTGATTCTTCTCTCGTCCGAGAAGATACGTATGCATAGGATGCGATATCCTAGCAAGCATGTGTCGTTTCCCCAGTCCGAACTACTTCGACTCTGATGTCTATGCCTGATAGACTAAGTAGGCCCAGGATGCGATATCCTGCCGAGTCAGTTTCAGTCAGTTTCTTGTGTCTCTTTCAGCCAGTGTGTGTGTGTGTGAGCAGTGTTTAGCAACCATTTATCCTTCCTTTTGTGCGTGGATCCCGTAGAGTACTACGGATGCGTAGGGGTGCTAATACCTTCCCTTCGCATAACCGACTCCCGAACCCATCCTCTTTGGTCGCGAGACCATGTTCTTTTCCTAGGTTTACTTCGAGCGTTTCCTTTCCCTCTTTTGGGATAAATAACGCACGGTGGCGGTGTCGCATTACGCGAAAAACCGGCGGGAAAACAAGAACAACAGAGCCGCCACCGTGCGTTATTTATCCCAAAAGAGGGAAAGGAAACGCTCAGAGTAAACCTGGAAAAAGCATGGTCTCGCGACCAAAGAGAATGGGATCGGGAGTCGGTTATGCGAAGGGAAGGTATTAGCACCCCTACGCATCCGTCGTACTCGACGGGATCCACGCACAATAGGAAGGAAATTGGTTGCTAAAACGCTGCTCACACACACATAAACCGGCTGAAAGAGACACAAGAAAACAGACAAGACTGAAACTGACTCGGCAGGATATCGTATCCTGGGCCTACTTAGTCTATCAAGCATAGACATCAGAGTCTAAGTAGTTCGGACAGGGGAAACGACACATGCTCGCTAGGATGTCGCATCCTATGCATACGTATCTCCTTTGGACGAAGGAGAATCAGAGCATCCGTAGCTCGGCTGACACGCACACAAACAAATACAGGCAAAGGCAAACATGGAGCCTGAATGCCAATCACTGGACTTACATCAGCATCCGAACCCAAAAACACACACAAGGAGGCAAACGAGGAGCCTGAATGCCAATCACTGGGCTTACATCAGCATCCGAACCAAAACACACGCACACTGGAACCCGAATGCCACTCGATGGACTTACATCAGCTTCCAAGCACACAACAACACAAAACGAAGACACAGGCAGGAGAAGGGTCTCGATTGCAACTAGGGCAAGAGAAAGGGGAGGTCTCAATCGCAACGAGGGCGAGAGAAAAGAATTAGTGTTAGTTGTTAGTCAAACTCGACAAGACATCGCATCTCGTGCCTACGTATCTCATCTGGACATGAGAATCAGAGTTGCCGTAGTTCGGCTAAACTATTCCTGTTGGTTTGTGTTTTTTAAGTGGACAACGTCACTACGCAATCTACCGGATGCTCGACCTTTGGAGACTTACTCACCTGTGGTAGAAGGAGTTGACGTATCCTTAAGAGGGGATAATGTTTGTTTGTGTTTTAGGAAAGCTCAAGCAAGAAAGGAAGTCCTATACGAAGGAACCGTGCTACCTTAATTGACATGCAAACGAGACTACGCGGAGTCTAGCAAACCTAGGGGATACAATCACACCACACAAACATTACAGCATGAAATAAACACACCAACAAGGGGCTCAAACATCAGGGTTAGGCTTTAGTCGAGGGGTCATATCAACCTCAACAAACAAGCCTCTGTATCGGGGTCAGGTTAGCTCTTAACCTTGCCATTGAGGGGCTAAGGTGAAGCCAGATGAAAGGTGATGAGGGGTGTGCCTCATTGCTTCTATCTCTGGTCAGAGAGAGCATCAGACAAAGGAGCGTGGGTCCAGAATGGGGGGACCCTTCTACGCTCAGGACATAGACTCGACTGTACAATGTACAAGATCTTGGGCTTGGATCTCAATGCTACAACCATGTAATGGGAGCAAGGAGAAGACTCACAGAATAGTGGGGGATAGATTGCTTATCCCTACCTTCCACCAATTGCCTCAAATGAGGACTTTTCCTGCTTGGGACAAATATAAACATACACAAGCATTGCCTCTTAAGGAGGACTTCAGACAGTTTGCCCGGCCCGGTAACAGCCGGGTCTCCAGACTACATGAAGAAGAAAGTTCCATACCTCAATGCCAATTGCTTATAAGCAAAGCAATGCAAGTTCTTAAGAGAACTGAGCAACTAAGCGTACCTGTACAAAAGTCAAACAGAATCAGCATCCCATTCATAATCAGACAACAATATAATGACCAATTAACAATCCCAATGATGTGCATAGCACAAGTCCATGTGGACCAACATCCTACAAAACAGCCACATTAGTTTACAAGTATCAAGCAAAATATCCCAAATGTGAAACAATATCCTTAAGCCTTAACCTCTTAACCTGAAAAGCCAAAGACAAGTTCAAATGTAAGTGACAAGACCACTAGGACTAGCCTAGGGTCCAAAAGAAGGAAAAATCCTAAAACAGCAACCAATTCATGATCAAAGTCAAGCTATTTCAATAACAAAGGGATCCCAATTGGTCCCATATCCAAACTATGTACACATCTCAATCTATGCAACATGTAAGGCAAAGTGAACAAACATGGATCATATAAGAGCAACCAGCAAGATCAAACTCAAGTAAATACCAAAACAGCATGGAAAATTCCACAAAAATTGTATCCTAAACAGAGGACCTTCAACAAGCTACATGTCAATTTTCAAGCAATTTGGACTAATGGAACAATGGGAATTAATTCAACATGTCTAAGCCTGCAAAAACACAATCAAATGAAGCTACAAAATGTACATTAACTTCAATTCAATGGTAAACAGTGACATTACATGGGAAATTAGTAGGACCAAAGCCAAATGAAAGCTACACCTGTCAGGAACTATTCTACCAAATTTCATGGTCATATCATTCATCATGCTCATTCTATGCACAAAATAAGGCAAACTAGTTCAAAGGAAGCACTAAGCCTACAAACAGAATTATTGAATTCAAATCCACACCAAAATAAATCCAAAAATTCTCAAATAAATTACACCTAAACAGGGGATATTCAAGGTCTACCATGTCAAATTTGAGCTCATTTGGGCAAATGGAACCATGTCAATGAAAATCAACAAAAACAGTCACAATTTCATGCTCCAAATCACAACATCAATACATACTTCCACTTCAAAAATCCATATCTTAATGAAAACAATAAAGAAATGGATGAGACCAAAACAGGGAGGTCCTAACATGTGTCTACTTCAAGCATATCAAATTTCATGTCTATACAATACCACATGAGCATTTCTCAATCAATCTACCAACATGTATCATATGAGCTTGCATATTTGGCTAACAGAAATGAAAAATCACAATCAAATTGAAAATGCAATGTAAAATTCCACAAAAATTATCATAGCTTCCTAACATATTAATCAACCACCATGCAAAATTTCATTTCATTTCAACATGCATAGACCACTCAATTAAATCCAGCAAATTGACATCAAGAGGTGTGACACAAGTTGTCACACCTAAGTTACAAAATTCACAACTACATAACCAGGTATCAAAAATGCATGAAATTTACATGGAAATAAACCTCATCCAGTCAAGAATCATCACAAAAATTGGCAAGAATTTATTTTACATCATGTGCATTTCACAATGGAATTAGTCAAAGGTAACAAAGATGCATATGTATGAAGAAACCCTAGGTCAATATTATTTTCTACCATGCACAACTTTGACCAATAGGTCAAAAATCATCTAGACTCAACCACAAAGTCAACAAAACAATTTTCACAATTTTCTGATTTTTCTACATTTTTCTATGAATTTTTAAAGGTGCTAATGTATTTTTTAGAATTTTTGTGAATTAATTAAAATTAAGCAATGGCATTTTTGTAATTATTTGCGCGGGGGCGGTAAACGCCGTATTCAAAAATTCAAACGGATTTCCAGATCAAACAAGCATTTGCGCAGGACTCTCATCGTCTTCCCCAGAATTGCTCAAGAACACTCAAATTTCGAAACATCACCAAAACACGCAAATGAGTAGCCGTTAGAACCGTCTCAACATGAGGAACACGAATATGAACTCGATTTATCCTAACAATTCCTAAATCATGCGAATCGACCGATCTAGGGTTTTGGATCTAAACTTCGAGTCACGATTTCTTAGCCTACAGTTATCCATTCGCAATTCTAAAACCATCACCGTACTCTACCAGCAAAGGACTACATCACGCACATAATCATGGATCAAATGGTGATATTCGAATCTGGAGGTACCTGAACTTGCAGTGACGAAATCAATGGAATTGGCACGCGATTTGATGAAACAGAAACAGCATGGACTTGAGGAAGCAAGATGTGAAGCTCAGGTTTGCTCGATTGTGCTCCTAGCTCTCGGATCCGCGATTCACCATGTGAGGACCTTGAAAATGCAGCTGCGTTTGGCGCGGTTTAGGAAGCTCAAAAGCACAAACAGATGAAGTACAAGCTGATGCAAGATTGATGCAACGAGAATTCTGCAGAATGATCAAGGATTCGTGGAGTTTTGCTCGATTTTGGTTTTTGGTGTTCTTGGATGATTTGAGAGAATTGTGATGATTTTGATCTGATTTTTTGGTGAAATGAAAAATTCTGTTATGTTTATGGAAGGATTAAGCTTTTATATGATATCATAATCCATACTTAATCAAGGTAATTAACCAAATTGGAATGTTAAGCAAATTGCATTTTCACTCAAAATGGCCAAAACACCCTTCCTCTAAATCAGTCCATATATCAGCTCAAATTTGATTCAAGCAAGTCCAAAATATCACATGTGATGTGTAGAAACAAGTCCCATTTCCATTGGTCATGTATTTTGCAATTTCACCATATGGTAGAAAAATGTCCAATTTTGCATTTTCATTCTTCGAGCCAAATCTCAAATTATGAAGCCTAGCCATGAAATGATGATTCAAACATATTCCAAATGCCATTCCTGAGGTGTTGCAAAAAGTCCCATCTCAAAATTCCAAATATTTTGACATTTGGACAATTTTGCCCCTGATCTAATTTAACAGTCCAGTTGAAAAGTGACTTTTTGCATTGGCCACCTTTGGAAAAATCCAATGATTCACCCTTGAAGTACATGTCAAATGGAGTTTGTGCATATAAAGAACTTGCAATTTGGACAATCCATGTGGTAGTTATGGCCTCCTGATTACGGGTCTTTTTTGAATTTCATCTGACCATATCTTGCAAACCACCCATGGGATTTTTGAGTTCTTGGACTTTTTGGAATGGTGAGAACAAGATCTTCAACTTTCATGTTGGACAAAATTCCATTTGAAGCTTGTATGATGCAGTTATTTTGAGGAGAAAAAGTTTCCATTTTGGGCAGCTGAAATTACAGGTCGCCTGCTATTTTTGGAAACTTTCTGTCTGACCTCCAAATCTTCAACCTTGGTCTTTGGCATGTCAAATGAGACTTATATGGACATGAATGAGGCCTTTCAAACCATTTCCCACCTTCCAATCCATAAAATCGGGCACAGTTGACCACAGTTGACCACAGTTGACTTTCTAGGGTTTCTGGTTGACTGAACAATGACTGGTGACTTCTGAGCATCCAATCTTTGGCCAAACCATTTCAAAATGATCCTTGGACCATATGAGCTTGAAAAAACCAACCCTAGGGCTTTGTCTTAATGAAAATGGCACTTGCTTGCTTGATTGCCTGATTCTCCTGATCAGTTTGACCTGATTCATCAACTGAGCTTGCACTTGGGCACATGGACAATGCAATGTTATGCAGTGGACATTGTTAATGCTATGCCCTAATATGAAATGAATGTACACAATGGTAGGGTGCAAATTTGAGGTGCTACAGGCGGCTCTGTTGTTTCTTCTTTTTCCCGCCGGTTTTTCGCGTGATGCGACAAACACAACATGAATTAATTTAGGTCATGCATGCATCACATTATAAGTCTTCACAAAATAAACATTAAACTTGAATCAAAGTTCATGATAAGACCAAGCTTAAGTGGAAACCTTAATCATGCATCAAGATGCTTCAAAAGATTCATCTAAACAAAGCCCTAGGTTTCATCTAAATAATCAATCACTGATATTTTAAAACAAGGCTATTTAATCATGGTATAATGCCCAAAATATGATCATGTTTAAGCAAACAAAATGCTACCAACACCAAACAAGACCCAAACAAATATACATTGGTCACGTAAACATCTATGCTCACTTAGAACAAGGAAATAATAAAAGAAAATCCATTAAAAGGCCTAAAAACAACAAAAAATGCACTAGTTTTCTACCTAATAAAATGGTCAAAATAAATATTATTTTTGGGGATTATTTGGTGTCATCATAAAATAGACATTCTCATGAACACATAGCAAAAATAATGGGTCAAAAATGTTAATGGATCATGAAGTTATTGATATTTGAATTTATGAAGAAAAATGATTGCTACAGGAACCTTTTAAATGTATGTGTTTGGTTTAAAATTGTTTTCTATTTGATTGGGGAGATGAGAAAAAGAATATCTTTTTATTGCTTGATGATTCGGAAAGACATTGAGTATTATGCCTACGTACCCGTGAAGGATCAAAACCTCGTAGTTCGGGTTCAAAAATAAGAAGGGATTTGTTGGGGTTGATTTTATGAGAAAGAGACAAATTGTCATCTTAAGGAGAAAACTCACTTTTAAACCACCACACACATGTGGAAGATAGATCTTTGCATCAAATGTAAATAAGGGCGCTCACTTGAATATAGACTCAACAAGTATGCCACATACCTCTTCCAAATGGAAAAGAATCAATATCAATATCAACAATGTTATGGGATAGGAGATTTAAATCTCAACTAGGGATAACTCATATCTAATCCTTTTATGAAAAGGTTTTAAACATGGAAAAGCCAAAGTGGCAAAAGGGTTTGAATTAAGTTTGTTTTTTTAGGTCTTATGAAAAGATCTTTGAATATGCTTAAGTGTTTTAAAGCATTTGATTAAGAAATAAAAAGGAAAACAATGACCTAAGTCAAAGTTTATTATGAAAGTGGTTATAAGAAGGAGAGAGAGAGAGAGAGAGAGAGAGAGAGAGATGGAATCCTAAGGTTTACATTGAGGGGAACCTAATATTGTATCTAGAAGTTTTGGATTAAGGGGAAGCAAATTTGTATAGGATGCAGATGAGCACACACATGCAAAATGACAAGAATGTCATTATTCCTTTCCCTTGGATATAAACAATAACAAGGTTGAACATGTATTCACATTAAGGTACAAAATATGGCTAAATACAATGGCAATCACAAGGTGAGTGAGGTATGAATGATAATATTGATCATGGTTTTTAGGAATTGAAATAAACATAAAAAGACATGACGAATTTTCACATGACATCACAAGACACAACATATTGACAGTGAAGAAAAAATCATATTTGACACGGTAAAGACATTCGTTGGTACATGGTAAACACAACATGAATCAATTTAGGTCATGCATGCATCACATTATAAGTCTTCACAAAATAAATATTAAACTTGAATCAAAGTTCATGATAAGATCAAGCTTAAGTGGAAACCTTAATCATGCATCAAAATGCTTCAAAACAAAACCCTAGGTTTCATCTAAATAATCAATCACTAATATTTTAAAACAAGACCATTTAATCATGGTATAATGCCCAAAGTATGATCATGTTTAAGCAAAAAAAATGCTACCAACATCAAACAAGACCCAAACAAATATACATTGGTCACACAAACATCTATGATCACTTAGAACAAGGAAATAATAAAAGAAAATCCATTAAAAGGCCTAAAAATAACATAAAATGCACTAGTTTTCTACCTCATAAAAATGGTCAAAATAAATATATATATTTTTTTATTTTTCCGTGTCATCATAAAATAGACATTCTCATGAACACATGGCAAGAATGGGTCAAAAATGTTAAGGGATCATGAAGTTATTGGTATTTGAAGTTATGAAGAAAAATGATTACTACAGGAATATTTTAAACGTATGAGTTTGGTTTAAAATTGTTTTCTATTTGATTGGGGAGATGAGAAAAAGAACATCTTTTTATTGTTTGATGATTTGGAAAGACATTGAGTCTTATGCCTACGTACCCGTGAAGGATCAAAACCTCGTATTTCAGGTTCAAAAATAACAAGGGATTTGTTGGGGTTGATTTTATGAGAAAGAGACAAATTGTCATATTAAGGAGAAAACTCACTTTTAAACCACCACAAACATGTGGAAGATAGATCTTTGCATCAAATTGAAAGAAGAGCTCTCACTTGGATATAGACTCAACAAGTATGCCACATACCTCTTCCAAATGGAAAAGAATCAATATCAATATCAATAATGTTATGGGGTAGGAGATTTAAATCTCAACTAGGGATAACTCATGTCTAATCCTTTTATGAAAAGGTTCTAAACATGGAAAATCCAAAGTGGCAAAAAGGTTTGAATTAAGTTTGTTTTTTTAGGTGTTATGAAAAGATATTTGAATATGCTTAAGTGTTTTGAAGCATTTGATTAAGAAATAAAAGGGAAAACAATGACCTAAGTCAAAATTTATTATGAAAGTGGTTATAAGAAGGAGAGGGAGAGAGAGAGAGAGAGAGAGAGAGAGAGAGAGAGAGAGAGAGAGAGAGAGAGAGAGAGAATCCTAAGGTTTACATTGAGAGGAACCTAATATTGTATCTAGAAGTTTTGGATTAAGGGGAAGCAAATTTGTATAGGATGCATATGAGCACACACATGCAAAATGACAAGAATGTCATGATTCCTTTCCCTTGGATATAAACAATAACAAGGTTGAACATGCATAAAAATTAAGGTACAAAATATGGCTAAATATAATGGAAATCACAAGGTGAGTGAGGTATGGATGATAATATTGATCATGGTTTTTATGCATTGAAATAAACATAAATAAGACATGATAAATTTTCACATGACATCACAAGACACAACACATTGATAGTGAAGACAAAATCACATTTGACACGGTAAAGACATTCGTTGGAACATGGTAAACACAACATGAATCAATTTAGGTCATGCATGCATCACATTATAAGTCTTCACAAAATAAACATTAAACTTGAATCAAAGTTCATGATAAGACCAAGCTTAAGTGGAAACCTTAATCATGCATCAAGATGCTTCAAAAGATTCATCTAAACAAAGCCCTAGGTTTCATCTAAATAATCAATCACTGATATTTTAAAACAAGGCCATTTAATCATGGTATAATGCCCAAAATATGATCATGTTTAAGCAAACAAAATGCTACCAACACCAAACAAGACCCAAACAAATATACATTGGTCACACAAACATCTATGATCACTTAGAACAAGGAAATAATAAAAAAAATCCATTAAAAGGCCTAAAAACAATATAAAATGCACTAGTATTATACCTAATAAAAATGGTCCATATAAATATTACTTGTTGGGATTTTTTGGTGTCATCATAAAATAGACATTCTCATGAACACATGGCAAAAAGAATGGGTCAAAAATGTTAAGGGATCATGAAGTTATGAAGAAAAATGAACATTTAACAAGTGCGAAAAAATAAATATTACACTGGCCAGGTTCAAACCCAAGGAATTATATATAGTATAAAAACCCTTGGGGTGCCATGCACTGTTTGGAAAATAAAAAAACTAAAGTCTAGGGCAAAGGGGATTCAAACCCCAGACCTTTTAATTATAAGTGACTTAGGACGCGCGTTTCTACCACTAGGGTGACTATACATCCATTCATTATAACACAAGGAATTATTTATATTATAAAAATGTGTTTGGTTTGACTTTTCCATGCCATGTCAGCATCTTCTTCAACCTCTAGCTTCTTAGTTTCGTTTTTTTCTTTCATCATTTTTTCAAATTTTCTAACAAACATATCTCTCTCATTTCTCAACCATTTTTTATGAAATAAAGATCAAAATTTCTTAGAAAAATGTAAGGAATACAATGGTACGATTGGTTTTAGCTAATACTCAAAGATGGAGATGCACGAAGGCCAAAACCATAACCGAAACTTTAGGTTTCATGCAACTTAAATTCACATAAACAACAAGATAAATGGCATGTGAGTTAATGATAAATCTTAACACAATAAATGCTACATGTTTGCTTCATAAATCACATGGAAATGATGCATGTATAATGAGTTTCGAAGTTCAAGAATATATATTTATTAGAGTAAGGTCCAATGCCTCTTCATCTCTACTTCCAACTGTTGTTTGATGTCCCTCACAATTTCTATGAGCTCGCAGGAGATGGTTGGACTCTTTGGTTTCTAGAATGCTCGAGCCAAATGAGAGAAATGGAGGTTAAGGTCAAAAACTTGCAAAAATAAATTTTTGCTTGGTAAGCTTGGTGTGTGGATAGATGAGGCTTTGTCCTCTATTTATAGTGATCCTTGAGGGTTCAAGAAGCTTCAGATATCATACAATAATTGTGTCTTGAACTGGTTTGCTTGCATGGAAAAAACATGAGGTGCATAAAGTGTTTTATTGAGCTTTGTGTGAAGTGTAGGAGTTGACTTAAGGTTTAGAGTTGGTATGACTCAGAAACAAATCCACTTGGGAGCTCAATGGTACTTAATGTTGGGTTAAAGTCACTTTACACAAATGGAAGTGTAACCTTTATGCCAAAAATGGAATGATTCATTGTATAATGGCTTGGTTGCTTGGATAATGGATCAAAAGTGTGTGTGATATTCTGATTAGAGTGATATTTATAAGCAAGATATCCTACAAAGTAAGATTATGTAGCTTTGTCTCAAGGTTGCATGATGAACTTGCCATGAAAATGACCCAAAATTCAGATTTGGAGAGCCAATTTCATCTCTTCGAAACAACTAGCTCAAATATGATAATTTTATGATCTTGGACTTTATGGAAATCTAAGACCATCCTCTACAACTTTCATGTTGGGAGTTTTCCCGGAATCAATGTGGATCATGGTGAAAAATGATGATCAAGTAAGTCACTTTTTGAAGACAGATTTGGTTGAAATTTTTTCTAAGTGTTTCAATTTTATGGTACCAACTTCATGGCTTCATAACTTGAAATCCTTGTATTTTTTGGGAATCAATCATCAAGGAAAAAGTTGAAGTATGAAGGAATACCTTTAATCTGATCATTGGAGCAAAGAAAGTGGTGGCTTAGATCACAAGTTATGACCTTGGAAAGTTGGGTACTTAAACATGTATTTTTTCATAACTTGAAAAAATTTACAAAACCAAATCTTGCCCTTTTAGCAAGTAACCTCCAATTTCTTGTTTTCTCTTGATCAAATCCATCCATAAACCATATTTTCATGATCCTTGAGTTGAGAAGTCCATGGTTGACCAAAAATGTCAAAAGTCAAACTTTGACTTTGCCTTAGTTGACTTTATATCAGATGAATCCAATTCTTGCAATATTTAATGAATGGGATCTCTTGGGAACATTGGATAATATGAATGGATCACTTATAATGTATTTGAAGTTTCTGGACCATACTTCAAGCTTTGGGATCATGTCTTGGCTAAAAAGTCAACCAGTTGACTTTGGGTAAAAACCCTAGTTAAGGGTATCAGATGAACTTTGGACTTGATGAATTTGAGAAGGAATGATCTTGAACTTGATTCTTGTTGATGGAAGTCACTTGATCACTTGGGAAGGATGAGGGGTTTGAAATGTTGAAACTCAAGCCAAGTCTTAATTCATCAATCTTTGAAAGCTCTTGGTGCAAAACCTAGCTTAAGACAAACAAAGTAGAATATCTTTTTGTATTTTCAATAGGTTAGTAATGCAAAGGTGCTAGATGTCATGCAAATGATACAAATGATGGTGGCATCTTAGGGTTGAAAATTAGGGTATGACAAATTCCCCTATTTAAGTTTCTTCATTCCGCAGATATGAATATTAGAATTTTCATCTCGACATGATTGGAGAGACTTAAATACAAACATGCACAATATTTGGCCTTAAGAGGCCACCAAATGCTTATGGTATGATATGCATGCAGGACTCAGGAATTCTGTAAGAAACAATGTCACATGGGAGTAATATTAGTTGAGAAAACACATACGGATAAAGGAACACCCCTATGGGGACAGACAAAAGGAAATTCCACTGAGGAAAAGATTACAGCTTCAGTTGAGGAAGAAGATTTGCAAATTCTAATGAATCAGGGATTCCTGGGGAATAGATCATTCCAAAGGATCGTGACATCAACTGAGGAAGGGGTGATGGCTCTAAGTGGATGAGATTATCAACCCTACTGGGGAATGAGACTACCGACTACCAATCATGGGGCAACTTAAACAATAAGGTATCTTAAGGAGGAAGGTATATTACCTACTACCGAACATGTGGTAGCCTAAGTAAAGGTAATCTTCTTGTTAGAAATATATTGGATCACAATAGGTTACTCAAAGGTAGAGATAACCGCCTGTTCAAATAAAGAGTCCAAATAAAAGTACGTTTCACTGAGGAAATATCTTCGCAACAGGTTTCTCAAAGGTAGAGATGGCCGCATGTTCAAATACCGAGTTCTAGCTTTCGCAACAGGTTTCTCAAAGGTAGATATGACCGCCTAATCAAAACATGATTCAACTTCTTCTTTACTTAAGTATTCCATTTAGAAAAGGCAAAGTAAACCTATTTATGATTTGGGTCATAAGCCAGCGAATGTGCCTTGGTTTATTCTTTAACCAAGTCTTTCTCTAAAAAAGGATCAATGAACAAGCTCCTAAAAAGGTGACCACTTATTAGGGAAAGAGAAGTAACTTCACTGGGGATCTTCGAAGGATGCGGGTCAATTAATCTTATAAAAAACTGGAATTCTCAAATAAAGAGAAAATCACAGTAAGGATCTTCAACATACTTCCACCGTGATTTACTGGGGAAAGTACCATTGGTTGTGATTAATAACTCACGGGTGATATAAGTTCTTGTAAAGGAACACCTCACCGGGGATATAAAGTCCTGTGATAAAATAAAGGTGTTTGTAGTAGTCTTCAACAAACTTCTCTGACGAAATTTTCTTGGGATATGGCCATTTGTTGGAAAGAACGTTTGATTTGTTGATAACTTCATTGGGGATAAACAAACTTCTCAAAAAGAAATTGCCATCTGTTATCCAAAATGGGCGTCCAAAAATAGAATAAACTTCTCGAAAAAAGATAACTACTTACTGGGGATTAGAGATCATGAAACAGACTTCTCAAATAAAGAGAGAACTACCTGTTGGAAGTCTTCATCAAACTTCATTGAGAGAAAACCATCTGATGGAAGAAAACTTCTATGTTGATAATTCCTTCGAGATACACAAGCTTCTCAAAAGAGATAACCACTTGTGTCCATATTGAGGAAAAGGATATGTCTTCACTGGCGATAATGAAGATGTTTCTCCTGGGGAGACAGTGCAAAATAAATGCACTCTCGATCTAGGTTTAACAGCCTAGAGATATTCACCATTAATTTCCAAATATTTGGCTCACTCCAAGAACACCTAGAGAGAAAAGAATCAAGCAAGACTCTACCGATAGGGAATGAAGATCGATTGTGATTTTATCCTATCCAAATATGGAAAAGGACAACTAAAGGAACCATCTTCCACGAGGAATGAACTCAATGTGGAATTAGAAAGGATATAAACTCTCTGATTAAGGTTGACGACTCATATGGGGAATGAAACATAATACCCAAGGATGAACATAGTCAAAGAAATTGAGGTAAATATCATCAAGGAATGTAAAATGGATGTCAATTTTGTTATTCATGATATATATGCATGTATGCACGTTATGTTTATGCTGACAAAAACAGACAAAATAGACACGCTGGGGACATAATATGTTTCATAGCTCAACATGAGCTTGGCTAGTCTCATTAAGGTGGAAAATATTACTGGAGATGAATTAAAGGTCATCAAAGGAGAAAAGTCTCGTCACGAGGTTCAATTCTCTTTGGGGAGAGGAAGATGCTTCGTCTGGGGATGAAATATGAACCTTTGATGGACCAATGATCATGCTGCATGGTTCCAATTTCTCAAGGACGGGTGTAGATTGGTCAGGAACATCTTCAAATTATTCTTCCGGGGTATCATCAAAATTTATAGCTTCCACCAGGGATAATGAAGATCGCTGAAAAAGCTTGACTGTTTATTTTAAAGCTTAATAGAAAATCCAGGCTTAGCACTCTGCTGGGGAACATTGAGTTCCAACATCCAACACTTCACAACTTACTCGCCGCTTGGGGATTTAATTGTGGACGTTCTTTTTTGCATTCACAAATCAAAAGAAAACAAAATTTTATTTTGAAAAAAACAATTTTTTTCAAATATTCGTTTCAAGAATCGTTATCAAAGTAAAAATGATATTTTTACGGAGCAGAAATAAAATAAGGATTGCCAATAAATGGATAAGTCTTGAATTTTATTGATAGAATGGTGATCCACATATGGTGTGATCCCATGGATATTTACAAAGTTAGAAAATGGTAATATGGAAAAAGACTACATTAAAATACAATGAAAATATTCTCCCTAACGAATTTGAATTCCAAATGTATTTGGGCTTCTAATAAGAGCCAGTTGAGAGCTTTGACAGGAAGACGTTACTTCAAGTGATCCAATCTGATATGACGCAGTTACTTGCCATAATCCTTTGCTTTTTCCTAGATTTCCTTTTCAAATTTTCATTTTACCAGGATAATCATTTTCTGTTTATGTCTCTAATTTTTTTCCTGGACCGCCCTTTCGGGTTTTCAGTCCACCGAGATGCTCATTTTTTTGCCTAAGCCGTCTTTTCGGGTTTTCGACTTAGCGAGCTGTTCTTTTATTTTTCTAGGCGAAGTATTTCTTGACTACGTCAGTATTCATAGGACATGGAAGCTCCTCACCATCCATATTTGTAAGAATCAAGGCCCCACCGGAGAAGGCTTTCTTGACAACATATGGGTCATCATAATTAGGAGTCCACTTTCCCCTAGAATCAGATATGAAAGACTGAATCTTTTTAAGAACAAGGTCACCTTATCTGAATACACGAGGTCGAACCTTCTTGTCATATGCTTTCTTCAGTCTCTGCTGATATAAATGACCATGGCATAAAGCCATTGTAAGACCCCAATTTTGGCTCTAAGATCCCTCATGCTATCTCATCATTTGCATTGGCTTTGGGATCACACCTTGGCATCTTCCTTACCCCTCATTCATTGGGCTTGTATTAGGAAAGATCACCAAGCATATTTAATTGTATCATACTTTGTTTTTCATTATTTACTAACCAAAATACCAAAAATATATCTATGTATAACTTTGTTGCTTTTGTAGGTAGTGTGTGCATCCACCAATGCCTCACCAAGCTCACATCTAGGGTTTGAGACCCTTAATGCAAGGAGATCAATCAAGAGATGGTTCAAATTGGTTCTATACATCATATATGGATCCCAATTCTCTTCACCTATCATTTTGATCAAGAAATCATCAAGAGTTTGAAGTTTGTTTGCCTTGGAAGCCATAATTCATCTAGGTATCTTGTGTGACTTCCTCAACAAGTTTCGTCAACATTTGATAAAATATATAAAGGGATACTTCATTATACATCATATTATTCATATATGATTCTCCATGAGTCCAAAATATCAAAATAACTTCAAGTTTGCAAGTTGGTTCAAGGTGGTTGACTAGAGAAAGTCAACTGGTCAAAACTGGGATTCACTAGACCCTATATCCTACAATGTTTGTCATATGAAAATGATTCCAAGATCAAAGTTACTCCTTATGACATTCCAAACAACTTTCATGTTAAAGTCAAGATCTAGTTTTGCTTGGAAAGTC
Organism: Lathyrus oleraceus; assembly: GCF_024323335.1. Lineage (NCBI taxonomy): Eukaryota > Viridiplantae > Streptophyta > Magnoliopsida > Fabales > Fabaceae > Lathyrus > Lathyrus oleraceus. The sequence continues at coordinate 26,281,136 of NC_066580.1, read as the reverse complement.
ATTTTTTATGGTGAAATATTATAGGTCATTTTGTCTGTGCCCTAGTTAGGAGGTCAACTTCCATAGACCATAACTTGCTCAGTTTTTATGAGATGAAGGCCATACAAGTTTCATGATCAAATTCAAGGTGTCTTATCCAACTTTTATTCTTTGAGAAACTTCAAATTCAACTTGAAATGGCATGTGCCAAGAGGCAACATTATAGGTCGTTTTGGGTCATTACCATTGAACAAGCAATTTTCCTCAACTTCTAAAATGAACAACTCCTTCATGCCAAATCCAAATGAGGTCAAATTTGTGACCAAATTAAATAGGTTTTAAAGAGATACAACCTTGATTAAGGAACATTTTCCATTTGAAGCTCATAGGAAAAGTTATTCAAGGTGGAAGAAATGAATATTTGACTTGGTACTTAGAAAAATTTCAATTATGTTTGATTTTCCAAACTTCCACCTCAAAATTAATCATGATCCAAGCTTAAAATGGAAAAGTGTTCAATATAAAATTTGTTCCCCTTGATCTCACCTTTCCAAAAAGTCCAAAATCACTTCATTTGGCCAAGGTTTGAATTACTTGCGCATGGCTTTTCTTCAAGGTTCCATTTGGATGAATCTGGTAACCACTTCTCAATTCCAAATGCATGGCTTGATGTCACACTTTCAGCATCACTCATGATCATTTTTGGACCTTTTGACATCACTTCATGGGCCTATCACACGCCCATGCAAGCATGCACATGAGAATTGCTATTTTGGGCATTTGAATGGAAGTGCGTGGAAATCAATTGCTAAGCCTATAAATACATTGTCTCATGCTCAGAATCAGAGACACCTGGCCCAAGCTTTGCTCCTGCAACCTTCCCTTCACCATTAGAGGATAAACTTGAAGGTTTTCAATTGAAAATCGAGTTTCAATCTCACTTCTATTTTGAAGTTGAAACTCCAAGAATCCAAGCCCTTCTTTGATCTAATTCACATCCTGCAAGCTTCTGAAGTCAATCCAAGGCCAATTGGAAACAAGATCAAGCAAGATTCAAGCTACTCGAAGGTGATTTTTCAGAAACTTTCTCTCTTCGATTCTCTCTCAATTCTTCACCATTCTCTTTGATTTTTGATTGGCTGAAGTCCTAGCAATGTAGGCAACAAGATTGAATTGCTTTGAGGTTAAATCAAAGCAACTCAGATCATGAACCTCAAATTTCAAATCCATGTATCTTTCAATATACTTGGAATTGGAAGAAATGGAGGTCAGGTTCGTGCTCCTGAGCATTTTTCCTTCAAAAACATGTACCCACTTTTCACTTTCCATTTGATTCATGGTGGACCAGTCTGGTGAGGTCCACCAGAGAAGATGATCGGAGCTAGGGCTCTAGTGGCGTGTTGGCTTCGCCCAGACCATCTGATCATATTTCCACGTTTTAATTAGGACCCTTGCTTTTGCATACCACGTGTGTACACACGTTGACTGAGGTGTTAGATGGAACTGTAAGCTTGGCCATTAGATTTGCCACCTCAATTAATGAGGGAGATCTGATGGCCCTTATTTTTTTGAATTTCTTTTTATTTTCTGATTTTTTATTTAATCCCTTTATTTTGTTTAATTCATATTAATTTCATTTTTAATCCAAAAAATATGGGACTTTCACCAAAAATATTTAAATATTTTTCTCTTCCATATTCTGAATTAAAATTATTTTTTGGAATAATTTTGATATTTTTCATGAATTAAATGTTTCTGTGCATATTTTTAATTGTTTAAAAATACTTCTGACTTTTTAAAATTTGTGAATTTTTTTGTCTAAGGTCCTTTGACCTTGTTTGACCTAGGATAAATCCCTTGGCCATTTATTTGGTGTTTTGAAGGTATTTTAGGTTTTGACCAAATTAAAATGTATTTTAATTCATTTTTAAATTGATTTTTAATTGATTAAATGTTTAAAAATGTTTTTTAAGCCATTTTTATGGTCTTGCGATGTTTGACTTTCTGTTTGGGTCTTGGTCAAGGTTTATTTGACTTTTGTTTGATCAAAATCATTGGATTTAAGGGATTGATGAAATGTACATTTCATCTCCAAAAATGAATGAATGGTTTTGATTTGATGAAATTCCTCCCATGATCAATTTATGTTTATATCTTCCCCCCCCCCCCCCCCCCCCCTCTTTATCTTCATCCATATTCTTCCCCATTCCATCCTTTGACCAATGAAATCTCTAATGTCTAGAGGCTAATTGGTTCATCAATGACCTTGTGTCAGATGAATCAATACAAGTGTGACTGAGACATGTCCCTCCCCCTTGATCTTTTATTTTAGTGTGTGGTATATTTTAGGAGTTTGGTTCTTCATATCAAATCTCTAACATGCATTAACACCTAAATTTTTATTGTCCGACCTCAGATAGTTGTGACTTCTACATAAGTCCAATTACAATTGCTTAACATAGAGCTAAATTTAACCCTCAAGGCATAACATTGTAGTAAGTGAGATTGTAAGTCTCTCATTCTTCATGGCATTGTGTAGAAACTTGACCTTTTTTCCTTTCATGGGAGCTATTGACATATTTGTTGAATTATACAAGTTGGGGGCCTTCTCATGGAAGATGTCTTGGTTTAAAGATTTATACTTGTGAATGAATGGTTGAGTGTTCTCGAAAGAATGACTTAATCAATTGAAAAAAAATCACCACTAACACTTGACTAACTTTTGACTAACATTTGACTAACTCTTGTTAATATTGCTTTACTTTCAAGTCATTTACTATTATGCAATTTAAATTTCAGTCATTTATCATTCATTGCCATTTATATTTCATATAACTTGTTTATTATTATGTCATTTTCACTTTGCTCATTTGAGCCATATCTTGTGGTTATATATATATGTATATATATATATATATATATATATATATATATATATATATATATATATATATATATATATATATATATATATATATATATATATATATATATATATATTCTTTGTGTGTTTTGGTTTTGTTTGTGGTCTTAGGACCTTAAAATACCTAATAATAAGAAAACCCCTAAAAAACATCTGGTGGACTGTTGAACTTGATCTGAACTTTTGGACTTAGGATTAGGCAACATTCCCTGTGCAAAAAGGATTTGGCCAATGCCAACATTCTGAGACTGAGCTATTGTGAATTGTGCCTTCATCTAATACAAGCCTTGGGATTTGTTTGAATTCATCTGCTACTTTATCTTTGTGCTTAATTGTTATTTTGATCTTGTGTCAGATGCTTTACTCTGAGTTGATCAAGGAATATTTCACCTGATACATGGGAAGACAATAAAGACTGCTAGCTATGGGAATTGCTTGCTTGGATGTGGCTATCTTTATTAGATGCCTTGGTCTTCATGATGTCTGGATATTGCTCATTGATTATTGATTATTGCTTGATAAAAGTCCAAAGAAAAATGGGTTTCTATATGACATTCTTGTCTGTTGGATTGCATCCCACTGGTCAGATCTTTTCAACTCTCAACTTTTAAATGTGTGCTTAGGATAGCCTTTTCATCTCCTCCCACTTCTTAAATTTCAAAATCTCTCCCCTGTTTTCAAACAAAATTCTTTGCTTGTGATTTCAAACTTAAACCTGTTTAATAATTAGAAACTTTGGTCTTATGCCAATGAATTTTCTAACTCTTTCTTAAATCAAATTTGTAAATAAACTTAATCGTATTGACTTAAAATTTCAAAAGACAAAAAGAACTAACAACTTCATTCAAACTTCTGGCCTTTTGTGCCTTTCTTATTAAACCCTCGTTAAAAGCAATTCACCAACTTTTTTGAAATTTTTACCACGAACTACGAGGTTTTGATCCCTCATTTTTATGTTGGTACGTAGGCACAAGTCCGAAGGTCTTATCAAACACAAAAATATAATCAATGATATCTTTTCTCATCCCCACACTCTATTTTTATCAAACGTATTTTATACCAAAAACACATGCACACATAAAAAAGGGCTCCCTAGGAGTACCTAGGATACTTTGGGTGCTAACACCTTCTCTCTGTGTAACCAACCCCCTTACCTATAATCTCTGGAATTTTATTAGTTTTGATTTGAAAACTTCTTATCTTTGGGTTTTCTTCGTACTTTTCCCTTTTCCTTTGGAAACAATAAAAGTGCGGTGGCGACTCTGGTTTTATTAATGTTAAGCTTATTCATAACTTGATGGTCATCAATTTACTGCTACAACCATCATCCTTTTTTCTTCAATCATATTCAGCTGGTCATACCTGCTTTGACACCATTCAACTTCGGATAACTTAGCTTCCATCAAGACACGCATTGACGGGATCTCTACTTCTATTGGGAGCACTACTTCCATGCCGTAGACAAGAGAAAAGGGGGCTGCCCATGTTGAAGTGCGGACGAACGTACGATATCCATGCAGAGCAAAAGGGAGCATCTCATGCCAGTCCTTATAAGTCACTACCATGTTCTGAATGATCTTCTTGATGTTCTTGTTGGTAACTTCAACAACACTGTTCATCTTGGGTCTGTAGGGAGAGGAATTATGGTGTTCAATCTTGAACTCTTCACACATTTCCTTCATCATTTTATTATTCAGGTTTGAACCATTATCAATGATGATTCTACTTGGCATACCATAACGGCAAATAAGTTGATTCTTGATAAATCTGACTACCACCTGCTTGGTCACATTGGCGTATGAGGCCATTTCAACCGAATTTGTAAAATAATCAATAGCCACCAAAACGAAACGAGGTTTGTTGGAAGCTTTGGGCTCAATCATACCAAACATGTCGATGCCCCACATAGAGAAAGGTCATGGAGAGGATAGAATGTTTAGAAGAGTCAGAGGTACATGTATGTTGTCAGCATAAATCTGGAAGTTATGACACTTCTTCACATACTTGCAACAGTCATCTTCCATTGTCATCCAATAGTAACCCGCTCTTAACATTTTTTTAGCCATTGCATGTCCATTGGAATGAGTACCAAAGGAACCTTTGTGAACTTCTTGCATCAACAAGTCTGCTTCGTGTCTATCCACGCATATGAGCAGAACCATTCAAAGTTTCTCTTGTATAAAACGTCCTCAAGGTCTTCTTATCTTTGTTTGATGCCCCAGGTGGGTGATTTTGACTTTGGAGATAACACTTGATGTCGTGGTACCATGGCTTGCCATCAGAGACTTCTTACATTTCAAATACATGAGCGGGTCTATCAAGACGCATAACATCGATCTTAGGCACATCATTCCAACGATTCACAATAATCATGGAAGCTAAAGTTGCCAGGGCATCTTCCATTTGATTTTCCTCACGAGGGATCTGATGAAATTCAATCTTGTTAAAGAAAGTAGATAACCTCCTTGCATAGTCTTTGTATGGGATTAGGCCGGGTTGACAAGTTTCCCATTATCCTTTAATTTGATTAACAACTAGAGTTGAGTCTCCATAAACATCGAGATTTTTTATTCTAACATCAATGGCTTCTTCTAGACCCATGATGCAAGCTTCGTATTCCGCCATGTTGTTTGTGCACTTGAATGTTAATATTTCTGTAAAAGGGATATATGAGCCACGAGGAGTGATGATTATTGCCCCAATACCATTACCATAAGCATTAACTGCTTCATAAAATATTAAACCCCATTGAGAACCTGGCTCTGGCCCTTCATTTGGCAGTGGTTCATTGCTATCTTTGGCTTTTAAGTACATCACATCTTCATCTGGGAATTCAAAATTTATAGACTCATAATCTTCGATTGGCTGATGAGCTAAATGATCGGCTAAGACACTTCCTTTGATAACTTTCAGGGTGTGATACTCAATATCATATTTAGACAAGAGCATCTGCCAACGAGCAATTCTTCCGGTCAATGCAGGATTTTCAAATATATACTTAATCGGATCCATCTTTGATATCAACCAAGTTTTGTGATTCATCATATATTGACGGAGACGCTTGGCAGCCCAAGTCAGAGCACAACAAGTTTTCTCTAGCATTGAATATCGAGACTCGTAATCAGTGAATTTCTTGCTCAAATAATATATGGCATACTCTTTTCTTTCCGTTTCATCTTGTTGACCCAAGACACAACCCATAGATTCTTCTAGCACAGTCAGATACATAATCAATGGTTTTTCCTCAAGTGGCGGGGACAAAATAGGAGGTTCTAGCAAATACTCTTTGATACTGTCGAGGGCTTTTTGACAATCATCCGTCCAAACACAACCCTAATCCTTTCAGAAGAGCTTAAATATGGGAGCACAAGTAGCAGTCATATGAGATATGAACCTTGAAATGTAGTTCAAACGCCCAATGAATCCTCTCACTTACTTTTCTTTTTAAGGTGCTGGAATTTCCTGAATGGCTTTAACCTTGTTGGGATCGACTTCAATATACCCTTTTGATTGACGATGAAGCCTAAGAGATTTCTTGATCGGACCCCAAAGGTGCATTTGTTTGGGTTCAAGCGGAGTTTGTATTTTCTCAAACGTCGAAACAGTTTCGAAAGATACTCAACACGATCTTCCTCAGTCTTTGATTTTGCTATCATATCATCTACGTAGACTTCAATATCTTTATGCATCATGTCATGAAAAATAGTAGTCATAGCCCGTTGATAGGTGGCACCAGCTTTCTTCAAGCCGAAAGGCATTACTCTGTAGCAAAATATGCCCCAAGGTGTAATAAAAGTTGTTTTCTCCATATCTTCGGGTGCCATTTTGATTTGATTGTAACCGAAAAATCCATCCATGAAAGAGAAGACCTTGAATTTGGCGGTGTTGTCGACCAACATGTCAATGTGTGAAAGAGGAAAGTCGTCCTTATGACTAGATTTGTTAAGATCTCTGTAGTTAACGCACATGCAAGCCTTTCTTTCCTTCTTGGGAACTGACACAATGTTGTCCAACCACCGCGGATACTTTGATGTGATAAGGAAACCTGCATCAATCTGCTTTTGCATTTTCTCTTTGATTTTGATCGCCATGTTCGGACGAGTTCTTCTTAACTTTTGCTTTGTCGGTGGGCACTCTGGCCTCAATGATAAACGATGCTCCATAATATCAGTGTCCAACCCTGGCATGTCTTGGTATGACCAAGCAAACACATCGGTATATTCTCGGAGAAGTTATATCATCCTCTCTTTGACCTCTGGCGCGAGTTGTGCTCCAACTTTGACTTCTTTTCTATCCTCTTCATACCCCGAGTTGATTACTTCCACATACTCTTTGAATGGCTAAATGGTCTTTTCTTCATTTTCGAGCAGTCTAGAGATTTCATCAAGAATGTCTTCCTTTTCTTCTTCTTTCTCTTCGTACACAGGGAACTCAAAGTTGCAAGAGGGTATAGGGTCATTGGTTTTAATGGATATGTCATGAATTAATCCGCACATGTGATTTTATGCTTGTTTTAGAAACAGATAAAAGTGTGAAGTTGTGTGCAGCTATATGGAAGTGTTTATTTGTTTATTTTAGATTACCATTTTCTAGAAAAAACAACAAAACAATAAAAATAATAATATGGAAACAAAATAACATTTTCATTGATTTAATTCTTGAAACACAAGCCCAAACATTGTCACTTTCGCCTTAGGCACAACGAAAGGATTTTTTGAAAAGAAAACAAACAATAAAATATTACTTTGAAAAGTGAACAACAACAGGAACGTCAACAGAGATCCAATTTTGGCGAATCACTCTATGGGCTATGAAGTTGGCCGGAACATCTTTATCTTCCACAATGGAATTGGCTTCAGCTGCTTCGTCTTCTGACCCAGGGATATATTCAAGTTCTCTATGATAAGGAAAGTAGAAAGGCACATATGCATATTTTGCCTCAAGATCATCGCAGTAGGGTTCCCATACTGAATCATCATCCTCGGTGATGGCACTAACTTCTGGAAAAGTGGGAATGAACCCTCCAATATGGAAAGTTTCTTTGATTGAACAGACAGATTTACTTCCTTCTGCAATCTTCTTGGAAGTAGGAGAAAAGCCTACACCCTCTCGGTGTTTGTTTTCTGGGAGATCCAAAACTGTTACCCAACCATCGGTTATACCATCATTTACTAGCCGTTATGTATCCTTGAATGAAGAGATGGATACTTCTCTTTTGACATCTTTGTCAACCAAAGAAAGGGCTTGGAATTGAGTTCCAACAGCTTCTTCAGGTTCAAGATAAAAGAAAGATGATAAGTTACTCACAACCAGTGCTTGCTCCCCACAGACTGTCACTAGCTTCCCGTTCTTCACAAACTTAAGCTTCTGATGCAGAGTGGAAGTGACTGCCCCAACTTCATGGATCCAAGGATGACCCAATAAACAACTATACGCAACTTCTATGTCCATCACCTGGAATGCTATCTGGAAAGTATGAGGTTCGATGATCATAGGAAGGTCGACTTCTTCAATGACTGTTTTTCTGGAACCATCAGAAGCTTTGATAATAATCTCGCTACTCTTCATAGGAGCACCTTGAAAAGAAAGTTTGGAAAGTGTCTACTTCGGCATAACATTGAGAGTTGAGCCTGTATCCACTAACACACTTGACAAAGAGTCATTCATATAGTTGATTGAGATATTTAGTGCCATGTTATGATTTCTTCCTTCTTCGGGGAGCTATTCATTACTGAAACTCAAGTTGTTGCAGGCTGTCGCAACCTGAAAAATACAGTGCGCGAAAAAATAACCGGCGAAAGAAAATGACAGAAGAGTCGCCACCGTGCGTTATTCATCCCAAAGGAGGGAAAGGAAACGCTCGAAGTAAACCTGAAAAAGGAAAGGACAAGACGGGGTCTCGCAACCAAATCTTGGGTTCGGGAGTCGGTTATGCGAAGGGAAGGTATTAGCACCCCTACGCATCTGTAGTACTCTATGGGATCCACTTTTGTAGTTCTTGTCTAAAGGGTGTGAGTTTATCTTGTGCTGTTTACCAAAATAAAAAGGGTTAAATGAAAATGACTCGCGCGGATGTCGCATCCACTGCATATGTATCTCATCTGAATATGAGAATCAGAGTCTTCGTAGCTCGGCTGACCTATGGGTTGGGGGGATGTGTGCTCGCTAAGACATCGCGTCTTATGCCTACGTATCTCATCTGGCCTGAGAATCAGAGCAAAACGTAGTTCGGCTAACTACGGGGTTATGAATTGGGTTTTGGACGAACGACGTTACTACGCAATCTACCGGATGCTCGACCTTTGGAGACTTACTCGCCTGTAGTAGAAGGAGTTAACGTGTTGCTTTGGGTTTTAGGGTTTGGGATGCTCAAGGGCAAAAAGGCAGTCCTTGACGAAGGAACCGTGCTACCTGCAGGGATACGAACACATACAAAGCAAACATGTATAAAGTAAATGTGCCAACAAGGGGCTCAGAAGTAAATAAGCAAAAGAAAACAAATGCCTCTTATCGAGGTCTTCCAGCTAAGAAAGCGATAAAATGCGGAAAAGAGGTAAAAGTACCACACGGATAAAGATCCGAAGTAACAACAATTAAAGGAGTAAGAAACCCAGGGATCTCCCAAGCTAATGCCATCAAAGAAAGGTGAGTCAGTACAGGTAATCGGAATGAACCTCCAGGGGGTATCCCACAAATAAAGTGGGAAAACCACGCAAACCATCTCTGCAAGAGTCTGTGAGCCCTCACAAAAACTCAACAAAAGGGTTAGTGAAACAAGATAGGGTAACCAAGAGTTTCCCCCAAATCAAAATGTAACCACATGAATCATGCCCTTTCAATTCACAAAAAGCTCACAAAAAGCAACCAAGGGTAGGAGGCATAAACCTCTTGTTAAACATATGCATCAAAAGGGTATCAAATTCACCCATAATACCTCATACATTCAGAAAATTCAAATTGAAAGCCTAGAGATGATGGATATAGGGCAAACCTGACTGGAGAGCTTGATTGAAATTGAGTTGCACCCGTGAGGTTTACAAAACAATCTTTAGGGTTTATGTGAGGCAGATGTGATTCTGTGCAGTTGAGTTCCCTTCAGGGTTTGGAGGCTGCTCTGAACTTTGTTAGCTCTTCTCTCACTATCTTTTTCCTCAGGGTTTTGTTCCAAGGAAACCTCAGAGTATTTTGCTTCTCTTCCTTTTTCTCAAGTGAAGCCTTAGTATTTATAGACTGAATTTCATGGCTTTGTGGGCTCAAATGAGAGAGGTCCAAGTCCAAGTTTTTTCTATTATAACTTTTTTTTTATTATTATTATTTTTATTTATTTATTTATTTTTGTAAAAAATTATTACTATTATTTTTTTTTTCGTTTTATTTTTCGTTTTATTTATTTATTTATTTATTTATTTTCGTTTTTTTTTATTATTTTTGTTTTATTTTTATTTATTTATTTATTTTTAAAATTTTTTGGATCTAATTCTGATTGACATGATGAAAAACAATATGAAATACTAAATGAATGCATGAATGAGGAGGGAAAATTTTGGGGTGTTACAGCTGCCCCTATTCAATCATCAGCTAACCTGAGTAGGATGAAAGCGAACAGCTTATCAGACAAACGGGGTGAGCTGTGATTGAATACCAAAGACAGACCGAAAATTTGCGCTCCGAGAACACCACAAAAACGCGGAAATACACCGCGCTGTTTATTTTTCTTCCGATCCTCTGGCTGGATCTGAATCAGTCTTCTGGCTTAATCTGGAGTTTCGATCCTCTGGCTGAACCTATACTCAATTTATTCCTCTGGTTGGATATTAATTTTGATCCTCGGGCTGGATACGATTTTGATCTTCTGGCTAGATCTTCTTCGATCTTCTGGCTAGATCTCCTTCGTTTCGATTCTCTAGCTGAATCTATTTCCTTTGATTCTCTGGCTGAATCTACTTCGATCTTCTGGCTAGATCTGAATTGTTGCGATTTTTGATCTTCTGGCTAGATCTTCTTTGTTTCGATTCTCTGGCTGAATCTACTTCGATCTTCTGGCTAGATCTGGATTGTTTTGATGATAAATTCCCATCATTAGGATCCCGCATCTGAGGCATGCGCTGGTTGACCCTCTTTTGAAATCTACACCCAACCTTCATATTACATATGCAGCTTCGAGAATATTCCACTTTTGGGCTTCGTACATATTCTTCGGGCTAGAACATGTTGTAACGACTCCTCAATTGGGCTTGCTGGGGAAATAAAGCTTGTAGGCGACTTCACTGGGGAATCTTCAAATTGAGCCTTGGACTGGCTTAATGGAACACGATTCTCAGGCTGAATCTTCAAAATGAACCTCAGGCCGGATCACTAGAACACGATTCTCAGGCTGAATCTTCGAAATGACCCTCAGGCTGGATCACTGGAAAACGATTCTCAGGCTGAATCTTCAAAACGACCCTCAGGCTGGATCACTCACGCTTGATCCTCTGGCTGGATCTCATGACCTTGGTTGTAAAGTAATTCTTCAGTCTTCTTGGAAGAACCTGTTTATCAGCTTATGTGTATGCTTGATATGATATGCATGCAAATGCAAATGTTATGCATGGTGTAAAAAGAAATCTGCTTGGGGAAGCAAACTCCGGTAGGGAACAGATCGCTGTATCAATCCTTGAATGCTCTGTGGGGAATGATCCGTCTGCCGGGACCAATGAGCCACCAAAAATAAATTGGCTGCTTGAAAAGTTGACCTTGCGGGGGGGGTATCAACTATGGAAACTTTGTTCGGCGAGGCTCTGTGAGGAGAGTCTGTGGGGAAAACACTTCCTGGGGAAATGTCGTAGGAAACGACCTTTGCTGGGGATATGAACTTGCTAATCGCCCTCAAGCTGGGGATTAACAAATATGTTAAAAATAATCTGCTGGGGAATGAGATGAACACTGGGAACACCACCCTCTCATCTGTTGGTTATGCAACCACTCCGCTGTTGCTAGGAAGATACAGTCTGACACTGTCAACTCCGCTGGGGATATATAGTCTGGATACTATCAACTTTGCTGGGGAACATGCTCTGCTGAGGAGAGACTTTGTCAACTGCTTGGGCATGAGGATTCATGACTTGGCATCCGGTTCCTGTGACCTGCAACCAAAAATACACGTATGCCTCGGGGGAATTACTCGGTTTGAATTCACCGTCCGGGATTAAGCACATTCAAAGCAATTTTAAATGTTTTCCTGTGCAAATCATCTGCAAAAGCCACTATTATGTTCATATGCAATATGTTTTATCAAAAATTCGGACATTTTTGCAAACAAACTGATAAATGAAAAATAAAGAGGCTCTTTAACTGAATTATTCGACTCTTACTGGGGAGAAAATTTGTGCCAGGAATAGGCGAGGGTATCAGGAAGTTGATCCCTGAAAAGAGGTGATCGCTATAAAAAGAGAACTATCCTAATGGCAATGGGAATACGGGGTCCCACCGAGTTTCGACTCTGCTATGGCTCGTATGTCCTCAAGACGCTCTGCTCATCTTGCTTTCTGAAGTGGATGATTAGTCGATCTTTAACCTTCGAAGATTGCCGGATTGAATGAAACGGTGATATAACACTGATGAACTCAGATCACAGTCATTCGCTTATTCCCTAACTTTTGCCTGGATCGCCCCCTTTTCGGGTTTTCAATCCACCGGGATACCCATTTTTGCCTGAGCCGCCCTTTTGGGTTTTCGACTCACCGGGTGTACTCTTTTTTTATATCCCTAATTTTTGCCTGAACCTCTTTATTCTTTTTTTTTGGTTCGTCGGGATGCCTTTTTTTTGTCCCTGTGATCTGTGTTGGGAGGAAGAAATCTTTTGAGTACCAATTCACCGACTTGATACCCCCGAGGGCGCACTTTCTGACCAAATGCTTTCTTCATTCGTCTCTGACCAAGATACGTCAATTCTGGGTACGTAGTTCCATCATAGCACCTTAATCATCGAAGACAAGGTAAACAAAGCATCAGCAAATTGGTTTTCTTCAAAAGAAAGTCAACAATCTTCTCGTGTAGTCTCTGTAAGGAGCCAGATGAGGCTGAGGTGTATACCATTTCCCGTTGGTTTGATTGATGACAAAAGCTGAATCCCCGTATACATCCAGGGTTTTAATCTGTATATTGACGGCTTCCTCAAGTCTTAGGATACAAGCTTCGTATTCGGCTTCATTGTTGGTGCAGGGAAAAGTTATTCTGGCACCAAATGGCATATGAACCCCCTTCCGGTGTGATCAACACTACACCAACTCCGCGAACATTGACGTGGACCGCCCCATCAAACATCATAACCCATTTGGATTCAGGGTCAGGCCCCTCCTCCGGGAGTGGTTCCTCTCAATCTTTCGATTTGAGAAACATGATGTCCTCATCAGGAAAGTCAAACCTCATAGGTTGGTAATCATCAATCGGTTGCTCTGCAAGATAGTCTGACAAGACACTTCCCTTGATGGCTTTTTGTGAAGTGTATTGGATGTCATACTCTGTCAGTATCATTTGTCACCTAGTAACCTTTCCGGTAAGTGCTGGCTTTTCAAAAATATACTTGACTGGATCCCTTTTTGATATCAATAGAGTCGTGTGAGTCAACATATACTGTCTTAGTCGGCGAGCAGCCCATGCCAAAGCGCGGCAAGTTTTCTCGAGCAATGAGTATCTTTGTTCACAGTCGGTAAACTTTTGCTAAGGTAGTATATTGCATGCTCTTTTCGACCTGACTCGTCATGCTAACCGAGCACACAACCCATTGACCTTTTTAACACAGTCAAGTACATGATCAACGGTCTTTCCTCTCGGCCTGTAGACTTGCCCCAATCTTGATCTCTTTCTTGTCGTCTGCGGTACCGATGTTGACGGTCTCAATCACCTCCTGATAAGGTGTAATAGCTCGGTCCTCCTGTTTCAACAATCTGGCTAACCCTTCAAGCAATTCACAATCTTCCTCAACCCCTTCTTCGGCTTAATAGATAGGATTGTCGAAGTCATACTTGGCCATAGCAGTGTCGTTAGTAGTGAGATTCGGGTGGTTAGCTCTGCATGATGGAGGATCATGCTTTACCTTAGAATGAGAGATTTTTTTTTTTGGAAAGAAAGAAAAAACGAAAAAAGAAACATTGCCATTTTTTTTTGTAAAAGTAGAAAAAACTGAAAGAAAGAGAACACAAAATTGTTTGCAAAAGCCGTCCTTTATTGATGATAAAAATAATTGCGAAATATAACTAAATGGATGGCCCTACAAATGAGCCGTTACAGCTTGGGCGAAGTGTAAGACTTTATTATGCATGTAATAAAGGAAAACAATAAAAATCACTCTTTCAGTAGAGTAACCCGGACGGTTTTTTCAGACGACCAATTGTCGAGCTTTTCTCCCGGGACACACGGGCGAATCCAGCTATCTAAGTCACAGTCAGCGTCAACCTTGTCTTCATCTGCAGCATTGACGATGTGGGGAGAAACCAAACCCCCGCTGGAGAGAGTACCGGTTTCATTCTTCTGAGATCCCGGAGCATACCCCAATCCAAACTTGTCTTCTTTGATGACTGGCTCCACAAATTTGCCCCAGCCTTGGGCATTACCAGCTTTAACCACTTCGACAGCTTGCTTGTATGAAGAGATAGAAGTCCCGACCTTCTCAAACTCAGGTGAAAAGACAGCTTCAGGCGCGACCTCATTGATGTTTATGGCTTCGAAGCCCTGACACAGCATCTCGTGCATCTCGCCGTCCATCTCTACATACTTAAATGTAGACAGGTGGCTAACAAAAATATCCTCTTCACCACAGACAGTGACGACCTAACCTTCTAGTTCATATTTGAGCTTCTGGTGGAGGGTAGAAGTAACAGCACCGGCAACATGAATCCAAGGCCGACCTAGCAGACAGCTATAGGCAGGCTGGATATCCATCACATAAAAGGTGCTCTTGAACACCTGCGGTCCAATCTTAACTGGCAACTCAACTTCGCCAAAGACAGCTCTCTTAGAGCCATCAAAATCCCTCACAACTAAGTTACTTGGCCTCATGATGGTGTCATCGCAATCCAACTTCATTAAGGCTTTCTTTGGAAGAACATTCAGAGAAGAGTCTGTATCAACCAAAACATGGGAAAGCATCACCCCTTTGTACTCCATTGTGATATGCAAGGCTTTGTTGTGATTCCTGCCCTCAGATGTCAGGTCATTATCGGTGAAACCTAGCGCCCGGCTAGCGTTTACATTGGAAACTAACGACTCCAGCTGGTTAACAGTTATCTCTGGTGGAACATAGGCCATATTCAGTACTTTCAACAAGGCTGCTCTGTGCGCCTCAGAGCACAGCAATAGTGAGAGAATGGAGATCTTTGAGGGTGTCTGATTTAGCTGGTCGACTACCTTGTAGTCACTTTTCTTGATAATCCTCATAAACTCATCCACTTCCTTCTCGAATGCGGTCTTAGGAGGATCTTCCTCAGTAGTAACCTCTTCGGCGGCCATCTGTTTCCCTTTAGCCTTGGCAGCTGCCTTGGCTTCAGTATTCGCGCGTAATGTTGATGGTGCAAATAGGCGTCCACTGCGAGTGAAGCCACCAATCCCTCCAACATTGTCTACAGCGGAGCTACCAATGTCAATGTCTTCTTCGTTAACTTTCTGCCCCTGGCAGTAGATATCAGCCCCATAGTGCCATGGGATAGCACTGTCTTTCTCATACGGAACAGGTCCTGGTACCGTGATGGTGACCGGACTAACCAAAGTCGGTTGCGGGTTGTCAGAGTAAATTGGAACTGGTGTTGAACTTTCGATGTTCACCGCTGCTGGTTCTGTACTTTCTGGGAAATATATTGTTGTCGGAGCGAGTCTCTCGGGAACATATATTTCTTCAGGAGTGAAATAAAACGTCACCGTCGATACATCATTCTTCACTGGACGGGCCTGATCGAACTGAAGACAACCTTCATCTATCAGTTGCTGAATACCCCTTCTCAAACTGTCACATCCGTTTTTGGCAGCTTGACAATTTCTGCATTCTTCCCCACAGCCCGGGAAAATCTGTCCTTTCAGAAGTCGGTCTTTTACCACCGATAGCGAAGTCTTCACCTTAGTCACATCAGAAACCAAATTCAAAGTTTCCCCACTATCAACAGCATTAATCCTCTGCCCGCCGTGAGCCGGCATCGGGTTCTGGATAACATTAGACACCGGAGCAAAATTGATAGCCTGGGCATCTCTCAAATCTTGTACCTTTAACTGGAGAGCCTTGCAATTATCTGTAGTATGGCCAAGTGCGTTGGAGTGAAAAGTGTAACACCCCGATAAAAATAAGATAATTATTTAAATTAAGTTAATAGTATATTTATTAATTTAATTAAATAATTGGATTATTATTGGAATATTATTGGGATTATTATTATTGGATTATTATTATTATTATTATTGAAATAAAAGTTGGAATTAGAAAAGGTCCCATTTGGTAAAAAGAGGTTTTCACGTGAAAACAGAGAAACGACTCAAAAAGTGGAAAAGGGAAAAAGGGCAAAGAGCCAGAGAACAAGGGTTGAAGAGAGGAAGAGCTCGAAGCTAAAGGATTGCCGGATTAACTCAGGTAAGGGGGATTTATCGTCGTTTAATAGGTATTATGGGATAACATGTAATGGGTAGTGATAAACCATTGATTTGACTCTAATTAGATGATGAATGTGGAAATTGTGAAATTTATGGATGAATGTGACATGAGTTATAATTGAAGAAAATTCGTAAGGATTAGATGGAATAATGTTAGAATTTGTGAGATTGAATGTGTATGATCTGTGTTAGACAATATGAATGAATGTTGTGTAAAGATTGGAATGTGGAAGGTTAGATCTGAGAATCTCGTAGCAGAGAAAACCATAGCAGATCTGAAATTCTGGTTTCTGGTCATACGCGTATGGCACTAGGCAATACGCGTATGAGATGGTCTGGTACGCGTATGGCACTAGGCAATACGCGTATGAGATGGTCTGGTACGCGTATGGCACTAGGCAATACGCGTATGGATGAGGAAGATGATGTTTTGAACGTGGTTGGGTCTCTGTTGGTACGCGTATGAGACAGGTGATACGCGTATGGGATTGGCTGAGAAATGGGCCATACGCGTATGGGACTAGGCAATACGCGTATGGGCAGAATTGTGATTTTTCTGTGCTGTTGTTGTGCAGTTTTTGGTTGTTCAGCTGAGTAATGTAATTTTAGCTGATGTATGATATAGTAGGGATCGTTTCCCGTTGTTTTGAGCAGTGTAGGTATTAGTAGAGTGTGTTAATACTGTGATTATTAATTGGCATGACATGATATGATTTTGTGATAACATGCTGATGATGTATGATGGTATGCATAATACTGTGAATGTATCTGTTATGTATGCAATTGTGAATGGACTGTTTATGGCTTAGAGTGTGAGCATATGTCTATTTTGAATTGTTGTTGATGTTTGCATGCTAGGTGATTCAGCATGTATATTATGGCCTTTATGGTGGTAGCTAATTCCCATGGTGAGGAATTAGTGAGTGAGTATTGTGGATTGTTGTTGATGTTTGCATGCTAGGTGATTAGCGTGCATATCATAGCCCTTGGGGTGGTAGCTAATTCCCATGGTGAGGAATTAGTGAGTGAGTCACTAGGTCTCAAATGAGTGGGACTAGTGAGCTTGGTAGCCGTATCTGGATTTGATCGGTGAGGTTGAACTATATGTTCACGAATAGTCGGTACCGCATGCATGGAGTCTCATTGCATAATGTATGTATGGCGTATAATATGAATGGATGTATTCCAATATTATACGTGTGTTTTGTGTTTGTGTTGAATATGATTTTGAGTTGATGATACCATTGCTGAATGTGTAATCTGATTTGGGTGATGAATGCGTTAAGTTACTTAGCATTACATGATATTTTATAATGCTTATTATATCGATTGAGGAACTCACCCTTACAACTATGTTTCAGGTAACGAGCAGGGATTGAGTAGAAGCTAGTCCTTGGAGTCTAGTGTAGTTCCTTAGTGGGTCATGCTCTGGTAGATGTAACATCGGGACGGGATGTTTTACTTGTTTTTCTTTGTCGATTGTTGAACAAGTTTACATGTAATGTGTTACATGTTTTGCATTGTTGTTAGATTTTATCCGCTGCGAATTATGCAAATGTTTTATTTTGATTAAATAAATGAGCATGACAGGATATTTTGGTGAATGGTGTGAAGTGTCAAGTGTGACACCCTTAATTGCATATCTACTCTGATTTATGTTTTGTTGATTTAATTAAATATTGGGGTATTTTTAGAAGGGTGTTACATTAGTGGTATCAGAGCATAGTCGGTCGAGTCGAGTCGTAATTATTCTGTTCCCCTGTACGGGATAGGTGTTGTGTAACCCTATCAGTACTTATTGCTTTAGCTTGTTGGGTTTTCAGAATAAATATGGCTGGAAGAGGTAGAGACGATGCTGCGATTGCTGAGGCTCTGGGTATGCTAGCTTGAGTACTTGGAGGAAATCCGAATGTTGTGGGAATGGGAGCTGCTCGTCAACTGAGTGAGTTCCAGAAGAACAATCCTCCAATGTTCAAGGGAGCATACGATCCAGATGGTGCTCAGAAGTGGTTGAAGGAGATCGAGAGGATCTTCCGAGTGACTGAATGTGCCGATAACCAGAAGGTCAGGTTCGGTACGCATATGCTGTCAGAGGAAGCAGATGATTGGTGGGTTGCTACCCGCACTGAGTTGGAAGCTGCTGGGAGTGCTGAGATCACTTGGGCGGTGTTCAGGGAGAGATTCCTGAGGAAGTACTTTCCAGAGGATGTCAGAGGAAAGAAAGAGATAGAGTTCTTAGAATTGAAGCAGGGTAACCGGTCTGTTACTGAGTATGCTGCTAAGTTCACAGAGTTGTCGAAGTATTACACCCCCTATAACGAGGCTACTGGGGAATTTTCAAAATGTGTGAAGTTTGAGAACGGGTTACGTCCCGAGATCAAGCAGGCTATTGGGTATCAGCGGATTAGAGTGTTCTCTGACTTGGTTGACTGTTGCAGGATTTTTGAACAGGATACCAAGGCCAGAGCGGAGAGCTATCAGCAGAGGGTTGATAGGAAAGGCAAGAATCAGAATGATCGTGGGAAACCGTATGCAGCTGGCAAAGGTTTCCAGAGACAGAGTGGGATGAAGAGACCTAGTGGGGGAGACTCCAGTGCCCCTGCTAAGTGTTACAGATGTGGTCAGGCTGGACATCGTATCCATGAGTGTACCAGTAATGAGAAGAAGTGTTTCAAGTGTGGAAAAGGTGGTCACTTGGCTGCAGAGTGCCGGTTGAAGACTGTGACTTGTTTCAACTGTGGAGAGGTGGGTCATATCAGTCCACAGTGTCCTAAGCCGAAGAGAGAGAACCAGTCGGGAGGCAAGGTCTTTGCTTTATCGGGTTCTGAGACTTCTGCCGATGATCGTTTGATCCGAGGTACGTGTTATATTAATGGCTTTCCTCTTGTAGCTATTATTGACACAGGTGCGACTCATTCCTTTATATCTTTGGATTGTGCTGTGAAACTTAAGTTAGAGATATCTGAGATGCTTGGTAGTATGGTGATTGATACTCCTGCGAAGGGTTCAGTGACTACTACTTCAGTTTGTTTAGATTGTCCTTTGAGTATTTTTGGTAGAGACTTTGGGATAGACCTTGTGTGTCTTCCACTAGTGCAGATTGATGTTATCCTGGGTATGAACTGGTTGGTGTTTAACCGAGTCTATATCAACTGTTTTGATAAGACTGTGATCTTTCCTGAGATTGAGGAAGGAAAGAGTTTGTTTCTATCAGCAAGGCAGGTGAATGAGGCAGTAGCAGATGGGGCGGAGTTGTTTATGTTGTTAGCGACTTTGGAGGCGAAAGATAAACTGGTGATTTGCGATCTAGCCGTGGTGTGTGATTTTCCTGATGTGTTTCCTGAAGAAGTGAATGAATTACCACCAGAGCGTGAAGTTGAGTTCTCGATTGATTTGGTACCTGGTACTAGGCCGATATCGATGGCTCCGTACCGTATGTCTGCTGTTGAGTTAACTGAACTGAAGAGTCAGTTGGAAGATCTGTTGGATAAGAAATTTATTCGTCCGAGTGTGTCACCGTGGGGCGCACCAGTGTTATTGGTTAAAAAGAAAGAAGGTACTATGAGGTTGTGTGTGGACTACAGGCAACTGAATAAAGTGACGATCAAGAATCGGTATCCTTTGCCGAGGATTGATGATTTGATGGATCAGTTGGTTGGTGCGAGTGTGTTCAGCAAAATAGATTTGAGATCTGGGTATCATCAGATACGTGTGAAAACTGAGGATATTCAGAAGACTGCTTTCAGAACAAGGTATGGACATTATGAGTATTCTGTAATGCCTTTTGGTGTGACTAATGCGCCTGGAGTATTTATGGAATATATGAATAGGATTTTCCATCCGTACCTAGACAAGTTTGTTGTGGTGTTTATTGACGATATTTTGGTCTATTCGAAATCTGAAGAAGAGCATGCTGAACATTTGAGAGTGGTTTTAGGAGTTCTACGAGAAAAGAAGTTATTTGCTAAACTGTCTAAGTGTGAATTTTGGTTAGAAGAGGTTAGTTTTCTTGGTCATGTGATTTCAAGAGGTGGTGTTGTTGTTGATCCTTCTAAGATAGAAGCGGTATCTAAGTGGGAAGCTCCGAAGTCAGTTTCTGAGATAAGGAGTTTTCTTGGACTTGCAGGTTATTATAGGAAATTCATTGAGGGATTTTCTAAGTTGGCCTTACCGTTGACGATGTTGACTAGAAAGGGGCAAGCTTTTGTTTGGGACTTAAAATGTGAAGAAGGTTTCCAAGAGTTAAAGAGAAGGTTAACTACTGCTCCTGTTCTGATATTACCAAGTCCGCCGGAACCATTTGAGGTTTACTGTGATGCTTCATTGTTGGGTTTGGGTGGTGTTTTGATGCAGAATAAGCAGGTTGTAGCTTATGCTTCGAGACAACTGAAGGTTCATGAGAGGAACTATCCGACACACGATTTAGAGTTGGCAGCTGTGGTATTTGTTCTGAAGTTATGGAGGCATTACTTGTACGGGTCAAGATTTGAAGTTTTCAGTGACCATAAAAGTTTAAAGTATTTGTTTGATCAGAAAGAGCTGAATATGAGACAGAGGAGATGGTTAGAGTTTCTGAAGGATTATGACTTTGGTTTGAATTACCATCCGGGTAAAGCAAACGTAGTGGCTGATGCATTGAGTCGGAAATCATTGCATATGTCTATGTTAATGGTTAAGGAATTGGATTTAATTGAGCAGTTTAGAGACTTGAGTTTGGTGTGTGAGAGTACTCCCAATAGTGTTAAATTGGGAATGTTGAAGTTAACGAGTGGTATTCTGGATGAGATTAGAGAGGGTCAGAAATCCGATGTGCTTTTGGTTGATAAGCCCGCCCCTCACTGATAGGTTCTAAGAACAGAAGTTCGTCAGCTTCAGCCCTTCAGTCGCGAATAATACGTTTACCACTGAAGGTTTGGTATTATTACGGGACAAAAGACCTCCATTGACTCCCCTCAACAGGACATCCTAATAGCAAGTTCCCAGTCTCGGGATCCTCGGATTGAGCAGCGAGAATGCGCCCACCAGAGCTAACATAATCACGTCTCGGAGGAGAGGCCTCGACTGAGTTCTCGGGAAATGGTCACCAGAGTCGACGATTTCTAGAGGAAAATCCTGCCGTTACGGAACACCCATAAGACATAATATATCCAGAAGAAACCTCGTCTGGGTGTGGTTCTTCACGAACGACTTAACGTAGCAACACGCCACGCAAGCCTCATGATTATCCACTCTAAAACCTGTGTGTACACTCAAGCCTGGGTAATGGGCTTATCTCTCATAGAACACCCATCCCAACAAACAAACAAACAGATCCAACAGATACAACAGATGCATGCAAGCAGGTAAGTAAATAAATGTTCAAAAGCATGAACACCCAATAAACAAGAAATCACACAAGCTAGGAGGGACTCGCTTAGGGAAGATGGACCAGTAAGAGGTCAACTTCTTTCAGTCCCCAGCAGAGTCGCCAGCTGTCGCAACCTGAAAAATACAGTGCGCGAAAAAACAACCGGCGAAAGAAAATGACAGAAGAGTCGCCACCGTGTGTTATTCATCCCAAAGGAGGGAAAGGAAACGCTCGAAGTAAACCTGAAAAAGGAAAGGACAAGACGGGGTCTCGCAACCAAATCTTGGGTTCGGGAGTCGGTTATGCGAAGGGAAGGTATTAGCACCCCTACACATCCGTAGTACTCTACGGGATCCACTTTTGTAGTTCTTGTCTAAAGGGTGTGAGTTTATCTTGTGTTGTTTACCAAAAAAAAGGGTTAAATGAAAATGACTCGCGCGGATGTCGCATCCACTGCATACATATCTCATATGAATATGAGAATCAGAGTCTTCGTAGCTCGGCTGACCTATGGGTTGGGGGGATGTGTGCTCGCTAAGACATTGCGTCTTATGCCTACGTATCTCATCTGGTCTGCGAATCAGAGCAAAACGTAGTTCGGCTAACTACGGGGTTATGAATTGGGTTTTGGACGAACGACGTTACTACGCAATCTACCGGATGCTCGACCTTTGGAGACTTACTCGCCTGTAGTAGAAGGAGTTAACGTGTTGCTTTGGGTTTTAGGGTTTGGGATGCTCAAGGGCAAAAAGGCAGTCCTTGACGAAGGAACCGCGCTACCTGCAGGGATACGAACACATACAAAGCAAACATGTATAAAGTAAATGTGCCAACAAGGGGCTCAGAAGTAAATAAACAAAAGAAAACAAATGCCTCCTATCGAGGTCTTCCAGCTAAGAAAGCGATAAAATGCGGAAAAGAGGTAAAAGTACCACACGGATAAAGATCCGAAGTAACAACAATTAAAGGAGTAAGAAACCCAGGGATCTCCCAAGCTAATGCCATCAAAGAAAGGTGAGTCAGTACAGGTAATCGGAATGAACCTCCAGGGGGTATCCCACAAATAAAGTGGGAAAACCACGCAAACCATCTCTGCAAGAGTCTGTGAGCCCTCACAAAAACTCAACAAAAGGGTTAGTGAAACAAGATAGGGTAACCAAGAGTTGCCCCCAAATCAAAATGTAACCACATGAATCATGCCCTTTCAATTCACAAAAAGCTCACAAAAAGCAACCAAGGGTAGGAGGCCTAAACCTCTTGTTAAACATATGCATCAAAAGGGTATCAAATTCACCCATAATACCTCATACATTCAGAAAATTCAAATTGAAAGCCTAGAGATGATGGATATAGGGCAAACCTGACTGAAGAGCTTGATTGAAATTGAGTTGCACCCGTGAGGTTTACAAAACAATCTTTAGGGTTTATGTGAGACAGAGGTGATTCTGCGCAGTTGAGTTCCCTTTAGGGTTTGGAGGCTGCTCTGAACTTTGTTAGCTCTTCTCTCACTATCTTTTTCCTCAGGGTTTTGTTCTAAGGAAACCTCAGAGTATTTTGCTTCTCTTCCTTTTTCTCAAGTGAAGCCTTGGTATTTATAGACTGAATTTCATGGCTTTGTGGGCTCAAATGAGAGAGGTCAAAGTCCAACCTTTTTCTATTATAATTTATTTATTTTTTTATTATTATTTTTATTTATTTATTTATTTTTGTAATTTTTTTTTTTCGTTTTTTTTTTTTTCGTTTTTTTTTTTAATTTTTAAAATTGGATCTAATTCTGATTGACATGATGAAATGCAATATGAAATGCTAAATGAATGCATGAATGAGGAGGGTAAATTTTGGGGTGTTACATATGCCTTGATGTTAACGATGGTACCATCAAATTGTCCGACCGTCACATCGTGGTCTACGTTTTAAGACTTTTTGCAAAGCTTCACGGTATGCCTCAGAGTTCATCAACAAAGATAACACAGATATCTTGGAAGATGTATGCAGTAATTGTTCCATCACATTGTATTCACTTTTCCTGATGATCTTCAACACCTCATCGTCATCACTTTTGGATTCATGATGTCATATTGGCCAACCAGTTCAAAAGGGATCTCAACATGAGCCTGATTTCCTGCTGTGACATCCTCAGTCCTTTTTGCAAATGTACACCCATTCCTTGTGACCCTTCTTACACCATTTATGTTAACAATGGAGGATAGAGGAACCTCCTTTCCATTTTCAGTCATTGTAGCATTGTACTTGTAAGGCATGACTTTATCAGATTGGTAGGGAACTGGGCCCGGTAAGTTAATGACCAGAGGAGTCATAGAAGTCTTCCGACTGTCATAAGTAATCTGTATAGGCTAGAAGTCGTTGAACTGAGGAACTATGACATTCACTTTGTTGTCAATATTGACCATATTGACCTGATTATAATCTCTGGCTTGGTAGGCTACAATGTAACCTTGTTCTAACATAGAGAACCCAAGTCTAGAGTAGGGTAAAAAAAGTACTTTATCCTTAGTCGACTCAAAGTAAATGTCGGTGGTCAAGACCACTTTATCATTCAAATATGATAGTTCCTTCTCTAAACCCTATTGGCAGAGGCGAACTTCATCCAAAGAGTCATGCAAATATTTTTTCTCAGCAGATATCTCTCTGGCCCTAGCCTAGGCCTCCTCCAATTACTTTCCCCACTTCTCTTCATCTTCCTAGAGGGACTTTAATAGTTGTTGGATTTTATGATAAGCCCTGCCTCTAGGTCACCAACATCCGTGTCATACCTTCCCCGTTCAACATCCTAGAGCATCACCCCCTTAGTAAGAAGATTTCCATAATGCATCTCATGGTTACGAGGATTACCATAACTCATTTTTCATTTGAGTATTACTAGATGTTATCACTTTGTTTTGAGGATTTCCAAAATATATTTCATGGTTATGAGGATTATCATAACTCATTTTTCATCTGAGGATTACTAGATATTGTCACTTTGTTTTGAGGATTTCCAGAATGCATCTCATGGTCATGAGGATTATCGTAACTCATTTTTCCATCTGAGGATTACTCGATGTCATCATTTTGTTATGAGGATTTCCATAACGCATCTCATGGTTATGAGGATTACGGTAACTCATTTTTCATTTGAGGATTACCAGATGTCGTCACCTTGTTCTAAGGATTTCTAGAACGCAATCATGTTTACAAGGATTATCGTAACTCATTTTTCCCATCTAAGGATTACCTGACGTGGTCGCTTCGTTATGAGGATTTCCAGAACACGCTATTTTGTTACGATGGATTTCCGTAATTACTTATTTTGAGTCCGAGGAATGCTAGATACATGTTGGCTTATTTTGTGGGTTTCCAGAATTTACCATTTTGTTACTAAAATTGCCATTTGACCTTTGGTTAGTTCTGAGAAAATCCATAACTCACCATCTCTTTTGAAGCACCCCGAAAGAACATTCTCCCGAGTCATTTTTGTCAGACATATTATAATGGACCCTTTTCACCTTATCTCATTTGATCCCTAATGAGTCCACCTTGCATTTTTGTTCACCAATAAAGGCATTTCGCCAAGCCTTGTTTCATTGCATTTCATTTCATCCCATTGCATTTACATTCAAAGGGAAAAATTTGGGTCCTTTGTATTTAATTATCTTTCACAACGATTATATGAAGATTATCGTCATTCACACTCTCTGGATAAAAGTAATTAAATAGGCATAGTTGCCGTACCCTAGTTTTGTCCCAGGCATGTCATTCATTATCTAGATATTTCATTCATTGCATCAGGGCATATCACATTTTAGTCTAATGAATTCTTCATTTAATCATCGCATTTTTCATATTTTGAAAAAAACTCGACTTTACTAAAGTCAACAAAAGTCAACCTTTATTGATTTGCATAATTTTATGGTTGCATCATTCCAAATAAATTCCTCTCATTCATCATATGCATTTTGTATTATTCAAAGTAAAAAAAGTGAACAAAAATAATGTTAAAGTTGACTAAAATATTCAAGTCATTTTACATCATTTTTATTTTTTACATCATCTATAACTATATATAAAGGGGATACATCCTTTTGGAGTGGCCTATTTTACTTCCTAAAATACCCTTTATCTTCATTTTTTTATAAATAAAAAAAAAACTATAATTATGTATAAGGGGATAGTTTTGTTAGTAACTTCCATCCGTTACTGAGAAGATGGATTCAAAAGTTAATAGCTTCCATCATTTATAACACAAAACCAATAAATTTTCACTCATTCCCAAATAAATTATTGCCCACAAAAATTGAGAGTGAGTAACATTGAAGAAATTCTACATACAAGAATTGTGAGACATTCTAACATGGTGGTGAACATATATAAAGTGTAAATATCTTTTCTATTCAATTGTTTATTTTTTAGGTGATATTAGTCAAATTATTATTGCTACAATTATATTTCTTACCGGTGAATTGATTATACACGTTGTCTCTGAGGGTCCCAAGGTTGTTACCAAATTCATCCGTTCTTGAACTATGTTCTTTGTTCTTCCTCTATTTTATTGTTCTAGGATTTAGTTTATCACAAATTGGTTTGTTTTTTATTTTATAAAAAGAAGATTGTAGACTTACAAATGTTGATTTGAATATTAATGATTATATAATTCCTGTTATAATGTTTAAAATTTCAGAATTATTCTATAATTGCAGATTTTGTGTAATTATCAAAAATCCTTATTCTGTCAATAGTGTATCATCAAACTGAATTGTTTTTAATTTATAGTTGAATGATATTTATTTAACTAACGTACTCTGTTATGATGGGGATGAAATGAACTGCCAAAAAAATATATGTATTCAAGAAATAACCATATGTAAGGATTTACATTAAAATACATTATTTAATTGTTTTTTATTAACCTGTATCATAGGTTCATAATATATTGGCTTTTGTGCTCTACTCAATTTTAATAATACACTTACAATAAATTTAGAAAGAGGGGTTAAGATTTTCCGATAAAATGAATCCAAACTAAATTGTTATGTGTATTAACATTACTAAATCGATAACTATAATGGTATGATATATCTGCGGATTTATATTGTCTAGAGTTATATCGTTGTGATTTTAGAACCGGAATTAAAACGTGAATAATATATCTCTTTTGTGTTCATACAAGTTCTGTTAGACAATAAACTTAGATTTAGAGGGGTGAAAAGATCCTGGGTTAAAAATTTAGGCAAAAATTAATTTTAAAATACCCTTTTACTTCCTAAAATACCCTTTATCTTCATTTTTTTTATAAAAAAAAAAAACTATAAAGGGGATACACCTATTTGGAGTGGCCTATTTTTCTCCCGATTTTACCCTTAGATTTTTTAATTCTTTTTCTTTTATTTTTTATCCAATAATAATAATATGTGGCACTCATACCATCCTATAAAATATTTCACTTTTATAACTTTTCACGTTTTTATTCATATTATCAAATTTTAACTCCTACAAAATAGGAATAACAGTTACAACATATAGGAAACTGCACGTTTTTATTTAAAATATTTTATTTAACAAAATATTTCACTTTATAACTTCTCACGTTTTTATTGTTATTATCAAACTAGCGTTCAGACGGGCACTCCCGTGCCCGTCTGTCCGCTTTTTTTAATGCGCACAGCAGAGGAAAATAAATGTTTGTTTTTCTTTTAATATTGAAAGATTTTAAACTAAGCCAAAGACTCCGTCGCACTGGAAATCACCTTTGGAGGTGTAAGACCCTAATTTTGACCCTAAGATCCCTCATGACATCATATCATTTGCTCAATGCATTGCCTCAAGGATCATAGCATGTGTGGCTCCTTAACTTTAGGGGTGGGACTTGTGTGAGTTGGTTTGAGATCACCAATCATGCTTGTATTGTACATTATTGCTTTTCTTATTTACTAACCAAAAGCATAAAAATATGTCACTAACTCTTTTGTTTTGAAGCTCAAGTGATCATGTGCTCCCATGCTCCTAGGAGGCTTCTAAGCTCAATGATGTGGCTAGATGAGGATGAGAAAAAGCATGACAATGGTCCACAAAGTTCCTAATAATCATATATGTCTCCCAAGCATCTCAATTTTCCAATTTGATCAAGATAACCCAAAGGGCTTGAGGATTGTTTCCCAAGGAAACCCTAATTCAACTGTGCATTGACTGTGCATTGCTTATGAAGCAACCTCAACCTATGATCAAATTTAATCAAGGTAAGTTCTTTCATTTATTATTTTATGCATATATGAGCTTATGTGAGGTTCCTCAATCATTCATTCATCAAGATTGGAAGTTTGGCCTTGAAAAGTTGACCAGTCAAATCATGGGTGAATTGGTCCAGAGTCTGAGAAGTGGCTAGAATCCATGAAATCTGAAATGGATTCCATGTACACAAACCAAGTTTGGACCTTGGTAAAGCCTCATGTAGGAGTTAACCCTATAGGATTCAAGTGGGTCTTCAAAAAGAAGACTGACATGGATGGTAAGGTACATACCTATAAGGCAAAGTACTATTGATATTGTGTAATCAATGACATTCTTTAAAAGGAATGCCGAACATGAAATCTTTATTCCAAGTATTTTCTTTTTCATTGCAATTATTTTCCATAGTAAACAAAAAATGTAAGACTCTCAAATTAGAATTTTTTAAAGAGAAAAAGATAGTAAAATTAATAGTAAGTAGTGTAATATAGCTTTTTTCACCTTATAAAGATTCAAATCAATTCTTCATACACCCTTTTATTAATGCGCTCTTGAGATTTAAAAAACTACAAATACATGAAGAAATGTCATATCATCAAAGAATACATTCAAAATATATCCCAGCTAAGCAATGTGGGATCAAGAAAATCTAATTTGAGCTCGTGGCCATTTTCAAGTCTCCTTATTGCGCTACACCGAGTTTTTGTTTTTTCTCCCGTGCCCGTCTGTCCTCTTTTTTTATTGCGCTTACGTGTGTATATATTTTATGATGTTTTTCACATAAGTCATGTTAAAAAGAATATTACTTTGACACATTTCATAAAAATAAAATTAAGATGATATATATTCACTTTCAACATGTTTTAGTAAATTATGACTTAAATTTGAGAAATCAAATTTAAAAAAGGCGGAACACCTCTCTCTCTCTCTCTCTCTCATATTTAAGTAATAATTTACTATAACATATTGAAAGTGAATATTTATCATCTTAATTATATATAAATAAATAAATAAATATTCCTATCTTTTCCAACCAATTTTATCTTTTGTATTATTAAATTTCTCCCTATTTTCATTTGAATATCTATTTTTATTTTCTAATTTTTTTCTAAATCTATTATTTTCCTTTCATTTCACACTATTGACCAACATTATAAAGAACAACAGCAAAAATGTTGCAAATATAATCGGTATTTAATTCACTTGCAATATAGTGTCGGATGCTACGATGGCCAATAAATCTATGAAACATGATTAAAAAAAGAAAGTATTTGCATATAATGTTTTGATAATCATGAAAATAATAAGTAGTATATAATCAACGCTATAAGAAAAGCACTTGATAGTCAACAAATCCATAATCTATCATCTTCAGCACCATCATATCTCGAAAATCTCATCTTATGCACCCCCATATCTCGAAAAGCATGTCAAAATAAGAAATGATCAAATAAACTTCTAAGCTCCACGTCTTGCTCGATCCTACTTGTCTCAATTGGGAAGCCTGCATTAAATTTTTGAAAGACGGTAATAAACTTCTGAATCACCAAATCCAATACTAAGAACATGCATTTTTTTCTTCTTTTTCCCTTTCATTCTCTCTCTAAATTTTTAATTTTAATTTTGTTTTTGATGAGTGTTGTGTATTGTACTCATGATAATACTATTTGTTTTAATTTAATTAAATGAGGAAATTGAATATTTTGATTAGTAACAGTAATCCATGAATAATGGGTTGATTGTAATAAATATAGGGTAATGCTAACTTGTGCCCCAAGGGCACAAGTTAAGAAATCCACAAATAGAATTTTTTTATTGAAAAAAACAATAGAATCATTAATTATGAATTTGTATTAAATTCACCACGCAAATTCCAAGATGTTTTTTACTTTATTTATCTCTTAACTTGTGTCATTGGGGCACAAGTTAGCATTACCCATAAATATATAATTGGAATGAAAATACGTCACTTCAAAATATCATATCCCCCATTATAGATAGTTATAGATACACTAATTAGAATTTATTAGAATTTGAAGTAAGATGTCATAGGTTCTCTGAAATACTTCAGTGTTAAATTCTAGGAACCAATTTAATAATGCAAAGGGCATATTATAATAATTAAAAATCATATTATACTTCTAAGTTGTTAAATTCTAACTTGTTTTAAAATTCTTAGCATCATATCTCTCATATTATTTATCTTAATTTATAATCTTTCTCCGTCTTTTTAACTAAATAGAAAAGAAAGACGGGAAATTGTATGAATCAGAGTCAAATATAGATAGAAGGATTTGTAGTAGAAAAAATATCTCAAGATAAATGTCATTAAAATGACAAATATCATTAATCATCTATTATGTAATACTATATGCCATAAAAATCAGAAATATAATAATATAAAATAAAATAAATCAACAAACTTAATGAAATAATAGACTATATGTTTTAGCAAATTTGGTAATTATAGGCATGTTATATTTGTTCTTGAAAACAATTAATGGTAGAACTTAAAGAAGAAAATTGTGAACATAGATTTAAAAATATCATATAATACAAACAAATAAATCATCAATGAGAATATGCAATAGTTGATCATTACACTGAATCTCAAATAAAAACAAAAAAGAAAACACGGGCTTATCTGTCGCTATCATTATAATGAGTTTGTTTCTTCTTGATCATCATACTAATGTTAAATTTAATCAATGTGAAAACATTGGCATCTTTGTGTTAACATGTGAGAAATCGAGAAAAATATATAGCGTACAGTCATTAATGCCACCAACATGAAAGATCTCTCCGGCTAATATCAATGTGTTGGGGGTTGGCAGCCATATTCCACATTTCTCTTGATAATAGCTTCCATGTTGATGCCACTGAAAATCCAAAATCTTCTATCTTTTCCTTCTCTTTTTTCCATCTCCTTCTCTTTTTATCTCAAAAAATTATTTATATGTTCATGTGCAATAAAACAACACATAAAGGGAAAAATCAGTTTCTCATATAACAACACAACTTTAGTATAAAACATAAAATTTAAGTAATAACTTCATATATTTTAATAACCATTACGGTCAAGTAAAATGAAATATAATAATTAGAAAGACAGGAAAAAAAAACTTAAATGGTGAAAGTAAAAGTTCAGTGCTAAATCACTTATCAATTATAGATAAATCATTTCCCAAATTTCTCAACTTTCCTCCTTAAAATCAACTTTAAAGCAAGAATGATGGTTTAAGTAATATGAAGAATTCAAAGGGAGATAAAAATCAAAAGAAGAGTCAATTGGGATATAGGCAAACCATTTTAGATTTTACAGAATCAGTTAAAATCTGAATACAATACAAAAAAAAAACTGAACAAATTTTGCAAATAAATAGTAATTTTGTAGATTCAAGTGGTAACTACCAAGAAGTTATATTGATGCATTATTTGTAACTGCTAAATGGAAGAACATGAAGGTTATATTGTTGTAAGTTCAAGTGGTAACTACCAAGAAGTTATTATCACACAATTTTGTTTTATTATTTATTAAAAAATTAAAAGATTAAATAAGGGTAATTTTGGAAAAAAATAAAAGTCACTCCAAAATATTGTATCCCCTTTATATATAGGTATAGATATTTTCTTATGAAAAAAAGAAAATATTAAAAATTTGACTCAAGATATTTTCTTTTTCTTTTTACATCCTCATAACAAAATATTTGCTCAATTCATATTTGTCTATGTTAAAAATGGTGCATAAAGGGATAAATTTGACATGTATAGAAACTTTAACGGTGCATCATTACAAATAAAAACATGTCATTGAATTTAATTTTGTACGTGATTTTTCAGAAGTTGGAGGACATATCTTGATTCTTTGATTTGGGATCCCACACTCCGTGCCCGTTTGTCCGTTTTTTTTATTGCGCTAACACGTG
This sequence comes from Lathyrus oleraceus, assembly GCF_024323335.1. Classification (NCBI taxonomy): domain Eukaryota; kingdom Viridiplantae; phylum Streptophyta; class Magnoliopsida; order Fabales; family Fabaceae; genus Lathyrus; species Lathyrus oleraceus. The sequence continues at coordinate 26,249,125 of NC_066580.1, read as the reverse complement.
AAAATATTAACAGTTTCTCTTTTTATAAGTTTGATTTTAATATAAACTATTTATTTGATGAAACATATATAGTTGTATAGATACACATTAAATTTTGTTTGCAATGTAATATTTTTTGGGTTAAATTTTGTTTGAATTGAGAAAACCGCATTGTGACGTGACGTTATTCAACCACATTGGAATACGGTATTATGAAAAAGGAAAATAGGTGATACCAAAATTAAGTTTTATCTTTATATATTGTTATAGATTGTTCAAAACCATAAGAAGATTTAGATAAAATAAGAAAAAAATGTTTCCCACAGTTTATTAAGCAAATAAACATAAACTTTAAAAGAGAGATATTAAGTGACATTGTTGCTTAATAGAAAGGTCAACCATATAATCAAAATCAGAACTCTCTCTCATTTTCTTCAATTTTATAATTTATATGATATAGGTTTTATTGCTTTATTTTAAATTGTAATTAGGAAAAGAATATCATATCCAATATAAACTTATATTTTTATGATAATGGACAAAAACAAAATAAACTTATCTTTATGTTTGTGTTTTTCAATTATTTTAACTTTTTTATGTGAAGTTTTAAAAAAAATCCTTTTTTAAGAGCAACTATATATGATCATATCTTGCAACAATGAGGTGTTTAAGTTATGAAAAAAACTGTCATTATCGTTACTAAAAGAAACTATTGTCAATTTTAAAAATGTGGTGAGAGGTTATTAAAATAAACTATATTGGAAGTAAAAAAATTGCATATTAGAAAGTTACAATAGAAAATTAAAAGTAAGATAGAAATATAATAGAATGAAAAAGTTCAACAAAAAAAATAGTATGTTGATTGAGAAAAAGATGAAATTAAAAAAGAAAAATAGAAGAGGATTTTTAACTTGTGTCATCCTTCAACTGATAATGGAAGTTGTAGATATTATATATATTTTTTTTGGGAGATGGAAGTTAGTTTATCAATTGATAACCAACAAAAGATATTAATCACTCAAGTTATTTATAAAAAAGATAAAGGGTAATTTTGGAATAAAAATAGGCCACTCCAAAAACTTGTATCCCCTTTATATATAGTTATAGATTTTAACTCCTACAAAATAGGAATAGCAGTTACACCGTATAGGAAACTGCACGTTATTATTTAAAATATTTTATTTAACAAAATATTTCACTTTATAACTTCTCACGTTTTTATTCCTATTATCAAATTTTAACTCCTACAAAATAGGAATAGCAGTTACAACATATAGGAAATGACAGTTTAATTTTAAATAATGGATGCATTGGCTTAGACACATAAAATCCAAGTGTAAATGGGAGTTTATGTGACATCACCAAAATTTTCACTTTATAACTTGTCACCTTTTTATTCCTATTATCAAATTTTAACTCCTACAAAATAGGAATAGCAGTTACAACATATAGGAAATGACGGTTTAATTTTAAATGGGAGTTCATGTGACATCACCAAAATATTTCCTTAACTTCTCAATATCAATGTTCTTATTATTGGCTGCTACAAAAACAATTACCAACCATATTTATCTTTCACCATAACATAAACCTTCATCTCTCACGTGATTCACGATTTTCATTTTTTTCATTTCCTCCGGTTACAGCAACAACCAAAAGCACCGTTGAACTTCCGACATCACCGTTGAACTTCCGACATCACCGCTGATACATCCAACGGCCAACCTTCGCGATTGAACTGCCTTTCCAGAAACTTCTTGAAGGTACGTGAAATTCTAACTTCTATCTATGACTTCTTTGCTTTATGTGTTTCGAAAGCAACACTGGAATTTTCGTTAGGATTCGTTCATATTTGTATAATCAACTTTTTTCACTTATTTATAGTCCTCCATTCTGCAATTGTGAAAGTGGAAAAGAAAAATGCATTAACAAAAAGAAAGAAGGTGGACCACCACCAACAACAATCCTACGAACATTCACGATTTTCATTTTTTTCATTTCCTCCGGTTACAACAACAACCAAAAGCACCGCTAAACTTCCGACATCACCGCTGATACATCCAACGGCCAACCTTCGCGATTGAACTGCCTTCACAGAAACTTCTTGAAGGTACGTGAAATTCTAACTTCTATCTATGACTTCTTTGCTTTATGTGTTTCGAAAGCAACACTGAAATTTTCGTTAGGATTCGTTCATATTTGTATAATCAACTTTTTTCACTTATTTATAGTTCTCCATTCTGCCATTGTGAAAATGGAAAAGAAAAATGCATTAACAAAAAGAAAGAAGGTTCAAAGTTTATGGTGTGAGATTTGTCATATTAGCACTTTTTCAAAAGCTGTGATGTTCATATATTTAGGTACTCATGTAAATATCACATGTAAACATTATAGGAGTGATAAAGTTATAAAGTTACACCTTTTATGACTTCTTATATGTAAAAATATATGAACGGGACAAACATTATAGAACAAACATTATAGAAGTTACTTTATAAAACGTGTATTATTATAGAAAAAACATTAAGAAATTAGTAACTTCTATATAGTGGTATATTAATTAATTATAATTATGATGTTTTTAATTATTACGTTTTAATTAAAATGTTTAAAATAACCAATTACGTATAATTATGATTATTTACATAGAGTTTATAAAACGTGTTTAATAATTCTTTTTCTGTAATTAAAATGTTTAAAATAACCAATTATTTATTGATGTTTACACGTTTATAATTATGATGTTTTTAATAGTTCCTAATTTATAAACTCTATATTATATTAATTAAAAAGCATTAAGAAATTAGTACCACTTTGTATGTTCATATATTTAGGTACTCATGTACCGGTTATCTATAACGATATATAAAGGGATACAAATTTTTGGAGTGACCTATTTTTATTCCAAAATTATCCTTTATCGTTTTTATAAATAACTTGAGTGGTTGATATCTTTTGTTGGTTATCAATTGATAAAATAACTTCCGTCTCCCACAAAAAAATATAATATTTATAACTTTCATTAACGGTTGAATGATGACATAAGTTAAAAATTCACTTCTATTTTTTTTTTAATTTTATCTCTTTCTTAATCAACATACTATTTTTTTTTTGAATTTTTTTATTCTATTATATTTCTATCTTACTTTTGATTTTCTATTGTAACTTTCTACTATGCAGTTTTTTTACTTCCAATATAGTTTATTTTAATAACCTCTTATATTTTTTAAATTGACAATAGTTTCTTTTAGTAACGGTAATGACCGATTTTTTAATAACGTAAACACCTCATTGTTGCAAGATATGATCATATATATTTGCACTTAAAAAATGTTTTTTTTTTAAAACTTCAAATAAAAAATTTAAAATAATTAAAAAGCACAAACATAAAGATAAGTTTATTTTGCTTTTCTCCATTATCACAAAAATATATGTTTATATCTATAACTATATATAAAGGGGATAAGTGATTTTGGTATGGCCTTTATTTCTTCCACAAATACCCTCAATTAACTTCTTCTTTTATATTTGTTTATTATTTTAAAAAGTAACTTCTTTTTTTATATTTGTTTATTATTTAAAAATAATAATAATAATCTATAATCTATAACTATATATAAAGGAGATAAGTCATTTTGGTATGGCCTTTATTTCTTCCACAAATACCCTCAATTAACTTCTTCTTTTATATTTGTTTATTATTTTAAAAAGTAACTTCTTTTTTTATATTTGTTTATTATCTATAACTATATATAAAGGGGATAGGTGATTTTGGTATGACATTTATTTCTTCCACAAATACCCTCAATTAACTTCTTCTTTTATATTTGTTTATTATTTTAAAAAGTAACTTCTTTTTTTATATTTATTTATTATTTAATAATAATAATAATAATCTATAATCTATAACTATATATAAAGGAGATAAGTCATTTTGGTATGATCTTTATTTCTTCCACAAATACCCTCAATTAACTTCTTCTTTTATATTTGTTTATTATTTTAAAAAGTAACTTCTTTTTTTATATTTATTTATTATATAAAAATAATAATCTATAACTATATATAAAGGGGATGGGTGATTTTGGTATGACCTTTATTTCTTTCACAAATACCCTCAATTAACTTCTTCTTTTATATTTGTTTATTATTTTAAAAAGTAACTTCTTTTTTTATATTTGTTTATTATTTAAAAATAATAATAATTAAAATAAAAAGAATTAACACATAATGGCCGTAGGGCAGTTGTAACCTTAAAAAACTTCCTAATTCCTATTTAACATTTCGGATTTTTTTGGTTATTGTAATTTTATATAACTTTTTTTAAAGAAATATTACTTCCTATTTTATATTCAACCATTTTGAATTTTATACTTATCTATAACACTAACAAGCTTAACCCGAAATAACATAAAAAAATAATCAATTATTTTATTTTTGTGTTATTAATTAATAAAGAAATTCAAAATTAAAAAAAAAAGCCAGTCAAATATTGTGAATATTAAATACAAGTAATGGAGCAGTTATTATAAATAACAATCAACTTCAAATTCATCTTCTATCTATACCTATATATAAAGGGAATACATGATTTTGGAGTGGCCTAATTTTGATCCAAAAATACCATTTAGTTTCTTTTTAAATAAATAACATAATATAATTTAAAAAATTATGTTCTTGGCAACTTACATCAGTTACAAAATAAAGTGGTTAGTAACTTTCTTATCTTTTAATTTAAAATAATTCTCACTTTATTTTACTTAAAAATCATTTATTTCTTTTTCTCTCTCCCTTTTAGTTAATTCATAAATATTTTTCTTTCACTACAGTTTTTTTTATATCACTTGGTCACTGAAGATGTTATATTAAAAATATAAAATCAACAACTTTGACGATGTAAGTTTTCTTTCTTTTGGTTTATGTTGCATCATATGAACATTAAAGAAATTTAATTATTACTTTTTTTTTAATATTAGTGAAATATAATAGAGAATCACATAGGAAATATAAGCCATGACAATATTTAACTTGACACTCTCCAATTAAGTCTGGCATATTCGTTTGGAATGGAATGATCATGATATCCTGTAAAAATTTCGGAAAATTTGAAATTTTAAACTTAATTTTAAGCGGGTACTAGAATTTTGTGAATTTACATTTTTTTTTTATCGTTGTTATAAGACAGATTCCAGAAGAGAGAGAGAGAGAGAGAGAGAGAGAGAGAGAGAGAGAGAGAGAGAGAGAGAGAGAGAGAGAGAGAGAGAGAGAGAGAGAGAGAGAGAGAGAGAGAGAGAGAGAGAGAGAGAGAGGTTTTATTTTATTCATTTAAGAATATTTTTGAATTCATGAATTTACCTTCTATTAGTGATTTATGTAAATAAAACCATGTATATTTACTAAGTCCATTGTTTTCTTTTTTTATCAAAAATCCAAGTAATTCAGAAATAAGTCAGAGTTGTTGTTCTATTTAATCAAGACTAAAACAAAGTATCTCCATTCTTTAGGTATACATTTATTTGTGTTACAATAAACCTTATTATATTCAAATGAGTCAAATGTTTTGAATGTATTTCTTTGATGATATGATATTTTGTCATGTATTTGTAGTTTTATAAATCTCAATAGTGCATTGATAAATGGATGTCTGAAGAATTAATATAAATCTTTATAAGGTAAAAAAAAACTATATTACACTACTTACTATTAATTTTACTATCTTTTTATCTAAAAAAAATTCTAATTTGAGATTCTTACATTTTTTCTTTACCACGGAAAACAATTGCAGGGAAAAAGAACATACTTCGTATGAAGATTTCATGTTCGGCATTCCTTTTAGAGAATGACATTGATTACACAGTATCAATAGTACTTTGTATGCTTTAATATAATTTTGAATATCTTTGTTTATCATTTTCAAAGTGTAATAATATTATTTTTAATGCTTCATACAATAGAAATCTCATAAAAAGAAAAATTTACATTTAATATTCTTTGCTGTGTGCATTAAAAAAAGCGGGCAGACGAGAGAGAGAGTAAAGGGAATACTGATATAAAATGATATTTATTCATAGGGGATTTTGGTAAACAATACGAAAGTGGTTTTTCCATAAAAGAAAGATGAATATAGGGGATTTTGGTAAACAATACGAAAGTGGTTTTTCCATAAAAGAAAGATGAATATTTATGATTATTACCGTTGCATTCGATCATGATTTTGGTAAACAATACGGGCATCATTACAAACAGACATTTCCAAGGGATCATATATATATTTAGGATGGAAGACTTAATTTAGAACTCTTACCATTTTCAAAGTGTAATAATATTATTTTTAATATGACGTACAATAGAAATCTCATAAAAAAAATAGATATCTATTTTTCTCCGCTGTGCGCATTAAAAAAAGCGGGCAGACGGGCACGGGAGTGCCCGTCTGAACGCTAGTATACATAAAAAAGAAGTAGTAGATTCCATGGGAATAAAATTCAAGCCAAATTATCATTACATCATCATTTTAATTCATTTCATTTCCCATTTAATCATCCATGATTCATTTCAAAAGTCAAAGAAAAAGTCAAGATTTTTGGAATAAGAGACAAAAAATGATCACACTTATTTTGCCTCATCACACTTATTTTGCCTCATCACACTTTTCATTCACACCTGATTTGATCATATTCAATTACACTACATATCAGAATTTGAGATTAGAATTGAGATATTTTAATGCCAAATTCAAATTTGAATCAAATTACACCAATTGTAGTTCAAATTTACTCACACTTTGTATATTTTATCACAATCCCCATCCTATCCTTTAACCTAATTGTAAAGCCTATAAATCAATACCATTTTATTTACAATCTACACAATCAATCACTACTAAATAACCCCAAATCTATGTGTCAAATTCATGATCAAAATTCTATTTTCTTCATTTTGAAGAAACTTGGAGTTTGAGCAAAAACCCTCCCAACTTGATCCAATTTCCATCCACTTCCTATGAATCATTGCACAACATCATCACCACCATAATTCAGACCAAAAACTACACAAAAAACTCAGATTCATTCAAGTTCATTTTTAACTCGATTGTGAAAAAGTTGTCGAAAATTATGAAATAATGCTAAATTGAGGAAGAGGGAGTTGCAAGGAGTCTGAATCTGTAAAGAAAAGTGGAAAACTCACTTCGCCGGAGTTTCGCCGGAACCTCATCAGAATCCGAGTTTCTCGTCGAAAAGTTCATCTTCGTATTCTTCGTCTAGGTATCCTATAATGCTTATTATTTCTTGATTTTCTTTACATTGTTATGTTTCTGTATACCTCGTAAGCATCCCTAAATTGCACAAAAACACCATTAATTTGGATTTTGGAAAATCAAGGGTTTGCGTGTTCTTGAGCCACTCAAGAACACAAATCCAAAATGATCAAATCGACCTATTTCAAGCAGAATAATATAATCAATAGCTTCACAGATCACCCTGAGCATGAATCTATATTTTATTTGGCATGAAAGTAACTAAAATGGCCAAAATAAAGCCTTGTGCATCCCACACTGTAAACAAGTAATTTTGAAAATTTTAGTTATTTTTTGTTGTTTTTTTAGCATACCATTATGTTTGTAAGATATAATAGATGAATTTTTTTTATTCATTTGTGTGATTTCGTGAAAATTTGAGATAATTATATGTTGATCAAAGTGATTAATAGTGTTTTTTTTCAAGTTTGCTTTTAATTATTGTAACTTCTTTACTCATTTTATTTCCATGAGGAAGATGAGTGGGGTGGGACTCACGCAGGCCACCTGCCCCCCTTTTTTATATTATTTTTTTATTTTTTTATTTTTAATTTATTTGTTTTTTTTGTTGATTGGGCCTTGAGCCCATTTCTATTATTTTTTCTCATCCTTACCCCATGCATACTTGCACCCCTTCCTTTTATTATTTTTATTTTCATTTTATGTTATTATTTTATTATTAATTAGTTAAATAAATTATAAATAAAATCAATCTTTCTCTAAAATAAAAAATCAAATGCTTGACCAACATCAAGTTGATTTTCAAAATATCTCACCACTTCATCATTTAATCAAACCTCTTTTTTCGAAACTAATAAAAAAACTCTTGATTAATATAAGGATTTTTAAAATAATTTTCAAAACCATGCAAAAACTTTTTTATCAAATTTAATTCTTTTTTTAATGCAAACCTAAATGCTTGTTCTCCTCAAGTTCTTTTCCAAATTAATAGTTTTGAAACTTTTTTGCAATAAATTAGCGGCTGAAAAAGGTTAGGTTGGACCTACTTGTTCATTCTAACCCCGAATAGTTGCATGATGGTCGTAATTAGCCTACCGTTTGAGTCTTCGTCATCCACTTCAAAACACATTAAATAACCGAATCGAGTTATCCTTGGACAAAAAAGGTTAGGTTGGACATACTTGTCCCTTCTAATCCAGAGTATCTGTATGGTGGTCGTAGTTAGCCTCTTACGCAAATACTCGTCATTCATTGAAAAAACACGACTTGATTCTCCACACAAGTTTTATAAATAACTCAGACGAAAAAGGTTAGATTTAACATACTTGTCCCTCCTAATCCCGAGTATTTGGATGATGGTCATAGTTAGCCTACCGTCCGAGCACTCGTCATCCACCTAAAACAATCTCAATAAATTAATCTCATTTTCCTCCTTAGCGCGTTGTCAAACTTTTTTCCAAACAAAATATGTTTCATCCACTCCGAGAAGATACAAACAAAGCTTTGTTCCTATCATGTGCGAGAAGTAAGAACGTTTTCTGCTCGAATATGATAAAAACATAACTCTGTGAGATTCCAAATTATGTTGTCCATTATGATGCAACTCACAATATTACTTACTTTCATGACTGGGTAGCAAGCAATGTTTTCCGCTCGAATTTGAACTAGGCATCCTTCACTAAAATCGACCAAAACATAAACATTTTCTACCTAGAACTACGTAACTTTGAATTTCTCATTGCACCATAGGATACATAAAAGCGAGATTCACTACGCCAAAAATGACTTTTAACAGCGCATCTTAGACAGCGCTTTTAAAAGAAAGCGCTGTCTAAGGTTAAAATAAAAATAAAACACGGAAAATGTTCAAAAAAATAATGAAAGCGCTGTCTAAGGGGGGGTCTTAGACAGCGCTTTTGTAAAAGCGCTGTCTAAGACCCCCCCTTAGACAGCGCTTTTAGAAAGCGCTTTTAAATATAGACCTTAGTCAGCGCTTTTGAGAAAGCGCTGTTTAAAGTCTTTCAATTAAAAAAAAAATTATCATAATCATCCCACATCATGAACTCCAAAGCCACAACTTTTGTTTTCTGCTTATTTCAATCTCCGAATCTCACACACAACACGTAAAGAGAAGATGAAGATGGAAGCTTCAGTTTCAGCAGTGGAGAAAACTCTTCGTCACCGTGTCAACCACCAAACTCCACAGAAATGCTAACCTCCCTGCGTTTTCAACCTTCAAACCACCCACCCGTTTTTCTAACCTAACCTAACCTCTCCTTCACTAAACCCACCATCAACAACACTCTCTCACTACAACAACCTAACCTCTCCTTCACTAAACCCACCGCACTTCCCAAACTCATCTCTTCTTTCTCCTCCCACTCGCCTCAACCGCCACATTACATCTCCACCGTCGGATCTTCGTCGCTCAACCCCTCCCACTGGAACCTCACCCAACGCCACCTCACTCTCCTCCAAGCCTTCGCCCTTGTGGTACCTTACCCTATCTCTCTCTAATTACAATTTCAATTTGTCGATTCCTCAATTGATTTTAGTTTTTTTTTTATCGTCTCAGACGACGATATTTACAACGTGGCTTTTTGGTTATGCAATTCCCACGATTCTGGTTTGTGTTTCTCTAAAGCCTTGTTTGGTAGTAAACAATTGTTTCTGAAATAGCTTAATTTAAAATCTGATATAATGAGAGTGATTAATAATAACACAGGCTTTCAAGAAAGCGGCAGAATCACTTGAGAAGGTTATGGATACAGCAAGAGAGGAACTTCCTGATACCATGGCTGCAGTTAAATTATCAGCCATGGAAATCAGTGACTTAACCACCGAGCTCACTGATTTTGGGTAATTTCTTTTTTTTTCTTTCTTAATGTAAATGACATTAAAGTTTAAAATTAGAATAACAAAACATTGGTTGGTTTTTGTTTCTGTGATGATGCAGACAAGAGATTACCCAAGGTGTTAGAAGCTCCACTCGCGCGGTTCGCTCGGTGGAGCAGGGGCTTCGCGGTTTGACCACTATGCCTTCTTCTTCAGGTTACTTACTAAATTATGAGTATGAGTCTTAACTAGTAGTTAGATTTCTATAATTTGAGTTTGTAGATGAATTGTAAAACTATTATATTGTGGCTGCAATTGCTGGTAATTTAAAACTATGCCTTTTAAGCAATGTTGTTCATTCTGTTATATATAGCTTCTTTGCAGGGAATGGAATACAGCCCCTATACTGAGGCTGATTCGGGTGCACTTTCGGTGGGAAGAAATGCAAGGGGCATGAAAGAGGGTATTATTAAGGGTCGTTCTATGTTGAAGATGTTTTTCTCCCTTGCCAAATTTTCAAGTTTTGCTCTCAACTTCATCACCAGACGTGGAAAAAGGTAGAGGTAGAGGCAGAGGCAGAGAAGTTGCTTGATTTCTTCAGTGGGAGCCCTGAGCAGCACCAAGGTTCTCTTCTCTATTGTGTTATATGAGCTTCTGTTTGTTGGCTGTGTACTTTTGACTTTTTTCTCTTGTTATGTATTGCAATAGAGATGTTTCCCTTTCATTGAGGCTATAGGGTAGTGTTATCAATAATGTGCATAGAAACCTAATAGGAAGAACATATTCTGTCTTTGGTTGAGTCAACGATGACATATTATCATGACCATTGCAAGTATGCAACTGATGTTTTTTAGGCACTGTTTGGTAAATATGTTTGGTGCATTTGAGTTAATGACCATGTTTTTTAGGCACATTTTGTAAATATGTTAGATGATTTTATGTTTGGTACATGATGAGTTTATGCATTATTCCTGTTGTTTAAACTTGAACCTATTCTTGCTTAATATTGTGCACTCAATATGAAATCGTGTAGTTGTTTTGACCCAACAACTTTGTCACTGCCTGATAAATGCTTGTAATTTTTGTTGGCAGATAATAAGAGGTGTTTTGGAGCCGATAGTTACTTTGCAAGATCTGGAACAAAAACCGCAACCGGTGACAATGCTTTACAAGATCTGCCAAAAGAATGGTAAAAAAGTTGACATAGAACAACAGAGAAATGGGCTATTAGTTTTATACATATACAAAGAGAAACTCAACAATAATTGTTTTGGGGAGTTGAAATTTTCTACTATCTAATTAATCTTCCTTGTTATTTAAGTTGATTTGCTTGTGTCGAGCTTGTAAACTGATTTCTTGCTTCTCTATGATGTTTTACAGCATTGTGAAAGATGAAGGTACTCCTCAAGATAAGAAATTTGTCACTGCTGTACAAATAGCTACTCCATCTGCCACACTCCAAATGTCTGGAGATGAGAAATCTCGGGTGAAGGATGCAGAGAACTCTGCAGCTTCTTTGATGATTCGGGCCTTACAATAACACAAGTATGTGTGACAATTGTGGCCTCCCAAAGTAGTGGTTCTAAGTCTATGTTAGTTTTTGATTTGTGAGAAATAGATACCTGAGTGTAGTTGTAATTGTAGTCTATGTATAGTAAAATTTGATTTTGAATTATTCAATTTTATAAAATTGATTTTATTTATAAAATTATAAATTTGTATATATTTTGATACATTTAAGGCAAAATTGGTTTGAATTGGTATATATATATATATATTTGTTAGCCAAAAATTGGTAGAAAAAAGGCCAAAATGGCATATATAAAGTGTGATAATTGTCTGTCAAAATCTGGTTGAAAACAGGTAGAAATTCTGGTTTATAAACCTGGAAAAAATGTGGTTTAAAACAAAAGCTTCAAAAATTTTCGTATACCTTAGACAGCGCTTTTGTAAAAAGCGCTGTCTAAGGGGGGGGGGGGGGGGGGGCTTAGACAGCGCTTTTTGAAAAGCGCTGTCTAAGGTATACCTAAAAAATTTAAAATAAGAGGGTCTTATAAAGCGCTTTTGGCCAAAGCGCTGTCTAAGGGGGGGGGGGGGGCTTAGACAGCGCTTTTAAGATTTAAAAAAGCGCTGTCTAAACCTTTAGCAGCGGAGGTTTAGACAGCGCTTTAAAGCGATGTCTAAGGCTAAAAAAAGCGCTGTCTAAGGTCTTGTTTGTTGTAGTGATTCAACGTCTCGTCGAGCACTATAACAAAAATCCAAAAAAAATATTTGTCTCGCCAAGAACTACGTAGCTTTGAATTACTTATTGCAACTGAGGATACGTAGGAGCAAAACCCGCAATCTATTGAAATACCCTAAGAAAAAACTTGTTGTGCTCGTTTATTTTCCTTTTAAGCTCGAAGAAAGCAAGTAAATGAAAGCTAACATTTGTCATACCCAATTTTATCCTACCATCTGCATAGTATAGTTCTAGTTTTTCATTTGCATTAGCATATCATGACCATTGCGTCTGGTCATGCATTTCATCAAGTCAAGATAATTCCTCTACATATAGTGGATAAAAGTCAACAATTTGATTTTCCCTCTGGTAATCATATATTCAATATTCATTGATGCCTAATTCCTTCTACAAGCATTCATACATCCTATTTTATTTTTAATGTATATCTCATGTCATTCTAGGGTACTTCTTTGTTTCTTTAAGTCAACATTTTGATTATTAAGACTATCTTTAGTCACATTACATTCTTGTATTTTTAAACTTCATTAAAAACAACTCAAATGAATTTTTAGTCACATTGCATCATTTTTTTTAGTTTGCATTCATACTTTGCATATCCATTTAAAATTTAATGTGAATAAGATAGGGTTTTCTTTTGTTTAGCATACACATTAAAATAAATAAGTTAAATAAGACAAATTTATTGGAAGAGAAATAATAATTTTTATTCACATTAAATCATAAACATGAAATACAAGAAAAAAGAATCAAATGAATTTCTCATCATCTTGCCACGACATCACCATCATCAATATCTTCTTGAAGCTCATTCAAAACATGCTCAACACATCCATCTTCCTCAAGCTCACGTACATCCTCATGTCCATACGAAAAAAATAAAATAATAAAGTCAATTAATGAACAATACCAAGCATCATCAATTCAGTATACACCCATGATACATACTTGAACATACATACACAACACATCAAAATTGGGACCACTCGAAATCACGTTTACCATCCCTTCAAACTTCAAGTTTCTCATCCAAATCAAGTTACATTTTATCTTAATTTCATGTGAATTTCAACAAACACAAACCAAATGAAGTATAAATTCACACCCAAACAGAAATGGATTTTCACTCAATATCCACCCTTGACCAAAACATGTTGACACGGATAGCTAACTCAACCCAAAATCTCCCGCTCTCACCTTCACATTTACCTCAAATATCAACAACATTACCCTCACCGCAGTCTCATACACTCCCCTATAAATAGAGCCAATGATTGGAAATGAGGACATAACTCAGAGATATCGAACACCTAACAAATTTCACTCAGAGCTCCATTCAAAGATTGCTCTGAGTTTCATATTGAAACTCTGATACAATATGAGCTACACGTCAACAACAAATGCATATCCCTAACTCACATATAGAAGCAGCAACTAAAGTAAATAATAAGAAGAAGGAGGCAACCTTGAAACAAATAAAGTAAAGATATCAAGAAGTGTTACCTAGATTTCACTGTCGAAATTTGCAGAGCTTGGTAGACCTCCATTAATTTTAATTTGTTACTGAATTATTGCTCTTTTGTTTCACATTTTCCATTTCCAAATGTAATATGTTATAGCTCTGACGTATTGAATTATGGGGTAGGGTTTGTGATTTGGTGCTAAGAGTATTTGTATTTTTTCTTGTTTATTTGGATGTTTTGACTGCGAAATCATGTTTACAAGTGAGAAACCAATGACATTGGTGTTGGAATTTGTTTGATTGGGGTGATTTTTTGCAGTTAGGGTTCTTCAGTCTCTAGCTACCTGATCTGGCCATTTGGTGGAGTTTTTGATTGAATGGAGGTCGAGTTTGAGTAGAGGGCGAAAAAATAAGGGGGTTACTCTTGTTAATATTGTTTTTTTGCTTTCTTAGATTTTTTTTTCTCTTTATCTTATTATGTTATCTATGTTATCTGTCATTTGATTCTCTAATATTCTGATATGTGCTCTATATGCTTGATACATTTTGTGAGATAAGCTTCGTACCCGAGTTTTGAAAAAAGCCTTAGAATCAGAAGTTGTATGGTATTGAACTGAGGGATCCACACCTCATTGGAACAATACGAAGACTTCACCTAGAGTAGATTTGTTCGAAACTTTTATCACGGTGTGACAAGCCCATTATTGTGTTGGAAGTTTCAATTAAGATCCATGACTCTAGAAACCTTTTGAACCAACAAATATGTTATTAGGATCAATCATTGTGTAATATTGGACCGAGGAGTCTACACCTTGTTGGAACAATACGGAGATCCCACCTAGAATAAATTTGTTCGAATTTTCATCATAATAAGGTCAATCCATTATTATATATATATATATATATATATATATATATATATATATATATATATATATATATATATATATATTCCAAATAGAATATAAAATTAATTATACATATTAATAATTTTTATAAAAATTATTTATATAAAGTGTCAATCTTGATAGTACCTCAAACAAACTTAATTCATGAATAATATGTATACTCGGATTTCTCTTTAAAGATAAAGAAAAAAGGCATAAAAAGGAGTGAATACAATAGAAAAAATGGTCAAAGTATGTTAATGCATTTAATAGTTTTAAATGCATTAAAATAAAGTACGATATCTTTTTTTTTTAATTTAAATAAACGTGACTTTGTTTGTCATATTAAATCTCATATGTAATTTTTTTACATTGTTGAACCGATCCTCTCTTTTACGATGATAATATTGTTAACTCGATCAAATATTTCTTTTAAAATACACTTTTATATATATATATATATATATATATATATATATATATATATATATATATATATATATATATATATATATATATATATATATATATATATATATATATATATATATATATATATATATATATATATAATACTAACTTGTATTCAAAAACACAAATTAAGAGAATATAAAAAAAATAGAAATTATATATTAAATTTATTAAAAATTTATAATTAATTATTTTATTAATTTTTTAATACAAATTTTCTATTTGTGAATTTTCATAACATGGACCTTTAGGACACAAGTTAACATTATCATATATATATATATATATATATATATATATATATATATATATATATATATATATATATATATATATATATATATATATATATATATATATATATATATATATATATATATATATATATATATATATATATATTAAAATAATCTAAAATATAATTTTAAGTTCATCATATATATTAAAAATAATATTAAAAAAATTATCTATACAAAATGTCAATCATAATCGTACGTCAAACAAATTTGATGCACGAATAATATGTATATTGAGATTTCTACAAAGATAAAGAAGGAGTGAATATATTAAAAAAAACGCTCAAGTCTTTTAATGCATTTAATAATTTTTAATGTATTAAATTAAAATACTATTTCTGTCTTTTAAATGAACATGATGTTATTTATCTTATTAAATCTCATAAGTTGATGTATAATGATAATATTCTTAAATAGAGTTTATTTAATTCGGTAAAATGTCCTTTTTAATATTTAAACTTTTCTTGGATCTTAATTTTAAATCAAACAATACTTATTATTTGATAACGTGCATACAAAAAGACAAGATAAATACCTAAAAAAGGAAATAGTAAATTGTCTAAATACTTTTATTTGTTCTGAAATGGATTAAATTAATATATATTTTCTTTTTTATTTGTCATTAAAAATAAACCTTAACTTATTCTTTTTTAATAGATCTTAAAATTATTCTTTTTGACGGTGCATACGAAATACACGTTGAATAATATTTTCTGTGTTTTATAATAACTAGTCCTTTTAAATTCTTTTTTGTCTCAAATTATCTGTTAATTTAAAATATTAATACATCATTTATTAAATTTTCTCTTATTTACTGTATTTCAACTTATGTATTTATCTTACTAAGTAGTATTAAAAGAATATTTCAATTAAAAAATTATGTTTATTATTTAAATTAATAAAATTATTATTAACTTAAAAATAATATAAATCAATAAAACTATCACTAACTTATAAAAAGTATAAATATCAAAAATCACTTGAGACAATGATGTTAATTAAAATATCCTCAAATAGATTTTCTATCTCAATTTAAATATCAGATTTAATAATTACACATTTTTTTAAGTTTTCGAGAATTGCATATTAAATGAACATGATTTTTTAATAACATGTGTATTCTTTTAAGATCAAAAACATGCATATTTGAAATTCATACACAAAAAAGGAGTAAAAAATAAAAAATAAAATAAATAGTCTTAAATGCATTAAGTTAAAATACTATTTATTTCATTTGTTATTCAAAATGAACTTATTTTTTTTCTTATAGAACTCACAAGTATCTTTTTAAGATGTTTAAAATATTCTTAACAGTGAATTATTTAATATTATATTCTAATTTCTTTTACTTTTTAATATATATATATATATATATATATATATATATATATATATATATATATATATATATATATATATATATATATATATATATATATTATATATATATATATATATATATATATATATATATATATATATATATATATATATATATATATATATATATATATATATATATATATATATATATATATATATACTGACAAGATTACATATTTTTCCAAATAATTTCGAAAACCTTATGGATTTAATAGTGTTTATAGTTTTTAGTTTGTGCATAACATGCTTTAATTGATGGATGGTGTAATGTATTGTTTCTTTTAAATTTTTGTACACATGCTTTAATTGATTATGTTCAGAAAATTCAGCATTAAGTGGATAATAATTTTTAATGTGTAGGTTGCTCTACAATAGCCTTTACTAAAAATCACAAAATTCAGGTATATAATAATTAAATAATTTATTAGGTTAACTATCTTACTTAATAGTAATGTGAAAAATAATTGTTATTTGATGAATATAAGAGAAAGATATATAATTGTAGCTATTTCAAATTTCAAATCTAAAACATTCATTCAAGTTTAGTTTAATTAGTCATTTGTAAACATTTCAACTTCAATTATATTTTAGCATTTAATGAACCCTACTTTATTTCCTCCTTATGGCAACTTATGTAGTTTTATTCAACATTTACAACAAAAAAAAACATAATACAAAGTAGACTATTTTATAGTAAAATAATGGACCGTTCGGCGAGAAAAGTTTCTATTTACAAAAAGAGAAAAATACATCAACTTGTTACTAATTCATCTTCAAAATTACAAACGGATGATTTTCAACTTTATTCCAAAAGCTTCCCTGACTATCATGTAAGTGATTATTTTTAATCAATAAATTTTACATTAAATTTAATAATCATGCTTTGATTTGAAATATAATAATTAAATTTATAATTTAACTTTATATACATTAAAAATGCTAGCTAAGTTTGATGGTAAAGAGCATTATTAAATATTAATAATATCATAATTAATAAAAGTTTCCTCTCATAGATTTTATATATAAATATTATAGTATTATATATTACTTTAATAATTGAATTTAAAATATAATCAAAATTCAAATGAAGATGACTAATTTTTCTACACTTATTATGAGATAATACGAATATAAAAAATATATTATTATTATTATTATTATTATTATTGTTATTATTATTATTATTATTATTATTAATATTGTACATTTTTATAATCTCTAGGATGTTACTCTTGATACAATTCAAAATATGATATTTCACAGAACATCGCCACAAATAAGAGTTTATAATCTATCGCTTCTAGAGAACCTCGAATAAAACTTAATAGTATAAATGTCGGAGTTGGGATAAGTTACTTTTATTAAGTTTATATTTTTTAATAAATATTATGACATTACATTCTATTCTATTAGAGAAAGAGAGATTAAGAGTGAGTTTCATAAAAAGAAACAATTTATTCCTCAATTTTTTTTTACAAATGTATTGATGATTTTATATTGTTATATTTATTAAAAAAATGCATATGTTGTAATAGAAAAGCTCTCTTTTCTAGTATAGTACTCACACCCATTCTTGGTTGTTTAAGGCTCATTCAAATTTATACATTCAAATTTATATGGAGACAGTCAACTAGGATTAACTGGTCATTGGTCATTGGATGGTAAGAATGTATACTTAATACATTAAATAATTAAAAATATATAATGTGATGAAAAAGAGTATAATTTTACTATGCTCAAGTTCACTTTGATATAAACATTCATACCGATAGTTATAAAAAAAAATGGGATGTTACAATATTATTTTCCTAGATTCGTGCAAGTCAATCATGACAAAGAGTATGCTCTTGGATCTGTTTTGCATTCTACTAATTTGATTGAATCAATAGATAAATACACCGCTCCTATCAAAATCAAGGAAAAATTTGATTTGAATGTATTAAAATATATTATTATATATATCCTTACAAACATTAGACAAAATAACAATTTTTTTAAATAGTATATTATCAAAGATAAATACTAAGTGTATAGTTTAAATTTTTATTAAAAAAAATGTGATAATTTTATTAACCGAAAAGAATCTTAATTAAATAGACAATCTAAATTATTTACAATTTATGATGAGTTAATGTTTTTTTAATTAATCATATTATTATTCGTTAATATCATCTCCCAATAACTTATCTAATTATATACTGATTACTTAAATAAACGTAGCATCGAACTACATGTCATTGGTGGTTAATTATTAAAAAAGAATTAGTACATACTGGATATTGGTCAAAAGAATTATTCACTCACTTAAGCAAATGAGCGTCATTAATAAGATTTGGAGGTCAAACCTATGTCCGCCTAATAAGGATAGTCCTCCAATGGATAGTGGGAGATTGCCTAAAGAAAAATTCAAAAACTCGGGTTTCATGGGATTACTGGAGATTATTGATTCAGAATATAATAAACATGACATAAAACCCAAGAATATGAAGCAATATAGTGATACTAAGTTAGAACGTTATGACTTGTGGTACTGTGGTTATAAAGGATCTGAGTATAAGCAAGCTTTTCTTTATGGTGGACCTGGCAGACGGAGTTGTGATATATGATTGCATTGTACATTTTATTAATAAAATTGTGATTTGTAATATGAATAAATATCAATTTTCTCAAATATTAAATGACGTTGAACAATTTATTGTGTATTTATAGTGTATGATCTCTAAAATAGCTAATCTCTAAAATAGCTAATCTCCAACATAGATAAAAATATGTGGAATGGTTAAGGTAGTCGAGAATTGGTGAAGAAATTGACTAGATGATCTTTGGAGGAAGTTAGCAATAGCTTGAATGTGCCAACTTGCAACTTTTCTCTAATAATATGACATTAAGTATCCAAATGTTTTGTCTTAACATAGAAGATCGAGTTGACTACAATCTGAATGACATGTAGGTTGTCATAATCGAGAATATATGGTCTGAAGTTGGGTACTGTAGGTGTTTAATTGGCTGCATTATATGGTAAAACACTAGATGGGTACTAATGTCTTGACTGATGTAATGACATGTATGTGTGACTACATTGTAGTCACTGCAGGACTAGCTAACACAGGATTTATTGAATGTCAAATTGGAAGCTGTGACATTCATACCTGTCCACAGATACTAAGGAATAGAACAGCAGGTGTTCTGTTAGAACTTAGTATTTATTTCCAGTCTGGTTATCAAGGAAAGACCAGACCTGGCATAAGGCCTACTGACTGAATGTCAAACTGGATGTTATGACATTCATCATTGACAGCAGCTACTGAACATTAGACAGAGTGGTGTTCTGCTATACTTCAGCATGTAACTTAGTTTGTTCTTCAAGAGAATAACAGAACTAACTTAAGGCCAAATGTGTAAATGTTAAGTTGGACACTTTGACATTTATTAATGTAAGCTGTTACTGTAGTATGGTCATTTTGATCATGTACAGGTCAGCAAAATTGTACAGTCTGTTTTCTGGAAAAACAGACTCAGCATATGGACCTTGATGTCAAGCTGAATGTCGTGACATTCATTCCTGACAGCATATGCTATATTGTAGGTTGTTCAGTTTTCTGTTTCAGCTTTTTCTCAGGCTATTCTTTAGGGATTCAACAACTGAGAGAAAATCCAGGAAATCAACAACCAAGCTACATTCAATGAACCTAACAAATAGCCTATTTGTTAGTAACCTAAATGTTGAATTTATGGGAACTCGCGTGACCTTAAATTCAGGAGAATACAGGTGCAAAAGCCCAGGGTACTGCAATATAAAAGGAAGGCGTTCCTTCAATCAGTTTCAGGGATTTTGAGGCGTGAAGATTTTGTGTGTCCATCATACTTCACTGCTGTATTTTTGTGAGTCTTGTATTAGACGTATCTTGTAAGCCAAGCCATTATCAAGTAGATGATAGCTTTGGCATAGGGTGTTCATTGAGTTGTAAGTGTTGTGTCACTCAAAGCTTTTAAGCGTGAGTGCTGTGTATCTTGATTAAAGCTGTGAAGCACAATCAAGAGTTGTTTGAAGTGTGACTTCAACTTGTCTTTGATATTGTTTAAAGATAGTAATCACTGAGGTGATTGAGGGGGAGTGAGTAGGAACTCTGATCTTAGGTTAAGATTGAAATTGCATTGGGTAGTGATTAAGTGATAAGTTGTAAACGGGTGAGTTTAGCTTTGAATTGATACTACTAATAATGGATTTCCTCCCTGGCTTGGTAGCCCCCAGATGTAGGTCATGTTGGACTGAACTGGGTAAACAATTACTTGTGTTATTTACTGCACTTACTGTTAAGTTCTGCATAATTCCTGTCTGTGCAAAATTGGATGTCATAACAACCCGTGTGACATTCAAAGTCTGATAACTAGAATTTCAATTGGCATCAGAGCAGGCACCCTGCCTGTGAATTTCTGGGTGAGATCTAGGGAAGTTACTTTCTAGTACCATGGACAAGGATTTAGGACACTCAAACAGACCACCCATGTTGGAAGCCTCGTATGATAGCCTTCTTAAGGTCTCTAGACAGCAAAGTCTGGAGAGCTGTCAACAAAGGATGGGAACATCCAATGAGGACAGGTGAAGATGGAGTCAGTGTGCAGATTCCTGAAGAAGAGTGGGACAAGGAGCAAGAGGCATTAGCTCTTGGAAATTCCAAGGCCTTGAATGCATTATTCAATGGAATCAGCAAGAACATCTTCAGGCTGGTACACCACTATGAACTAGCTAAGGAAGTTTGGGATACCCTCAAGGTAACTCATGAAGGTACTTCCAAGGTGAAGATGTCCAAACTTCAGATGCTGACCACCAAGTTTGAAAATCTGAGGATGAAAGAGGATGAGACTATTCATGACTTTCACATGAATATTCTTGAAATTGCAAACACCTCTGGTGGACTAGGTGAGAAAATGGCTGAAGAGAAACTTATAAGAAAGATTCTCAGGTCCTTGCCTAAGAGATTTGCTATGAAGGTCACAGCCATAGAGGAGGCGCAGGACATCTGCAACATGAAGGTGGATGAGCTCATTGGTTCCCTCCAAACCTTTGAAATGGGCTTGGGTGAGTATGCTGAGAAGAAGAACAAAAGCATAGCTTTTGTATCTAATGCTGAAGAGGAGTCAGAAGCAGGATATACTGGAGGTGATGAAAGTATATCAGAAGCCTTAGCCATGCTTGGGAGACAGTTCAACAAGTTCGTGAAGAAGATTGATCAAAGAGGTAGACCCAATGTCAAGAACATCCCGTCTGACATTAAGAAAAGATCAACTTCTGATGAGAAGTTCAATCACGGCAAGGGAATCCAGTGTCATGGTTGTGAAGGGTATGGACACGTCAGAGCTGAATGCCCTACTTACCTCAAATTGCAAAATAAGGGGTTAGCTATCACATGGTCTGAAGGAGACTCTGAAAGTGAATCTGAAGGAGAATCTGCCAAACATGTCACTGCACTAACCAGTGTTTGTGCCTCTGAAGATGACTCAAGTGCAGATGAACTGACCTTTGATGAACTTGCTGCAGCCTATAAGAAGCTGTGTTCCACCAGTGCAGAAGTGCGTGGACAAGGAGAAAAGCAAAAGAAACTCATCAAGGAACTGGAAGATGAGAGACAGAAGCAACTGTCTGTCATAGAGGGTCTAAATGGTGAGATAACCCTGCTGACCTCCAAGCTGAATCAGATGACTAAATCCATCAGAATGATGAATAAGGGAACTGACACCTTGGAAGAGATTCTAAAGGTGGGACAGCAGTCTGGAACCAAATCTGGCCTTGGATTTGGGAAAAGATCCTCAACTGAACACAAACGCCCAAAGGCTAAAGTTCAGAAGTTCAAGCGGAAGTCAAAGCCAATGTCTCAACATCGAGGAACTAGGATGAATGATCATCAGAAGAGGAAATACCAGGAGTGGAGGTGTCACCACTGTGGTAGGCTTGGGCATATAAAAGCCTTCTGCTACTGGAT
Source organism: Lathyrus oleraceus (assembly GCF_024323335.1). Taxonomy (NCBI): domain Eukaryota; kingdom Viridiplantae; phylum Streptophyta; class Magnoliopsida; order Fabales; family Fabaceae; genus Lathyrus; species Lathyrus oleraceus. The sequence goes on along the minus strand of NC_066580.1, from coordinate 26,226,331 downwards.
TCATGGTTTCCCTAACCAAGCCTTGCATGTTAAGCCTAAGCATAAAACACATAAGCGCTATGTTCCCATTAAGAAGCAACAATGGTATGCTAGGATAGCACACACTGCTCTAAGGGCTTCTACCAGAGAAGACTGGTACTTTGACAGTGGATGCTCAAGACATATGACTGGTATGGAAAATCTACTGGTAGATATTCAACCTCACACTACCAGCTATGTGACCTTTGGTGATGGTGCCAAAGGAAAAATAAAAGGTGTGGGCAAACTGGACTGTTCTGGAGTGCCAAAACTGAATAATATGCTGCTAGTAAGAGGACTAACTGCAAACCTCATCAGCATAAGTCAGCTGTGTGATCAAGGGTTTCATGTTCATTTTACTAAGGAGCTATGCATTGTGACAAATGGTGACAATCAGGAAGTTATGAGAGGAACCAGGTCCAAAGATAACTGCTACCTGTGGGAACCTGAAGTCTCTAACTTTTCCACAACATGCTCCTCAGCCAAGGAAGAACAGGATGTGAAGCTGTGGCATAGACGTCTTGGACATCTCCACTTACGGGGAATGAAGAAGATTATATCCAAGGAAGCAGTCAGAGGAATTCCAAAGCTTCTGATTGATGAAGGAAGAGTCTGTGGAGAATGCCAGGTGGGCAAGCAAACCAAGATGTCACATCCGAAGCTGGGACATCCCACAACCTCCAGAGTTCTGGAACTGTTGCACATGGACCTAATGGGACCTATGCAGGTTGAAAGTCTTGGTGGGAAGAAATATGCATATGTGGTGATGGATGACCATTCCAGATACACGTGGATAAGCTTCATCAGAGAGAAGTCAGATACATTTGATGTCTTCAAAGACCTGTGCATAAGACTTCAAAGGGAAAAGGACAGTTGTGTGGTCCGGATTAGAAGTGATCATGGTACGGAGTTCAAGAATTCCAAGTTTGATGAGTTTTGCTCGTCTGAAGGAATAAGTCATGAGTTCTCCTCCCCTATAACTCCTCAGCAGAATGGAATAGTTGAAAGAAAAAATAGAACTATTCAAGAATCTGCCAGAGCAATGATTCATGCAAAGAAGTTCCTCATGCACTTTTGGGCTGAAGCAATGAATACCGCATGCTATGTTCACAACAGAGTCACCTTGAGAAAAGGAACCTCCTCCACTCTATATGAAATATGGAAAGGCAGAAAACCCACTGTGAAGTACTTTCATATCTTTGGAAGTAAATGCTACATTCTCACAGATCGTGAACAGAGAAGGAAGCTAGATCCCAAAAGTGATGAAGGTATATTTCTGGGATACTCCACTAACAGCAGAGCCTACAGAGTGTTCAACTACAGGACCAATGTCCTGATGGAATCCATAAATGTCATTGTGGACGACAAAGAGGAAGGAACCGATGTCATGGAGGATGTTGAAACATTCCTTGACAGTTCAACTGACAGTCCAGTCAAGTCTGAAGAAGTACAGGAACCTCCTCCTGAATGTGAAGTAGATGTAACCACCAAAGTGCCATCTATCAGAATTCAGAAAGACCACCCTAAGGATCTTATCATAGGGGATCCCACCAGTGGTGTAACTACTAGGTCAAGAGGAATAAACTCAAATTCCTGCTTTGTATCCAAGGTTGAACCAAAGAATGTGAAGGAAGCCCTGACTGATGAATACTGGATCACTGCCATGCAAGAGGAACTTGAGCAGTTCAAAAGGAATGAAGTCTGGGAACTAGTTCCAAGACCTGAAGGGACCAACATCATTGGTACCAAGTGGATCTACAAAAACAAATCTGATGAGAAAGGAGTAATTACTAGGAATAAAGCAAGACTAGTAGCTCAAGGATACACTCAAGTTGAAGGGGTAGATTTTGATGAGACATTTGCTCCTGTGGCTAGGCTTGAGTCCATCAGATTGCTGTTGGGGGTAGCATGCATCCTGAAGTTTAAGCTATTCCAAATGGATGTGAAGAGTGCATTCTTGAATGGCTACCTGAATGAGGAAGTCTATGTGGAACAACCTAAAGGGTTCTGTGATCCTAACCAACCTGAGCATGTATACAAGTTGAGGAAAGCCTTGTATGGGTTGAAACAAGCACCTAGAGCATGGTATGAAAGGTTAACCGAATTTCTGACCTCAAATGGATACAGAAAGGGTGGCATAGATAAATCCTTGTTTGTGAAGGATGAAGAAGGCAAAATCATGATAGCTCAAATCTATGTTGATGATATAGTCTTTGGTGGAATGTCAGAACAAATGGTTCAAAAATTTGTTCACCAGATGCAGTCTGAGTTTGAAATGAGTCTAGTGGGAGAACTGACCTATTTCCTTGGAATGCAAGTAAACCAAATGGAGGACTCTATGTTTCTCTCCCAAAGAAAGTATGCCAAGAACATAGTTAAGAAGTTTGGTATGGATAATGCTAGGCACAAGAGGACTCCTGCTCCCACTCATCTGAAGTTGACCAAAGATGATGGAGGGCCTAGTGTTGATCAATGCCTGTATAGAAACATGATAGGTAGTCTGCTGTACCTAACTGCAAGTAGACCTGACATTTCTTATGCAGTTGGAGTGTGTGCCAGATATCAAGCAGAGCCTAAGGTGAGCCACTTGAATCAAGTCAAACGGATTCTCAAGTACATCAATAAGACCTGTGACTATGGGATGCTGTATTGACATGGGTCTGAGCCTGTCCTATCTGGGTACTGTGATGCTGACTGGGCTGGGAGTGCTGATGACAGAAAAAGCACATCAGGTGGATGCTTCTTCTTAGGAGACAACCTCATATCTTGGTTCAGCAAGAAGCAGAATTGTGTTTCTCTGTCCACTGCAGAGGCTGAATACATAGCTGCTGGAAGCAGTTGTTCCCAACTGGTTTGGATGAAACAGATGCTCACTGAGTACAATGTCACTCAAAATGTCATGACATTGTTCTGTGATAATCTCAGTGCCATCAATATCTCCAAGAATCCCATCCAACACAGCAGGACCAAACATATTGACATTAGGCACCACTTCATCAGAGATCTGGTGGAAGACAAGGTGATCACTTTGGAACATGTAGCCACGGATCTTCAACTGGATGACATATTTACAAAGGCTCTGGATGCTACTCAGTTTGAAAACTTAAGGAGCAAACTGGGAATATGTCTCTCTGAGACCTTATAGCAACCACTGATGGTTGGGATAAATTGTTTAATATCTCTGCCTATTAAACAATTTATACTAGGCCATGATTGGTCAACAGATCATAGCTATGCTACTTGCAACAAGGGTGGATACAAGAGGGTAAGGAGACACCCTACTGTGAGAAGGCCAATGTACCTGCAGGAGTTCAAGGATGTTGTTCATGCAGGAGTGGTTCTGGATGTCAGAAACAAAATCATGGCATCTGATATGGTGGTACCTACTGTAAAGCAAAAGTGGGTGATTACTTGATCAAAGCTGTGAAGCAAGATCAAGTGGATGGTAACTTGGTTGAAACTGTGAAGTAAAACCAAGTCTGTAACTCTGTCGTTATTCTCTGGTTATGTTGTTGGCTTTGGCAACATTTTTGACAAAAAGGGGGAGTAACCCCTGACAAACAGAGTGGGTCTCTACAACAGACTCTCATGACGATAGATTTCTCCCCTGCAGCGATTGTGTGTTGAAGTTTAGATTTAACTTCTGTATGTGTGTGCTGCTGTGTGAAGTTTTTATTTAACTTCCATGTGTGTGAGTGTGCTGCCACTCTGAGTGTATTAGCTAGTATTAATTCCTGCTAGGTGTGTAATTCCGCTGCTATGAACTCTGTTATGGGGATCAAAGTGTTTTAGCCAAAAATTTGCCAAAGGGGGAGTTTGTAGGTGTTTAATTGGCTGCATTATATGGTAAAACACTAGATGGGTACTAATGTCTTGACTGATGTCATGACATGTATGTGTGACTACATTGTAGTCACTGCAGGACTAGCTAACACAGGATTTATTGAATGTCAAATTGGAAGCTGTGACATTCATACCTGTCAACAGATACTAAGGAATAGAACAGCAGGTGTTATGTTAGAACTTAGTATTTATTTCCAGTCTGGTTATCAAGGAAAGACCAGACCTGGCATAAGGCCTACTGACTGAATGTCAAACTGGATGTTATGACATTCATCATTGACAACAGCTACTGAACATTAGACAGAGTGGTGTTCTGCTATACTTCAGCATGTAACTTAGTTTGTTCTTCAAGAGAATAACAGAACTAACTTAAGGCCAAATGTGTAAATGTTAAGTTGGACACTTTGACATTTATTAATGTAAGCTGTTACTGTAGTATGGTCATTTTGATCATGTACAGGTCAGCAAAATTGTACAGTCTGTTTTCTGGAAAAACAGACTCAGCATATGGACCTTGATGTCAAGCTGAATGTCGTGACATTCATTCCTGACAACATATGCTATATTGTAGGTTGTTCAGTTTTCTGTTTCAGCTTTTTCTCAGACTATTCTTTAGGGATTCAACAACTGAGAGAAAATCCAGGAAATCAACAACCAAGCTACATTCAATGAACCTAACAAATAGCCTATTTGTTAGTAACCTAAATGTTGAATTTATGGGAACTCGCGTGACCTTAAATTCAGGAGAATACAGGTGCAAAAGCCCAGGGTACTGCAATATAAAAGGAAGGCGTTCCTTCAATCAGTTTCAGGGATTTTGAGGCGTGAAGATTTTGTGTGTCCATCATACTTCACTGCTGTATTTTTGTGAGTCTTGTATTAGACGTATCTTGTAAGCCAAGCCATTATCAAGTAGATGATAGCTTTGGCATAGGGTGTTCATTGAGTTGTAAGTGTTGTGTCACTCAAAGCTTTTAAGCGTGAGTGCTGTGTATCTTGATTAAAGCTGTGAAGCACAATCAAGAGTTGTTTGAAGTGTGACTTCAACTTGTCTTTAATATTGTTTAAAGATAGTAATCACTGAGGTGATTGAGGGGGAGTGAGTAGGAACTCTGATCTTAGGTTAAGATTGAAATTGCATTGGGTAGTGATTAAGTGATAAGTTGTAAACGGGTGAGTTTAGCTTTGAATTGATACTACTAATAGTGGATTTCCTCCCTGGCTTGGTAGCCCCCAGATGTAGGTCATGTTGGACTGAACTGGGTAAACAATTACTTGTGTTATTTACTGCACTTACTGTTAAGTTCTGCATAATTCCTGTCTGTGCAAAATTGGATGTCATAACAACCCGTGTGACATTCAAAGTCTGATAACTAGAATTTCAGGTACTTAAAGGTCTTATAGGAGGTAAAAAAAGGCTTTTAAGCTCATAAGTGGCTGCAAAAAAGAGAACAAGGTTATGCTTTAGATAAGGAACAAGATTCAATTAATTACTTCTTTATGCACCATGAGATAAGATACTTGCCTAGGAAGAAACATTGGCGTGTTATGGATCTTCAAGATTCCACACAACTAGCCTAATATGCATAATTGAATCCATTCTATTTCACTAAGGAATCTCTAGGAAAGAATAAACCTTAGATATGAAAGTGTTTAAGGTATATGAATATTTTGATGGTTGCATTTTAATGAGAGGTTATTGGATTGTTGTATGACGAAAGTGTTAGAACAAGATTTTGGTTCTGCAATTTATCTCTAAATTTTGATGATAACAAATGATGAAACATTTTGGTACCCTAATAAAATTCTCTAAGTGTGCAGGACTCTAACGAAAAACGAATCTGATGAAACAACATCTAACGTCACAAAAGTCCAGAACAACTGCCTTAGAGTTAAAGGTATTCGCTCTGACTCTGAACACATCGATGTCCACACCATCTGTCATCGGAAGAGTCTGAAACTCTACATCTGAAGGATCTCACATATGAAAACTCTGTTGATCCCTACATCAGAAGGATGTCTAATCAGAGATAAGTCAAGAAATTCTGAAGAAGACACTATAGTCAATTATCTGAAGAATACAAAGATCTAAGAAAAGAATCTGGATTCCACACACTCTGAATCACGCCCAACAAAACAGATTCAAGAACTTAACAACAAAGTATTCCAAATATAGTATGAATCTCAATATGGATAAACATTGAATACTCTCCTAAACTGCTATAGAAATGACAATAAAATTAATGTCATTAAGTCCCATTATTGGTAAGATATCAACATCAATGCTCCATTCAACGATATCATCTCCAAGCACTATAAAAATGTCCAACTATCATCATACCAAGACACGAAGCTATCCCACAAGAATTCTGAACATCAAAATTAAAACATACACAAAATTCTTGTTTTACGTTATCACACGAGTTGTTGCTCTTAGTGTGATTTTCTATTGTTCTTATTGTGTTCATATTGCTTATCTAGAAGCACTAAACACCTTCTTGTATTTCTAAAATAGTCATTGTAAAGTTCCTCAAGTGATTTGTGAAGTATGTAGACTTGAGAGGGATAAGAGATCATTGTACTCTTAGACGTTTGTTGTAATCTTTCTAGATTATTGGATTAAGTCCTTATTGAAGACGAAACCACCTTGGTCAGGTGGACTGGAGTAGCTTTGAATTTCAAGCGAACCAGAATAACTTTTGTGTTGTTTGTCTTTTATTTATGTGTGTGTAGAAACTCCAAAAAAATTTATTGTTTATGAAAACAATTCAAACCCTCATCTCTTGTTTTTTTCTACCTTCAGAAAGTTATATTGGTTCATGTAATTATGAGGTATATGATTCGACTAATTAATCACATGTATGAAGGCATGTTTTTGAAATCTAGGCTCAAATCATGGTGCAATTTGGTAAAGGGGTCAGTCGGGTTGAAAGTGGTTAAGATTCCAATAAGATGTGCATAAGACATTATGGCTTAGTAGTATTTTCGCTGACAAAGTAAGATACCTGGATTGGAATGAGGTACCTTAAGGCCTATAAAGTATTTGAGTTAGCCCAAATTTTTGATATAAAATGTTTGGTGGAGTACATGCTTGATCTTGTCAAATTCATTTAATTAAATGCTAGCAATAATGATTTCAAATTCCGTCAACGAAATTCATGCAATGACGATATCATCTACGTATACTAATAGAAAATCAAAGGACTCGTGAGTTTTTGTGATAAACAAGGAATAATCTGAGTTTTTTTTATGGAAGTTGTAGGAAATGAGCAATTATACGAGTCTTTCATACCATTTTCTACTAGTCTTCTTTAGGGCATACATTTAACACTCTAAACCCCAAAACTTATTTAAAATGATTTGCACGTCAATTTAAGGTGTCACCAACGACAACCATTTGAAAACACATCAAATCATTTGAAACTACACAACAATAGAAAATTTCATAACAACTTCAAAAATAAAGTAATAACTTCAAAATAAGGAAAACAACATCAACTCAAAAGAAAACACAACAACTCTCGTCCCCGATGTTACATGATCAGAGCACTAAAAACCACTAATGTATGTTAACGCGAGAAATAACAAAACGAAGAGTAGCTACAATAAGCCACATTTCATACACAACAACAATAATCACTCCTGAGTATCTACAAGATGTCCATGGTGGACAACATCCGGCAAAGGGGTGAGAAACACCATTCAATATGAACAATGTAAGGATGCGAAGGTAGAGAAATATGCGGCATAACGCACATTCAAGACACAATCAACATCAAGATAGTATCACACCCATTCATAACAACATGCACATTCATCAAGTATACACACTATTCATAATAATTCATTAATTGCGTCAAGTATTTCTTAACCAATCAACAACATGATGAATAATCAATTACATATGTAAACATGTATGCAATATGTCATACCCTAATTTTTACCCTTAAGATCCCATCTCATTTTCATCATTTTCATAGCATCAAACATCTCATATGTGTGTCTTTTATACATTACTAACCTCATGAAAATACAAAAATATGTTTTGTGTTGTTTGATTCTTTCACAAGGTAGGTGTGTTGGTTTAAGGAGCTCAAGTGATTGACTGGTCAAGATTATGGGCATTCCTCAGTAATTAAAGCTTCTCATTCATTCACAATAGTAAAGTGATTTCCATTCTTCATAATTAAGTTCAAGATTGCATCCATTCAAGATCAATAAGTTCCAAATTCATCTGATGCCTAAATTAGGGTTTTGATCAAGATTACTCTGATGTTGACTTTTTGATCAAGACATGATCTAATGGTTTGAAATATGATTCAAGGTCCTCAAGTGCTTAATTATGATCCACTCATGTGCTTCAATTGGCTAAAGAAGTTTGATTCATCGATCATTGAAGATTTGGAATTCATCTGATGAAAAGTCAACTGCTCAAAGGTCAAAGTTTGACTTTTGAAATATTTTGGTCAACCATGGGTTTCTCAAGTCAAGAATAATGAAAATATGGTTTATGAATGCATTTTATTAAGTTAAATCAATAAAATCAAGAAAAAGTTCAAAAATGTCAAGTTTAGGGTTTTTAAAATTTCTCTAAGTTATGAAATTGCATGTTCATGAAGCATAATTTACAAGTTTGTAACTTCTTCCTCAAGCCATCATTTTTCATGCTCAAAGGATGTACTTGTAGATGATGTTCCATTCTTCAAATTTGTAGAAATAATGAACCAAAGATATCATAAGGATTAGAAGATATGAAGTGATGAAGATGAGATCTCAAAGTTGTAAAATTGTTCAACACTTGGAAAATTTTCCAAGTTTTAGCAGTTAAGATTGTCAAAGTTGATATTCAATTATCTCCATGGTCCAAGCTCAATTTCTTCAAATATCCAACACGAAAGTTGTAGAGGATGGGAAAATCTTCCCAAAGATCCCATTGGCATGGATTTATCACACTTGAGCTAGGAGTTTTGAGAAGGAAAGTCACCATGTTAGGCCAAATTGAAAGTCCATCTTCATGTCAAGTTTCATGTTCAAACCAAAGTCAAACCTCAAGATATTGCTTTGCAGCCTATGATGCTTTTCAATATCAGCATAATGAGTGTTTTACACAAACCATTGATGCATTTCACAAAGGCTTGGACCATTATCCAGACAACATACCATTCATGGATCATTTTGCCATAAAGCTTCATTGCCATTTCCGTAAAGATCATTCTTCTTAACCACTTTTACTTGGAGCTTTGTAAATAGATTTTTCTTTGATCCTACTCTATCTAAACACCAGAAGCAAGACCCCTAAACTCAGGAAAAACACTCATGTTCTCCCTTAATCACTCCATTATTTCTTGGAACCATAATGGACCATTAACCTTTTTTTGTAACATGATGGACAAACTAGCATCAAGACACAAACAATACCAATTCCATTAAGTTCTAACACCAAAATCCAACTCTATAAAAATGCATCAAGGGCTCATAACTCAAACACACCAAGTTTCACACGAAAACTCCACAATTGAAATTTCAAAAACTCCATTTTCGAATTCCATATTTTCTCCAAGTTCTTGGTGTTTTTTTCATTGAATCATCATCAGTACACTTCATACAAACTTTTGTATGCACTGGAATTGATCTGAAACACCTCCATCACCATACCCATCTCTCACGTATTCAAGCTTGCAACTTGACATGGTCAGAAGAATTGAGAAGGTGTCAAAGCAAACTATCCATTGCAATACATTCTTGGAAGTCCAAGGGTGCTAAAGAAATCATTTTCCACAATTGAAAGTGCTTGAATCAAAGTCTCCATCTTCACCTACAAGGTACATTTTCGTGCACTTTGGAATCACTCATTTGAGCATCATTTTCACTCATTCTTGTTACCATTATGTTTGTTTTGACATGAGGAATGAAACCCCTAGGCTATTGTCCATTGATTGTTGATGTATCTCATTTAATTTTTGTTTGAAATTTTAGGGTTCATCTGGTTTTGTCAAAAATCCGTGAGTTAAAGTCAATATAAATGAAAAATAATATTATATTTGAATTCCTCATGAAATTCTAAGCAAGATGCTATATTCATATGTTTGATTTTGTACAAAACGAGAAAGTTGTATTTAAAAAAAGTTATAGTAACTATCATGAGGAAGATGAAGTTCTGAGTTTTTTTTTATATTTTATTTTAATATATTTTATGTTGGATGCACATTGTAATTGGCAAACCAGCCTTGGCACAGTGGTTGATGTGTTATATTTGTGACATAAGGGTCACGGTTTTGGTCCCTCCTAAACCCCATTTTACTCCTTTTTCTCTTTTTCTGTTATTTATTTTAATATTTTTTTCCTTTTTATTTTATTTATTATATCAATATTGAAAACCCAAAAACAATTTTATTCATTTATTTTCTTTTCTATATTTTTATATTTAAAAATAATATTTATTTTGTTATTTAGTTTTTAATTTTATATTAAAAAATCCACAAAAAAAACTGTATTATTTATTCCTTTTTATTTTTCATTTAAGTATGCTTTGATTCAATTTTTCCCATGATTAATTTGCTCCCATTTTGATTCATATGTGTTGAATACCTTGATTATACTTGGACTTAAACTTGATGATAACTTGTGTCTTTGATTTGTGCTTGAAGTACATGGATGTTTATGGTTGATGACTTGCTTTGAAACCCTAATGTATGAACCTTAGAGGCATGAAGCTTAATGACTTAAACCCTTGTATGATGTGAACTTTTATCATAAAATGATGCTTTGATGTGCTTTGAACTTACTCATAAACATTGCTTTAGTCTTGATGCATGACATGGTTGTTTAAGATTTAACATGCTTATATGCTTGTATGATCCATGTGTTATGAACTATTCTCTATGCCATACCTTTTTCTCAATTCTTTATTGATGGTCTTGATTAGTGTCTTAAGATGTTTAAGCTTGATACATGGTAGTGATTTTGTTCATATGTTTGCTTAGTGCATATTGTTAATCCATGATATTTCTTGCATGGTACTTGTGTTTATGTTTCAATCCAAGGGAAAGGGATTATAATTGACTTATTGTCACGTGCATATTCATTGTGTGTGTTTGTAGCTTCCTTTACTCAACTGGTTCCCTTTAGCCTCTTCTAAACCCTAGTCCAATCTTAGGATTTTTCAAACTTGAACTTCTTTCATAAAAATACCTTTACTTTAGGTCATTGAAATTTCAAACTTTCTTTCTTCATAAATGCTTTAAAAACACTTTAAGCATATGAAACTCTTTCTATAAGACAAACAAAAACACAAATCTCATTTAAAACTTTTGCCACTTGGTTTTATTTTTTATTTTAAACCCTTTCTCAAAAGAGACTAGACATGAATCATCTTTATAGTTGAGGTATAAACCTCCTACCCCATAGTAATGATTGAAATTGATGTTGATTCTTTTCCATGTGTAGGATTTAGTGGCATACTTGTAGATTTTATATCCAAGTTGAAGCTCTTCCTTCATAATGATGCAAAGATCCATCTTCTGATATTTGTGGTGGTTTAGATGAGTATTCTCCTTAATATGACAACTTATATCTTCTTCTAAAATTAACTAAACAAACCCTTTTGTTATTTGTATCCTGAACTACAGGATTTTGATCCTTCATTGGTACGTAGGCACAAGACTCTATGTCTTTTCAAATCAAAAAAGCAATAAAACACATTTCTCTTCTCATATCCCCAATCTTTAGCAAACAACAATAACCAAAGACAAATATCTCAAGAGGTTCCTATAGGATACTATGGATGATTAGGGTGCTAATACCTTCCCTTTTTATAACAAACCCCCGAACCTTCAATCTCTTTATTGCACTATTTTGCATTGCATATTTATGAGTTATTTAATCTTTTCCCCTTCCCTTGGATAAATTAAAGTTCGGTGGTGACATTTTGTTTTGAGAGTCAAGTTAACCTAATAGCTTGGTCTCGATTCTCACCGCGAAAGTGAGATCATAATATCTTATGAGTTTCCACCATGCTTCTGCGGTGGCGTGCAACAAAGATCTCTAGAGATAGCGGCGCAGAAGGAGCGCAGTGGAAGATCGTGAAATCGTGGAAAGGGAGATCTATTTCATAGTTGGAGAATTCGTTCAACCCACTTAGACCTGACCCGGTCCAACACCCATTGAAGGAAGATAACCTTTCAGCTTTTTCCCCCCAATTGTTTCACATTAAATTTGGTCGTTTTCATCATTTAAAGGAAGAAACTATTCCTTTCTACAAGGCTGATTTTTTTAGGGGAGAGTTAGGGTTAATTAAAATTTCAATTTGGGAAATATCAATTTATTCAATGATTCAATTATACCATTTATCCTATTCTTCCTTTCCTTCTAGGAATGGTCACCATTCCTTCTTCATCTCTCATCAATCATACGTTCGGAGTTATACGATTTCTATTCAATCGTCAATTTCTTATCTTCTTTATCAGAGTTATATGATCTCTTATCATACCTTCTATTATACCAAACTTGTTTTCAATGTCTTCATCAATTTTAGTTCGTGCATCCTCATCTGTACCACCAAAAGTTCAAAAAAATGCTCCTAGAAGCAAAACTTATATTGCTTTGAAGCACGATGTCCCTGTTGATGGAGGAACACAGAAAATCAAATACAATTTACTGTTCAAAATAAGTGATCGGAGGAGTGTACAGGCTGAAACATCATTTGGCTTGTACACAGATAAATGTTGGTGCATGTAAGTCTATACTTGAAGATGCTAGAGTCCAAATGTGGGAGATTTTAAAACCTTTGCAAAACAATTTACTAAAAAAACAACAGAGGGTGCAGATGAAATAGTAACAGGAAATAGGACATTGGAGGAGGATGGTAATGCTACGCCTGCAAAAAAATTCAAGAATAAGGGAATGAGTACTCAATCCCCCATCAACTCCATCTTCAAAAAGAATTTGAGAGAAGAAGCATGTCTTGAAATTGCTTCATTCTTCTACAATAATGACATGGCTTTTAATGTGGCAAAAAGTGTAGAATTTCAAAAAACGTTGGAGATGGTTTCAAGGCATGGTCTTGGATTCAAGTCACCTTCATACCATGAAATTAGAACAAAGTACTTGAAGCATAAAATGGAAGAGAAAAAGAAAGTCATTGAAAAACACAAGCTTATTTGGGAAAAGACATGATGCACTATTATGAGTGATGGGCAGACACACAAAAGAAGGAGAACAATTTTGAATTTCTTAGTGGACAACCCTAAAGGTACAATTTTTTAAATTCCATTTACGCTTCACACATTACAAAAATTATTGATGTAATTTTTAAGATGATCGATGACATTGTGGAAGAAGTGGGAGAAAAAGATGTTGTGCAACTGTCACTAACAATGCTGCAAACTACAAAGCAGCAGGTACAATGTTAATGGAAAAGCGAAAGAAGCTCTATTGGACACCATGTGCAGCACATTGCATTGATCTTAGGTATGAAAATAACTCAATTCATTTATTTAAAGTCTTCCCAAATTTCTTTATTACAAATTCATACAAAAGGAAAGGATTTAGTGAGACCCGCGATCGCTCGATTTGCGACATCATATTTAACTTTGGGGTGTCTCATAGACAATAAAGGAGGATTGATAAGAAAGTTCATATGTTATGAGTGGACAATGTTAAAATAAGTGAAGGAAAGTAAATTGAAGAAGTGGTTATGGATAAAGAGTTTTGGAAAAATATTGTTGTTTGTTGCAATGTTGCTTATCCACTAATCAAAGTACTTCGTTTAATGCATTCTGATGAAATTCCAATAATGGAATTAAATTATGAGGCAATGGACTGTTGAAAAGTTTTTTTCAGTGAGTATTCCTTTTATCGTCTCCACAAGGATTGATGTGATATTACCGTCGTTCTACAGTTTACAATGTCTTAAGCAAGGGTTTCGAATGGTTTTAGTTTGGTGAAAGTAACATTCATAAGAGTTTGTAGCAATGATAAAATTTTAGAAATATTAACATTTTAAAATACATATCAAGACTAGATTTCATCAACCTATATGTAGTGGTAAATTCATGATCATCAAGCTATGGATAAGCTAGAGATCTAATAACAAGAGTCGCCACCGCGCTTTTATTGTTTCCAAGGGAATAGGGAAAAAGTACAAACAAAACCCAAAAGTAAGAAGTTTTCAAATCAAAACTAATAAAATGTCAGAGATTACAGGTAAGGGGGTTGGTTACACAGAGGGAAGGTGTGAGCACCCAAAGTGTCCTAGGTACTCCTAGGGAGCCCTTTTTGTGTGCATATGTATTTGGTACAAAATGATGTTTACAAACAAATAGAATGGGGGGATGAGAAAAGAATTCATTAATTATATTTTTGTGTTTGACAAGACCTTCGGACTTGTGTCTACATACCAACATAAAAATGAGGGATCAAAACCTAGTAGTTCGTGATACAAATTTCAAAATGGATGCATTGCTTTTAACAAAAATTAAGTTTGAAAGGCACAAAGGCCTAAAAATTGTTTGAATGAGTTAGTTCTTTTTTGGCTTTTTGAAAGGTTAAGTCAAGTATATTTAAGTTTATTTACAAGTTTGATTTAAGAAAAGAAGTTTGAAAATACAATGGCATAAGGCCAAAGTTTCTATCTTTTTGCAAAGTGGTCAAAGTTTAGAACAAAGTAATTTCAATAAAAGAAGATTTTGAAAAGGGAGGGAGAGATTTTGAAATTAAAGAAATGGAGATAAGATGAAGAGACTAATCCTATGCACAAAATTAAAAGTTAAGAGTTGAAAAGATCTGACCAAATGGGTAGCAATCCAATAGACAAGAATGTCAATAGAAACCCATAATTCCCTTGGACATTTAGAATCAAGCAACACACAAATGCATAATTATATTATCTTGAAGAGCAAAGGCATCAAATAAATATAGCCACATCCAAGCTTTAGCCATTCCATGATCTTCTTTCAAATTAACCCATGTAACAGATGAATTCCACAAGTCACATGTTCAAAATGACAGCTTCACAATGATCATGTTGCAGATGAACTCAGAGGGATCTTGAATGATGTAACAGATGAAGTTTCAAATTGCAAACACTTGGTTTCACAGAAAGTTGGCATTGACCAAGTCCTTTAGCATAGGAATGTTGCCTAAGTTCTAAGTCCATTTGTCCAAGATCAAGCCAACAGTCCACACAAAAGTTTTTTAGGGTTTTTGTTGTTATTATGTACATTAATGGTCAAAGACCACACAAACAAGCAAAGTGTACACAAACAAGATATATCACACAATATGGTCCAAATGGACAAAGTGAAAATTGCATTAACATAAACAATTAGAATGGTATGAATAATGGCAAATGAATAAATGCTAAAATTAAATGACTTTAAAGTAAATGGCTTGAAATTAAAAGTTAGTTGTTAATGAGTTAGAAGTTAGTATTATTTTGCTTTTCATTTTTAGACATTCTTTGGAGAACACTCAACCCACTTATCACAAGCATGGATCCTTGAGTCAAGACATCTTCCAAAGGAAGGAAAAAAGGCCAAGTTTCCACACAATACCATGAAAGAGGGGAGACTTACAATCTCACTAACAAGAATGATGTGCCTCTTGTGTTACAAATTTAGCGCTATGTTAAGCAATCGTAATTGGACTTATGTAAAACTCACAACTATTTGAGGCCGGGCAATAGAATTTTGGTGTTAATGCATGTTAGAGACATAGTATAATGGACTATGCTCATGAAACATACCACACACAAAAAGAAATATGAAAAAGAGGTGGCCTAATCTCATCCATACTCATGTTAATTTTTCAATCAACTAGCTTTAAGACTTTGAGATATCATAGACCAAATGAAATGGATGCATAAAGAAGGGGAATGAGATGAAGAGGGAAGGTAAAGGATCAAAACTCAAATTGGTCAAAGGAGGACTTTTACCAAATTAATATCATCCATTCATTTTGGGAGATGGAATATACATTCCATCAATCCCCTAAATCCAATGATATTAACTTGACAAAGTCAAATCAACTTTGACCAAGGCCCAACAACAAGAGTCAAACTCAAACAAGTCATCACAATTGGTCAACAAAATTATTTGGCATTTATTCAAATTAAAAATACTAAAATAATGCATTTAAATTAAATATGGTTTGTCAAATTCCTAAAATCTCATCAAAACACCAAAGAAATGGCCATGAGATTTATCATAGGTCAAACAAGGTCAAAGGACCTTGGAGAAAAAATTTCAGAATTTTTAAAGACTTAAAAGTATTCTTAAACAATTAAAAATAATCAAAAAATCAATTAAATCATGAAAAATATTAATACGGATCCAAAAAATAAATTTAATTCAGAATATGAAAGAGGAAATTATTTGAATTTTTTTGGTGAAACTCATATTTTTTGGATCAATATTAAAATTAATATGAATTAATGAAAATAAAAGGATTAAAACAAAATTCAGAAAATAGCAAAAAATGTGAGCCACTTGATCTCCCTCATTAATTAAGGTGGCAGATCAAGTGGACTACAATGCGCGTTCCATGATGGAACCTAGTCAGCGCGCCACACGCGTGGTAATTAAAACCAACGCCTCAGATTAAAACATAATGGCAAGATCATGTGGTTGGGAGACGTGTCAGCGCACGACCGAAGCTGTAGCTCCAGTCTGCTTCTCCGGTGGATCTCACCGTACTGGTCCACCCTCAACCATCACTAAAATAAAAAAGAAGGACATGATCTGAAAGAAAAAATGGCGTAGAGCACGAATCTGACCTAAATTTTAACTAACTCCACATATATAGAAAGATATGAGGAGTTGAATTTTGAGGTGTGTCAACTGAGTTGCTTCGATTTGACCTCTAAGCAACTCAATCTTCTTGCCTACATTGGTAGGACTTCAGACAACCAAAGATCCAAGAGAATTGAGTAGAATTGAGAGAGAATCGAATAGATGAAGTTTTTTGAAAATTACCTTCAATGTTGTGCAGTTCTTGATGTTGCTTGCTCCAAACACGATCTGATCACACTTGAGAAGCTAGCAGGAAGTGATTGATGAGGTTGCAAGGCTTTGGATCCTGGAGTTTTTGAATCTCCAACAGTTGAGATTCAAACTCAAATTTCAAATTGAAATTTATCAGGTTTTCCTTTGGAATGAGAGGGTTTCAATGGGGGGAAAAGCTGGCGCGCAAGTGATAACATGAAATAATATCACATTTTTGGACTCGATTTAATTAAATTATATTATTATTTGTTTTGATTTATTTCATATCATTCGATATTACTTGGTATTTTCCTTCTATTTATTTCAGGTAACATTATTTGAAGCATAAGTGAAAAAGAAAGAAAAGGAGGTGCAAAAAAAAGGATAAAAAGCAATCCACTAAAGCCCAGCCCACAACTACAAGGAGAGGCGCTGTGATGCTGTGACGATCGCCACACAAGGTGTGACGAGCGTCACGCCCCCTGCTAAGTGTTACGAGCGTAACGCATGGTGTGACGGGCGTCACACCCCATTCCTATATTTTTGGCTTTGACGCGTAACAGAAGCACGTTCACCTTTTTCTTCGCTTGACCAGTTGACGCGTGACAAAACCTACTGAAGGACTTTGGAAGAAACGGTCACTTGATGGATGGATATAAATAGGACCAATTATGGAACCCTACAGGCTCTCTCAATTTTTTCCAGTTTTCGGCACCATGCATTATTTTTACCGCTTTTTAATTATCCAGCACTCTACTTTCCTAGCAATTTTTATTTCCTTTTCTTTTCCAGTCAATTTTCAAAGCATTCAATTAATTTTCTCACAATAGTTTCTACACCGGAAACTATTGTGTAACTTTTACTGGATCTAACCTTACGTTAGATCATAGTATTTTATTCCTTCGCCTTTATTTTACTGTCTGATCGAAGATTGTGAAGAACAAATCGAACCGGCTTGTGGTGGAGTGTTCAAGCATCGAAGCTAGGAAAAATCAAGATTTCTATTGATTTTACAGGTTCATCAATTTATTGTTTTAATTTATATATGCTCTGTACTACTGTTTATCTATACTGTCTGTCTGATATGGCTGTATTTAAGTATAATTATTGTTTAGGCTTATTTAGCATGTCCGGCTAAATAAACTTAGATATCGGTATGTAAAGTAAGCGGAATAAAGGAATCAAAACTAAGTTGGTTTAAATTTATTTAAAAATATAATCACTCTTTTTATGGTCCCAATTTACAGAGTTAATACCAAAGTCTTTGTACGAGAGTAAAAAGCATAAAGAAGTTAAAATCAATAGAACGACGGTTTGAGCTTTTAACTGGACAGTGTAAATTGGACATTAACTTTAAATCAGGGCGAAAGCAATTTTTAGAGTTAATTAAATTCTAATTATTTTCAAAAAGTATTTTTAAAGGTTAAATGTGAGGACGAGAGTTAAGCATTTAAGTTTAATCATATAATCTAAGTCAACAGAGCGAGAGTTTGAGACGAGGGTGTTTAAACGGTTAGTATTTTAATAAAAAGAGTTTCTATAGATTCTATTGTTTTCAAAAAGTGATTTTAGTTTTAACTAAATAGTGAGAGCGTACGTTAAGGTAAAATCATAGTCTATTCAACAGAGCGAGAGTTTGAGAAAAGGCTTTTAATCAATAGTGTCTAATGAAAGGACTTATTTTAAAACCAAGAAACCAACGAAGATTTGATTCCCTAATTACGACGAACTACATACCGATATCCGCGTTATTTGATATTTAATCTAGATCCAATTTTAGTTTTACTATTTCCCCTAATCATCAAAGTATCATCCGCCTTAGCTTTACGAAGTAACCCTAGAAAAACGGTATATCGATTCATTAAGTCCCTGTGGGATCGATATCTTTTATTACTACGCGATTAGACTGTGCACTTGCAGTTAATACCCCAATAGACTCATAAAGTCGCGATCAAGTTTTTGGCGCCATTGCCGGGGACTTTTATTTAGTCGATATCGTAACTCTTCTGTTACGCTGTAGAGACTAAGGCAATTTTTACTTTTTTTCCCTTGTTTTTCGTTGATTTGTATGCCACATACTCGCTCACAAGGCGAACCGTACTACTTACGAATCAACGATGTTGAACGATATCTCCGAGTCTTATGACGAATTCGAGAGTATCGTGCAACAAACAATCTTCCTCCAATCGAAATTCCTGATTTCAAAAATCTTCTTCCTTCGCCGATACCCGAGATGGCAGAACCAGCTCGTGCCCTTCGAGATTACGCCGCTCCATCGCAAGATGAGCCGCATTCGAGTATTGCTCCACCCGCAATCGAAGCAAACAACTTCGAACTTAAACCTTCGCTGTTACAAGCAGTGCAACAGAATCAATTCTCTGGAAATCCTACTGAGGATCCAAACCTTCATTTATCCGTATTTGTCCAATACGCTGATACTGTTAAAGCTAATGGTGTCACTTCAGAGGCAATTCGACTTCGTCTCTTTCCTTTCTCGTTAAGAGATGAAGCTAGAAGATGGCTTCAGTCTCTTCCTTCCAACTCAGTCACCACATGGAATGAGTTGAAGAAAGTCTTTCTTGCCCGATATTTTCCTCCAAGAAAAACAGCTATGTTGAGAGCGCAGATAAATGGATTTAAACAGAAAGATAACGAGTCTCTTTTCGAAGCCTGGGAAAGATACAAAGACATGATGAGACTTTGTCCACACCATGGTTTAGAGGACTGGTTAGTAATTCATACCTTCTATAATGGTCTCTTATACAACACAAGATTAACGATAGACGCCGCCGCAGGTGGTGCGCTTATGGATAAACCTTACGCTGACGCTTATCAACTTATCGAAAGCATGGCCCAAAACCACTATCAGTGGGGAAGCGACAGAACAATGGTAGAAAAACCTCAAACGAAAACTGGCATGTACGAGATAAGTAGCCTTGATCATGTTAATGCAAAAGTGGATGCTCTTGCCCAGAAAATTGAAAGTTTAAATGTATCACCTCCAGCCACCGTGGTTGCCGTAACTCAAAATTGCGAAGTCTGTGGAATCCAAGGTCACACTCCTACAGATTGTCAACTCCTAACAGGAATCCAAGCAGAGCAAGTGAACTATGCTCAAGGAAATCCTTACTCGCATACCTATAACTCAAATTGGAAGAACCATCCTAATTTTTCATATAAGAGTAATAATGCTTTATACGCACCAGGACAGGCTCCCAGTCAAGCCCCAACTATACCTCCTGGATATCAAAAGCCGACCCCATCTACGCCTAACAATAACGTTCCTAGGAAATCCAACTTGGAAATCATGATGGAGAACTTCATAGCTTCTCAACAGCAAACCAATAAAGATTTCTTAAACCACACACTAACGAACAAATTAAACAACTAGCAAGTAAAGTAGATGCCCTGGCTACCCATAACAAAATGCTGGAAACACAAATCTCACAAGTAGCTCAACAACAAGCGCCTACTACTGCCCCAACTGGTACATTTCCTGGACAACCCCAACCTAACCCGAAAAGCCACGCTCATGCAATTATATTAAGAAGTGGAACAAAGGTAGAAGGACCATCTGATCCAAGAATTGAAAACCAAAACTCTAAAAAGTCAACTGAGGAAGAAAATAAACCTAAGGAAAAGGAAGAGAGTAATAAGGAAACCGTAGAAAAGAAGGAACCTTATGTACCTCCACCGCCTTATAAACCACCTATCCATTATCCTCAGAGGCTAATTAAAACCAAAGACGCGGGCCAATTTAAAAAATTTGTTGACCTACTGAAACAACTAAACGTCACCATTCCTTTTACAGAAGCTATTACACAGATGCCCTCATATGCTAAGTTCTTAAAAGAAATTCTTTCTAATAAAAGGAAACTTGAGGATAGCGAAACCGTTACACTCACTGCTGAATGTAGCGCTATAATCCAGAATATGCCTCCTAAACTTAAAGATCCTGGTAGTTTCTCTATACCCTATCACATAGGAAAAATTGTCATAGACAAAGCTCTATGCGATTTAGGAGCCAGTATCAGTGTTATGCCCTTGTCCATATGCAAGAAACTGGAAATGGGAGAATTAAGACCAACTAAAATGTCTGTGCAATTAGCAGATCGTTCCGTTAGATATCCCGTAGGAATTCTTGAAAACGTTCCCGTGCGCAGAGGTCAATTCTACATTCCCACCGACTTTATAATTATGGACATAAGAGAAGATAAAGTTACCCCCATTATACTGGAAAGACCCTTCTTAGCAACCGCCGGTGCTATCATAGACGTAAAACGAGGACGACTCACTTTCGAAGTAGGAGAAGAGAAAATTGAGTTCATTCTTTCCAAATTTTTGAAAGCACCTGCAATAGGTGACACATGTTACTTCATGGATATCATCGACGAGTGCATAAAAGAAACAGAGTTAGAAAATGACAAATTGTCTGACTATCGCGCAGAAGACAGACTAAACCAATGTTTAGCAATAACACCAGATACTACGCAATGCCTTAAGAAACCAACCCTCGACCTGAAAACACTTCCCAAAAATCTGAGATATGAATTCCTAGACTCAGAACTTGAACGACCAGTGATAGTTAATGCAGACCTAGGAAAACTCGAAACCGAAAAACTCCTACATATCTTAAGAAAATATCCAACCGCACTAGGATACAACATCACCGATCTTAAAGGGATAAATCTTTCTATTTGTATGCATCGCATCATGCTAGAAGAAGACTGTAAAACTTCTAGGGAACATCAGAGGAGATTAAACCCGATCTTGAGTGAGGTAGTGAAGAAGGAGGTAACGAAGTTATTAGAGGCAGGTATCATATATCCTATATCCGATAGCAAATGGGTTAGTCCTGTACACGTAGTACCAAAGAAAGGAGGTATAACAGTTATCGAAAATGAGAAAGGAGAAACTATAACCAAACGAATCGAATCGGGATGGAGAATGTGCATTGACTATAGGAAACTAAACAAAGCAACCCGAAAAGATCATTTTCCTTTACCATTCATAGACCAGATGTTAGAACGATTAGCAAAGCATTCTCATTTCTGCTATCTGGACGGTTACTCAGGCTTCTTTCAAATACCAATTCATCCTGATGACCAAGAAAAGACAACGTTCACATGTCCTTTCGGTACCTTCGCTTATCGACGAATGTCGTTTGGCTTGTGCAATGCTCCTGCAACCTTCCAAAGGTGCATGATGGCAATATTCGCCGATTTTCTCGAAAACATCATGGAAGTCTTTATGGATGACTTTTCCGTATGCGGGAAAAGTTTCGAAGAATGTCTTGAAAACCTAGAAAGAGTTCTAGAACGATGTGTAAAAGTAAACCTAGTACTTAATTGGGAAAAATGTCACTTTATGGTACAAGAAGGAATTGTTTTAGGACACATCATATCAAATAGAGGAATTGAAGTAGACAAAGCCAAAATAGAAGTAATCGAAAACCTTCAACCTCCGAAAACTGTGAGAGAAGTACGAAGCTTCTTAGGACATGCCGTTTTTATCGACGATTTATTAAAGATTTCTCTAAAATAACTAAACCTTTAACCGGACTATTAATGAAAGATACTGAATTCATCTTCGACAAAAAATGCTTAGAAGCATTTCAAACGCTTAAACAAGCATTGATCTCCGCGCCCATAATACAGACCCCGGATTGGAATGAACCCTTCGAAATAATGTGTGACGCAAGTGACTACGCCGTAGGCGCTGTTTTAGGACAACGAAAGGATAAAAAACTTCACGTCATATATTATGCGAGCAGAACTCTAGATGAAGCGCAAATGAATTACGCCACGACTGAGAAAGAACTTTTAGCAGTAGTATTTGCACTAGATAAATTTCGTTCCTACTTGGTCGGAGCTAAAATAATCGTTTACACTGACCACGCTGCCATTAAGTACCTCTTAACAAAAAAGGATGCTAAACCTAGACTCCTAAGGTGGATCTTGTTGTTACAAGAATTTGATTTGGAAATCAAAGATAAAAAAGGAACTGAAAACGTAGTAGCAGATCACCTTTCTAGACTTGAAAATCTGGAACCGGAAAGAACATCAATCAATGATGACTTCTCGTACGATAAACTTATAGCTAATTTGGAAGAAAATAGAGCTGATGAACAGGTAGAGACCACCTTGGTTGTATGCGTTACACCATGGTACGCCGACTTTGTCAATTATTTAGCTGCCGGAATAGTTCCACTTGATTTATCCTACCAGCAAAAGAAACGATTCTTCCATGAAATGAAACATTATTATTGGGACGACCCTTTACTTTTCAAAAGAGGCCCCGATGGTATTTTCTGTCGGTGTATACCTGAAGAAGAGATAGAAAGTATAATCCAACATTGTCATTCCGTTCCTTATGGTGGACACGCAAGTACATCCAAGACCTGCTCTAAAATCCTACAAGCCGGTCTCTATTGGCCAAACATATGGAAGGATGTGCATGCTGCTGTCAAGAAATGTGATAGATGTCAACGCACAGGAAACATATCTAGACGTGACGAGATGCCATAAAAGGGCATTTTGGAAGTAGAGATTTTCGATGTATGGGGAATAGATTTCATGGGACCTTTTCCACCTTCTTTCGGTAACAAGTACATACTCGTAGCGGTTGACTACGTATCAAAATGGATTGAAGCTATAGCTTCTCCAACAAACGACACACGAGTAGTAACTAGACTCTTTAAGAATATAATCTTTCCAAGATTTGGTGTCCCAAGAATAGTAGTCAGTGATGGTGGATCGCATTTCATATCTAGGATACTCGAAAAATTATTGTTTAAGTATGGCGTAAAACATCGAGTGGCGACACCTTACCATCCTCAAACCAGTGGACAAGTGGAAGTGTCTAACAGAGAAATTAAACAGATATTGGAAAAAACAGTCGCCACCTCAAGGAAAGACTGGTCATCAAAATTACCTGAAGCTTTATGGGCTTATCGAACCGCTTACAAAACTCCCATAGGAACAACCCCATTTAAGCTTATTTATGGAAAATATTGCCACCTCCCAGTAGAATTAGAACATAAGGCCTATTGGGCTATTAAAAATTTAAATTTAAACTATAAGGCCGCCGGTGAAAAGCGAATTCTTGACATAAACGAATTAGAGGAACTTAGACAAGACGCCTACGAAAATGCCAGAATCTACAAGGAAAGAACGAAAAAATGGCATGATAAACGTATATCAAGAAAAACCTTCAAACAGGGCGATGTAGTCCTTTTGTTCAACTCTAGACTTAAGTTATTCCTAGGAAAACTACGCTCTAGATGGTCAGGCCCTTTCCAAATCACCAATGTCTTTCCCAGTGGAGCTGTGGAAATTAAAGGAAAATCTATTGAACCATTTATCGTAAACGGGCAGCGTCTAAAACATTATCATTATGCTGAGAACAATGAAGACTCGCAAGTCCTGCACTTAGACGTAATGCCCCCAGAATTTATAGATTAACATTTAATAGTTTTATGTCGAGCTTGCGACATTAAACAAAGCGCTTCGTGGGAGACAACCCACAAATTTTTATTTTTATTTCTTCTTTGATTATTCTCTTTTTAATTTTATTTAGTTTTCATTCTCCGTATTCTTTATTTTAATTAAATTTTTCTTCTTTTTTTTCTTCTTTCGGCATTTGGCCAAATCCTGACTAAAACTCTTATTTTTCTTTTCTTTAGTTAACACTAACCTGATGGGACAAATTGAGCGTATGGGTATCAAATTCAGAGGGAAAGCTCAGAGACAAAAATTCTAAGAACTAGCAGAGAGAGAGATGCACCCAAGTTTCTATGCTGATGATTGGGCAATGACTGCCCTTGGACTAAGAGAGAGTGTCCTGTATCTGCTGAGTCAAATAGGGTGGGAAACCACACCTATTCGAAGATAATTTGTTACTTACCGGAGGCTAACTCTAGAATTCCTTAGCTCCCTGATCTATCTACCAAACCATGGAAAAGGAATAAGCCGAGGTTTCATTCAGTTCGGGATGTTCAATATGGAGTATCAATTTAACATTCAAGACTTTACTAACCTTTTAGGGTTCTCTACCTCTTTTGATACATTCACCATGAGCCAAGAAGACCTTTTTGAATATAGAGAGCTTGAACATTTTTGGGGAAGCTTGACGGGTAATGACGACCCTGAGGAACATGAGTTTCTTTCTGGAAACATACATAACCCAGCTTTTCGTTATTTCCACAAGATCCTAGCACACACTCTTTTTGGGAAAAAATCAAACATCACCACAGTATCACGTGATGAACTCTTCATAATATTTTGTGCTTCTCAGAACCGTCCAGTGAATGGTGCCACCTATATGTTGGCGAGCTTCGACCGTCTTATTCAAAGCTGACCGTGCACTGATCCTAATAGGAGGACTGATAACCATGATTGCTAATGCTATTGGATTGCGCCAACCCATGCTTGATTTGAACCCTTTCTGTGGCATTGAGCCTATGAATATACCTTTCCTCTTCAACACTATGTTTATAGGAAACCTTGGACCTGAAGAGTTTGAACTAATAATTAATAACCAAGCTTTCTACCTATTCACCATGCCTAGTCCGATGACTAGTGTCCATAACCGAAACAATTGGCTCTACAACCTGAATGGAATACCTTCCCCTGTTAGATCTATTGAATCCATCCAAGACTATGAGATTTGTGACGACCAGATTCCTTATGCTGAGTCTGATCCACAGACACCTACAGGTTACCATGATGTTGCCTCTCCACCTCATCCTATCCCGACCGCGGAATCGACAATACCTGATCTTAGACATCATATGCCCGGAACTGATTACAACACCGCCATTCAAGCCTTGATGTCAGAACAAGATGCCATCAGAAAAGAGTTAACTAATATGGGACATGAATTTCTGGGATACATGAGTAGTATGACAAATCAATTTCATGAGTTACTACACCGTGTCAATTCCTTTGCCCCTCCGGCCAGAGATCCTGCAAGTGACTAGAAGTTTTTAGTTAATTAATTTTAGTTTTAGGGAATCTATAGTTTCGTTTAACATTGTTTTAATCTTAGTATTTGTTTTTCCATGTTTTCTTTTACCTTCAAATGTTACATTATGTTTATTTTATGAAGCTATTGCATTATTGGTTAAATTTTATTTTATTTTGATTTATGCAATACTGTATGCTGCTTACATAGCCTATTAGAGAAAAAATATTTATACACTATAGTGTGTAGTAGAGTAGCATGCATGGCAGTACAAAAATATAACAATAGCAAAATATAATAAACATAAACAACAACAAAATAAAAACAATAAAATAATAATAATAACAAATTATGAAGCACCCACGTAAGTGACCGTTGCAAGCTGACTGGCGTGACGAGCGTCACACAATCCATCACGGTCGTCACGCAGGTGCATGTGACGCCCGTAACACCTTCCGTCACGAGCGTGACAACTTCAGAATAGGTGAACGTTGGTGACCGTTGGGGACACGACCGTTACCCCCACCTTTTTATTTTCCCCATTCATTCACATCTTTACTCCATCCCACTCACATTCCTCCACATTTATTTTTCTCTCACCCACTCCTCTTCCAACTTCCAAAAACTTTTCCTATAAATACCTACATTCCATTTCTCCCTAAACCACATCATTCCAACAAACCACTCTATACAAATACATTTGCATCCTCTTTCCTTCTTTCAACCCACCTATCAATATGGCGGAAAACCAACAGTTCAGAAATATTATCTTCCGATCCGAAGATGATAATTATCAACGGGAGCAGTTCGATCGGTTTCAACAACGAGATGTCGTCTCCACCAGGTATCCTGATTTAAATTGTTTACAAGAATTAGGCTTACTTCAAGGTGTGCAATGAATGCTTCAGCTTGCTGATTTAACCTTTCTTTACACACACAATCAACCTACCTACCCATCACTCACCTTAGAATATTTAAGTTCCTATTCATACACCACTCCAACCGGTGAAGACGAATACTTAACCGGTACCGCAAATTTCCGCATGTTCAACACCGAGTACTCACTATCCCAAGATCACTTGAGTGCATGCTACACTTCCCTGTAGGAGGCCAAGTCCACCCAAGAATCCCTCTGAACTCACAGTGGCACATAAACGCCTTCGGCCTCTTTAGAAAAATATCCGGTGTGGAAACAAACAACTGGGATGTACTACTTGCTTCACACATACATAACCCAACCATTCGGTATTTTATCCGCATCCAGCAAAACACCATTTTTGGTCGACCCAACAACAGCAAAGTCAACGCGAAGGAATTATTCTTCCTCCACTGCGTCTTTGAAATGGATACAAAGGTAAACGCCACTTCTTTCTTACTTCACCATATTCGTACCCTTTGTGCTAGAGGTCGTCAACCTTTTGTGATTGGAGGATTGATAACCTCCATAGCACTTGGTCTGAATCTAGGGGACCGACTTCAAAATTTACAATCTCTACCACCCCTATTTATGGATATAAGCTATTGTCGCTCCAGCCGCTTAATCAAAAATAGGGTAGGCGGAAGGTATTATCTTATGGTGAATAACCAAGAAGTCCCAAGCGTTGTTTTGCCCAACATTACCCTCACAGATGTCACAAACCCCGACCGATTCATCTACGATCTGAATGCTCCCGAACCTACCGAGCCTACATAAGCAAACCCGCCCCCGGACGAGTTTGAGGAAATGGAGCAAGGTGATCACGGCCCTAAACAATAGTCAGCCCCGCTTCACCCTTCCGATAATGCAACTGGTCCATCCTCCCGACGTCGTCGAAGAAGAAGGCCAGTAACTAAGGATGACATCATGGATGCTATTGATGCTGTGCAGGCGCAAAATCTTGAAGTGATGCAACTGATGCGCCAGATGCAACATCAACAGGAAGCGAGGAATGCAATAACCGACCAGCGGTTCACTGACTTTCTCAACAGGTTTGATGACTTGGAAGTACGTCAACGCTCACCGGGTCCGAGAACAAGAGGACGCAGGCAAAATTGAGCATATTTATTTAATTTTCCTTTCTTTTCGCTTTTCTTTAAAACATTGGGGACAATGTTTCATTTAAGTGTGGGGGGGAAAACTTTGTTGCAGTTATTATTATTTCTCTTTCAACATTTCTTTTTCAAGTATGTTACTTCCCTTTCATTGTTATTTCCCTTTCATATATATAAAAAAAATATCTTAAGTCAAGTCCCTAGTGTGAAAATTTCGTATTATCTATTCCCCTCAATTTTCTTGAGCCATAACAAAAATTTAAAATTCAACACACTCAATAAGTATAAAGGTTGCTTATTTTATAAAACTTGAGTGAAATCAAGACAAAATTATTACCACCTTAACGCTCTAAAAAACCTCAACATGTTAGATCGGGATAAGTACCTATTATATCAATTCCTTGTACTTTTAGTCTTATAGTAACCCCGAGTAGTTTATATGAGAAGTCGGCACCATCTTAATAGCAAACTACGTGGAGAGCCGATGAATATAAGTGAATGATTCTCAAAACCAATAAAAAAAATATATATAAGGAAATGCACTAATTAAGTTAGGTGATCCTTACCAGATCATTTAATCCAAAGGTTGCGGACCCTACAACAGCACAATATGAAAGATCCATTATGAGTTGGTTCAGCAGGTATCTGGTGCTGAACTTGGTAGGGCGGACTACGGTCCGATCCCCCGCAATTTGCAATGGACTAAATAACGAAGTTATCCAACTTATATACCAGAACTTCCAGCTAAAAAGGGGAATCAGAATCGCTAACCGGTTACTCCACTATGTGCGCGAAAAGATAAAGGGCTTAATGTGATTTCGCTAGAATGAAAACGGGTGAAACAAGAGTAAAAGAACTAGGCTAGCTATAATAGCATGACTCGAACTGGTTTGCATAAGGTGGGGTTATCTGAGGTTGTAACGGTAGTTGTTGATGTTAAGATTAAGCTCAAGTTATTTTTTTTAAACAGATTTACTTGCGACCTACTACGAATTGATGAGTGTTTGGAAATTTCATCTGGCTAGTATTTTAAACCGATTTCTACATTGAATCTTGCTTGAGGACAAGCAAAAGTCTAAGTATGGGGGAGTTTGAAAACATGAAATAATATCACATTTTTGGACTCGATTTAATTAAATTATATTATTATTTGTTTTGATTTATTTCATATCATTCGATATTACTTGGTATTTTCCTTCTATTTATTTCAGGTAACATTATTTGAAGCATACGTGAAAAAGAAAGAAAAGGAGGTGCAAAAAAGAGGATAAAAAGCAATCCACTAAAGCCCAACCCACAACTACAAGGAGAGGTGCTGTGATGCTGTGACGATCGCCACACAAGGTGTGACGAGCGTCACGCCCCCCTGCTAAGTGTTACGAGCGTAATGCATGGTGTGACGGGCGTCACACCCCATTCCTATATTTTTGGCTTTGACGCGTAACAGAAGCACATTCACCTTTTTCTTTGCTTGACCAGTTGACGCGTGACAAAACCTACTGAAGGACTTTGGAAGAAACGGTCACTTGATGGATGGATATAAATAGGACCAATTATGGAACCCTGCAGGCTCTCTCAATTTTTTCCAGTTTTCGGCACCGTGCATTATTTTTACTGCTTTTTAATTTTCCAGCACTCTACTTTCCTAGCAATTTTTATTTCCTTTTCTTTTCCAGTCAATTTTCAAAGCATTCAATTAATTTTCTCACAATAGTTTCTACACCGGAAACTATTGTGTAACTTTTACTGGATCTAACCTTACGTTAGATCATAGTATTTTATTCCTTCGCCTTTATTTTACTGTCTGATCGAAGATTGTGAAGAACAAATCCAACTGGCTTGTGGTGGAGTGTTCAAGCATCAAAGCTAGGAACAATCAAGATTTCTATTGATTTTATAGGTTCATCAATTTATTGTTTTAATTTATATATGCTCTGTACTGCTGTTTATCTATACTGTCTGTCTGATATGGCTGTATTTAAGTATAATTATTGTTTAGGCTTATTTAGCATGTCCGGTTAAATAAACTTAGATATCGGTATGTAAAGTAAGCTGAATAAAGGAATCAAAACTAAGTTGGTTTAAATTTATTTAAAAATATAATCACTCTTTTTATGGTCCCAATTTACAGAGTTAATACCAAAGTCTTTGTACGAGAGTAAAAAGCATAAAGAAGTTAAAATCAATAGAACGACGGTTTGAGCTTTTAACTGGACAGTGTAAATTGGACATTAACTTTAAATCAGGGCGAAAGCAATTTTTAGAGTTAATTAAATTCTAATCATTTTCAAAAAGTATTTTTAAAGGTTAAATGTGAGGACGAGAGTTAAGCATTTAAGTTTAATCATATAATCTAAGTCAACAGAGCGAGAGTTTGAGACGAGGGTGTTTAAACGATTAGTATTTTAATAAAAAGAGTTTCTATAGATTCTATTGTTTTCAAAAAGTGATTTTAGTTTTAACTAAATAGTGAGAGCGTACGTTAAGGTAAAGTCATAGTCTATTCAACAGAGCGAGAGTTTGAGAAAAGGCTTTTAATCAATAGTGTCTAATGAAAGGACTTATTTTAAAACCAAGAAACCAACGAAGATTCGATTCCCTAATTACGACGAACTACATACCGATATCCGCGTTATTTGATATTTAATCTAGATCCAATTTTAGTTTTACTATTTCCCCTAATCATCAAAGTATCATCCGCGTTAGCTTTACGAAGTAACCCTAGAAAAACGGTATATCGATTCATTAAGTCCCTGTGGGATCAATATCTTTTATTACTACGCGATTAGACTGTGCACTTGCAGTTAATACCCCAATAGACTCATAAAGTCGCGATCAGCAAGGTGTGATTCAAATGAGCACAAAGGTCATGTACTTGTAGCATGGATGAATGATATTTGCACACTTTCAAATTTTGTCCAAATTTAGCAATGTTGATGGCACGAGTGCATGGGCATGTGCAGGCCCATGATGCAATGCAAAAAGGTCCAAAATCAATCCAAATGAAGTCTGAATGGAAGCTTGATTGGAAAGGCAAAGTGAACTGAAGTTTTGAAGTTTGATTCTTTCCAATTATGCAGCCCTGTTAAAGCCATGTGCAAACCTAGCAAACCTCATCCAAAATGCATGAACTTGGGTTCTTTGGAAAGCTTAGATCAAGGGGAACAAGTTTTATGTTCAACACTTTTCATTTGGAGCTTGGAACATGGAGAATTTTGAGGTGGAAGTTTGGAAATTTCAACATGTTGAAATTTTTTCTAAGTATCAAGCCATATATCTCAATATTCCACCTTGCTTAACTTTTTATGTGAGCTTCAAATGAGAAAAGTGTCTTCATCAAAGTTATAGATATTTAAAAGACCTTCAAAATGGTCACAAATGTAATGTCATTTGGATTTGGAATGATAGAGTTATGCATTTTTGAAGTTTGGAAAAATCACTTGTTCAATGGTATAGGTCAAAAATGACCTATAATGTAACCTCATATCACATGCTCATAAAAGTTGAATTAGCTCTCACTCCAAACATAAAAGTTGAAGTAGACATCTTGAATTTTATTGTAAAACTTGGAAATATTTCATATCATAAAAATTGAGCAAGGTATGGCCTTGGGAAGTTGACCTTCAAATTAGGGTTTAGACAAAATGACCTATAATGTTTCAACATAGAAAATGATTTTCCAAGCAAAACTAGCTATAGGCCTCAACATGAAAGTTGTTTGGAATGTTATTTAGAGTAACTTTACTCTTGTAATCATTTTCATATGGTGAAAATTGTAGGAGATAGGGTCTAGGGAGACCCAGTTTTGATTAGATGAATTCATATGGCCAACCACCATCAACCAACTTGCTAACCTTCAATTATTTGGACTTTCTTGGCTCATGGTAGGTAATATATGCATAATATGATGAATTTTGAAATTTACCTTGAGAGATTTGATCAAATGGTAAGATAGCTTGTTGGAGAAGTTACTCAAGATACCCAATCAAACTAGGGTTTCCAAGGCAAATCACCTTCACACTCTTGAAGAAAACTTGATCAATATAACATGTAGGAATAAATGGAACTCATATATGATGCTCATAACCCTTCTTGGATCAATTCATGGTTGTGCTCTTTGTCATGAGGGTCTTAAACACTAAATATGAACTTGATAGATCAATGGAGATCATGCCCTACCTACAAAAGATTTAGGCAAATGCAAAGACACATTTTTGGTATTTTGGTTAGTAAAATGATAATATACAAGTATGATACAATCAAAAAGTGCTTGGTGATCTCTCTCAAAACAAACCCAATGAATGAGGGGTAAAGAGAATGCCAAGGTATGATCCCAATGCTAATGCTTATGATGAAATTGCATGAGGGATCTTAGGGTCAAAATTGGGCTCTTACACTATTTTATATGTATTCGATTAATCAAGCATGTGAACTTCATTTATAATCAGCATAACCATATATCGCTCATGTCTAAGACTGTATTGCGAGTTTTACCATATTGATTAATCGATGATGTCTCAACCTATTAAATAATACAAATAACATTTATGATCTGATACAAAGTGAATATAAAATTCAACTTCCATGTCTAGACATGGTCTTTGATAGATGATAAACTTAGGTCAAGACTTAAAAGATCTTTCTCAACAATGATTTAAACCACAAATATTCAATAAAAGCAAAGGTTATCATCTACATTGATTATCAAGTTGTTCAACAAGTAAGATTGATTACATCTAATCTTGATGCAAGAGGGTTTAGCCACCAATAACCATGGTAGCTTCTTCAACAAGTAACAAGAAGAGATTCACAAGCATCAACATCGAAAAACTCGAATATTGATGCTTTGAAACCTTGATTATGAGTTCTTGATGATTTTTCGTTTGAAAATTCCTTTGGGATAAAGTTAGAGTGAGATCTCCCCCAAAATATCTAGCTAAAAGTATATATAACATGGGCCAAAAAGTGAAATCGCGCTAAGCCCCGTCAGAGCCTGCTTAGCACGATCGACAAAAAATGAACTTAAACCGCCTTGATTCACACTAAGTGCGCTCCTAGCGCATTCCTATAATGAATTTCCAAATTTCCTCCTGTCCCTCTTTCCCTAAGCGTGCTAAGACCGCGTTTAGCCTGTTTTGGAAAACTTGGAATCTTCACAAATGTAACTTTGGGTCTTGCTTGGTGCCTTTAGGTTTCTCATGCTTCTAATATGCTTTGAAACCTACAAATTTGCACCAAAATGATCAAACAAAAGCTATTTACATTGATAATGTTAAAAACTACATATTTACATATAAAACTAAGGTGTTAACAAGAAACTCCTTTGAGATCAAGTGGAAAGAGCCACAAAATACTATGGATTATTTACACAAATTAGCCCTTAACAACTCTCCCCAAGTTAGAACTTTGTTTGTCCCCAGACAAAAGTCTTTCAAACCCAAAAGAACCAAAAACAACCTCCAATAAAACGGGAACAACAAGTTGTTAAGAACGAAAACAATTTTATGGTTCAAATTCAAAAGCATAACCAAAGTAAAGTTTACCATTATTCTCAAACAAACCATGCTTATGAAACAAATGATAAGTGCACATTTCATACCAAAATTTCTAACACAATGCAAATTCAAACATGAATCACACCTAAACACACATTCATCAGTGGATGAGAAACAAACATGAGGGACGTTTACTCTCATCCAACAATCCTGCTAAGATCCTGATCAAATTACGCATTCATCAACAAATTATATCGAAATCACAAAAGCATGAATCACTAAGGACTTTCAAGGGTTATAACTTGGCTTGGGTAACAAGAAAGAGTCATTTCTCAAGTTTTTGAAACGAAATTGCCTAATCTTATGAGAGAATTCACACCCCACATTCTTAAACAATCACATTATCTTTACCCTTTTTCTTTAATTCATTGTTACAACCATGAGCTCACTTGTTGGCATAAAATTCTTGCCATTTTCTTTCTTTTTCAAAGCTCTTATTTGCATTGCTTCTTTTCTATTAACATTTTTTTCTTTTTTTTCAACCACTTTATTTTTCAATCTTATCAACCAACCTCTTTCTCCCCAACTTTGAACACAACCACAATTTATGGTTGAAGGTTCAAGTGTTCTCCAACAAAAAATCAAGATCCACTTCACAACTCAATGATGAACTTATTTTTCATGTACAATTTTCACAACTCAATCATCAATATGGATCTTGAAACAAAAGTTCAAAGGGGTTAAACAAATTCTCACTCAGTCACAAGGTAGGTTGATGCTTTTTCTAAGCCAAAAGGTTATGCTCAATTAATTAAAAAAATGCCTTGATCACTTTCGTGCTTTTATAAAAATCAACAAAAATGCATGATTAAACATAATAAGATCGAGTTAAAACAAGGAATGTTGGTCTCCTGCCTTTAGTGCTCAATCGATAGCTTCCTCACACTTGTTTAGGATCTAAATCGATTCATCTATGAACATGCATTGCAAAAGAATTTATGGTGTGATGCTTCCACAAATTACAAGTTTCAAATTCATGGTAAGCTTAGAAAGCAAATAAACATGTACCTTATACGTGTTACTTCTTTTAAGCACTATCATTACCATTCAATTGTATGTTGATCCACTAAATCTTGAAATGATCACTCGGTTCCTTCAAGTTAATAAAACTTAGGAACAAACACAAAAGATTCAACTTAATTGAAACTAGACTTTAAATTAAAATACACCACATAGACTATAAAACTTAAATTAACAACTTAATATATTAATCAAAAGCCACCAAAACATGGTGTATCCAAAATTTAAGGAGACATGTAATGCCCTTAAGGTGTTCACAAATCCTCATCCATAAAAGGATGCTACAACACAAATTCATTAAACATAAAATAGCATAAAAGTTAACTTCTACACAAACATTACAATACTACTTAAAATAAACAACAATTACTAAAAACCATGATCAAACCATTCAACCCTCATCACTATCGCTCGCCTCCTCTAGGTTAATGGTCTTTCCACTAGACTCATCCTCAGCACCGCCAACATGTCCAACATCGCCACCCCTAGTTGCCCCTACAAAATGAAATGGCATGTCTCCAAGCCAATCAACAAAAGAAGAAAATTCATCTCTGGTTGGTAAATGGTGGTCAACACGAGGCTCGCGAATATGTAAACTACAACCTGCGCATGGAATCATGTAAGTAAGAAAAAGCTTTATGGTTTGCCTGGAGCATATCCCAAGTGTACATGCATGTGAATCTCTCATCATACTACTGCTGCACAGGAGGAGGTGGTGCTGGTGCTGGTGCATTTTCAGGAAGTATTCCTCTAGGTGTACAATGCCGACGATTATAATAATCATTCACAACTCCTTCAATAGTTTCATGAACCACTGAAGGAATTGCAAAACCATCTCACGTACATAAACCCATAATAAGTCTTGGAAAAGCTAAGGTGGCCGGAGTTCTGGTACCCAACCTATGACCACTCGAGGCAATAATTATGATCTCATTAGAATTAACCCGAGCGACATCAACCTGCCTCTTATCAAGAATGTAATGCAACAAACAAGCAGTGTCGATATTAATGGATGAGGTATGACTCTTGGGCCTGATGTTATAAAGAAGCGGGATCTTGATTACCTGAGCATTCACATTCATATCCTTCCTTAGAAACTTGACTGGAAGCCCTAAAGCATTTATAACATACAACCTTCTCGGAAAAATCAAAGCCTATTTGACAAATTCTATGTTCCAATCAGCAAGACGCACCCTCTTATAGTAATCACACTCTTCACCCTCCTCTAAAGTAAGAGGGTTGTCCATATAGTCATTAATATTATCTCGTGTGAAAGAGACTTCTTTTCCCCTTACAAAGGTGGTGAAGGGATACCTCATACCTTCAATAGGAAGCACATTGGAATAGAATTCCCTCACAATCTCGTAGTTCAAATTTGTGGGAGGGGTTAACAACTTGTTCCAGATCTTGCATTTTATCAAAGCAAGTCATCCTCGGTAATCCCCTTAAGGGTTGATGTTTAACGTCCTCTCTAACCATATGTTTTTAGAAGCCAACTCAGGGTACCGTGCTTCTTGCTCAGCCCCTAAAAAAAATTCTCGGTTGAATGCAGGAGTGCTCTGTAAAGATGAGGAGCCAACATTAGTTCTTGCCCTCTTTGAAGAAAGATCTCTTTGACACATATGCCAAAAAATCAGAAAAACCAACATACAACCAGTAAAGATAAGCATACCAATTTAAAATAACTCTATACACCCTCTCTAAACCTCGCATCATGCACCACATAACAACAATTTTTAGAAAAAAATTGTGCGCACTACATGGTGCATTAATCCCCAAGGAGGCGCGCTAAGCACGCTCATGAAAACTCCAAAAAATCTCAGCTTTTTCAATGGTTCTTTCTATACCCAACCACTACACACAGTCCAAAAACATTGCAACCTAAATTTACCATATACTCTTGACACAACAATCAATTTCACAGAAATTACATGTTCCTAACCTAGGGTTTGAGAAGCATTCCTAACCAAATCTAACATGCAACAAAAAATGTTTGAACTAACAACCTAATGACAACATAAAATTGGAATGAAAACTGAACATACCTTAGTTTGATTGAAGGAAGAGTAGAGAGAAGATACACACAAAGTAAGATTGAAGAAATGAAGCTCTAGGGTTCTCAAATGGGAGAAGAGTGAAAGAAAGATGAAAGACTAAGGCTTTCTGGCTGAAAACCACTGCCAAAACGCGTTATAGCCTAATATGATGGGTCTGGGTCAAACTGGTCCATTTGAACAAAGGATTTTTTTTCACCATAAGTGGCAGCACGCTAAGCTCACCCTGACCGCGCTAAGCGGTAACAAAGAAACATGGTTTCTTAACTTTGGCCACCAAATGCATCCTGAACCGATTAAATCAAAACTAGCTAAAATAACAACACAAAAACATATAAAAAAATTAGAATGTTGGGGCGCCTCCCAACAAGTGCTTGTTTAATGTCAATTAGCTTGACGGTTTGGTGGTGAATTTAAGGATCACCAAGAGAAATTGTAGTTATCCCCCGATCGAATTCACCACCAAGATATATCTTTAATATTTGTCCATTCACTGTCTAAACCTCTTTTGACATCGGGTCCTCTAAGACAATCGCACCATAATGTTTCACCTCTTTCACTATAAACGGTCCTGACCATTTTGACTTTAGCTTGCCCAAAAAGAGTTTAAGTCGCGAATTGAACAAGAGCACCATTTGGCAGGCCTTAAAATCCTTGTAAATAATCTTCTTGTCATGACAACTTTTTACCTTTTCTTTGTAAATCTTGTTTGAATCATCATAGGCATGATACCTCATTTCTTCCAACTCATGCAATTGCATCTTTCTTTTGTCTCCGGATAACTTAGGATCGAAGTTCAAAAACTTCAAATCCCAGAATGCTTTAAGTTCCAATTCAACCTGGATATGACAAGATTTATCGTATACCATTTGGAACAGGGTTAGGCCAATTGGAGCTTTGTAAGCGGTACGATACACCCACAATGCCTCATCAAGTTTTAGATACCAATCTTTTCTCGAATTAGACACCTTCTTTTCCATGATTTTATTAATCTCTCTATTGGATACCTCGACTTGACCATTTGCTTGCGGATGGTACGATGTCGCCACTTTGTGTTTTACACCAAAATGCTCCAAGGCTTTTTCAAGTTGTGAATTGTAAAAGTGTGATCCTCCATCACTTACCAACACTCTAGGAGTACCAAAACCGGAGAAAATATTTTTCTTTAAGAACTTGATCACCGTTTTACCTTTGGGTTTTTGTGAAGCAATCGCTTTAACCCATTTGGATACATAATCCACCGCCACTAGGATGCACTCATTAGAAACGAATGGGAGAAATGGGCCAACAAAGTATATGCCCCAAACAATCAAATACTTCAACTTTCAACAAACTTTGTAAGGGAATTTTGTTTCATTTTCCAATTCCTCTAACCCTTTGACAATTGTCACAACTTTTAGCATGCACGTGCACATCTTTAAACAAAGAAGGCCAATAAAATCTTGATTGGAGGACTTATGTTTCCGTTCTTAAACCATTATAGTGCCCATCATAAGGTGAGTTGTGACAATGCCAAATAATACTTCTAGACTCCTCCTTTGAAACCCACCTTCTCAAAATATTATCAACCCAAATCTTAAACAAATAAGGTTCATCCCACATATAGTATTTTGCATCAGACAAGAACTTATTTTTCTGGTTCCAAGTTATATATCATCCGGTATTAACCCAGTTACTTTGTGATTTTCAAAGTCAGCAAACCACTCTCTAACTTGCACCATGAATAATTTTTCATATGAAAACTCTTCTTTTATCTCAATTTCTTGCTTGGTCACCTCAACATTGACCAAATGGGATAAGTGATCTACCACCAAATTCTCCGAGCCCTTTTTGTCATGAATTTCTAACTCAAATTATTGCAACAAAAGGATCCATCAAATAAGCCTCTATTTGAATCAGGTTTGTTGAGCATATACTTTATCTCCGCATGGCCAGTGTACGCAACAATTTTCGAATCAATGAGGTAGAACCTAAATTTCTCTAATGCATACTATACTGCAAGAAGCTCTTTTTTAGTTGTTGCATAATTTATTTGAGCTTCATTCAAGACTTTACTTGCATATTGTATGGAATGAAAATGTTTTGTCTTTCTTTGACCAAGTACTCCACCAACGACATAATCACTCATATCACACATTAATTCAAAATCGAGTTGCCAATCAGGCGCGATGATTATAGGTGCGATAATCAATTTTTCTTCCAAAGCATTAAAAGTAATCAAATAAGCATTATAAAAAATAAAAGACTTATATTTATTAAGCAAGTTGCTTAAAAGCTTTGCAATCTTGGAAAAGTCTTTGATGAATCTTCGATAAAAATCTGCATGACCCGAGAAACTTCTAATCCCCTTCACGTTCAACGGTGGTGGTAATTTTGCAATGACTTCAACTTTGGTGATCAACTTCAAGGCCTTTGGAGAATACTTTGTGGCCGAGCACAATACCTTATGTAACCATGAAATTGCATTTTCCCCAATTGAGAACCAAGTTGGTTTCCTCATATCTTCCTAACATGGTATCCAAATTTATAAAACATAGATCAAATGACAGATCAAATACAGAGAAATCATCCATAAACACTTTGATGGATTTTTCGATCAAGTCAAAAAAAATAGCTTATATACACCGTTGAAAGGTTGTTGGTGCATTACATAATCCAAAAGACATTCTTCGATAGGCAAAAATACCAAAGGGGCATGTAAAAGCAGTTTTCTCGCGGTCTTTTGGATTGACTATGATTTGATTGTAACCCAAATATCCATCCAAAAAGCAATAAAATTCCTGACCCGACAATCTCTCGATCATTTGATCCATGAAAGGTAAAGGGAAGTGATCTTTCCTCATAGGTTACTTAATCCTACGATAATCAATACACATTCACTACAAGAAAAAAAATGTGATTTGTGACGGTTTTTTAGCAAGTTACGACGGTTCCAACTCTCACAAAATCGGTTTTGCTATAATTTCTCAACCGTCGTAAAAGTGTGTCGCGGGGATATTTTACGACGGTTCTGAAAACAGTTGTTCATATTTGTGATGGTTCTAAACCGCCGTCTAACTATAATTGCGACGGGTCTAAATGTGTAAACTATTTTTGTAAATTACATCGGTTATAACTGCTGCAAATTGTGAATATTTAAAAAATATAAAATTCCATCCCAATTGTTAACTCTATAAAAACACTAAAAT
Source organism: Lathyrus oleraceus (assembly GCF_024323335.1). Taxonomy (NCBI): domain Eukaryota; kingdom Viridiplantae; phylum Streptophyta; class Magnoliopsida; order Fabales; family Fabaceae; genus Lathyrus; species Lathyrus oleraceus. Next base: position 26,186,678 of record NC_066580.1, on the reverse strand, counting down.
AAAAATTAAAAACTAAAGTCTAAGGCCATGTTTGAATCCCTTTCTAAAAACTGTTTTTTTGTTTTTAAAAATTAAAAAATTAAAAATGTATTTGGCAAACTATTTTTAAATTATAATTTTTAAAAACTGTTTTGTGTTTTTAACTTTTAAAAACTAAAAAAATAAAAGAGCTGAAACATGTTTTTAATTTTTTAATTTTGTTTTTTTAAATTATAATTCAAATATTAAAACACATTGGAATTGAAAACAACCTATTTTATCTTATTCTTCTCTCTCTTAGACAAAACCCACACAATCTTCTCTCACACACACCAAAGAAAATGCAACAAAGAAAAAGTGGATCTTCGATTTTTCACTCAGCAGTATCTGATTTATAGTTTATGATCTTCAATTTCTTCTCTATAATTTGTGATTCGGATTTTTTAGGTTGGTATTTTCACTTTTCTTTGGTATTTTCTTCATCTTGAACTATTGCCAATAGATTTCACAGTATGTAATATTCAAGTTTAGATCTAGTAGAAATTATATGAATATTTTTGTTTAAAATTTTGTTGGATTAACCCAATTTGATATGAATTAGTTCTGCATAATCTATCCATTTGTGGAACTAAATTTAGAATTTTAGATCTAGTAAAATTTACATGCTAAAATGATAATAAAATCATTTTTGTTTTGATTAGTTGTAAGGAAATTACATTTTAGGATGTTGTTTTAGAGTAGAATAAAATTGTTTGTTCAATGATACTATCATTCATTTGAGAAAAGAGAAAAAAAATTCAACCAAAAATTCCCAATATTTATGAGTAGAAAATACTAGTGTAATTAGAACATTGATTCTTGTGATGATATGTATAGATATGGAAGGTGGTTTTGTAAATGTAAGACAATAACTGAGGAGGTGTGTTAGCATTACAGGTGAGAAGGTATGTTTATCTTGATGTGGTTAGATTGAGTGGTCTTGAAAAGCTCATAGATTGTTCTAATATTCAAGTAAGTAAGAAGATTAATGTGAGTTTAAGAAGCAAATAGTAATGATTATAAGTAGAATGAAGTAATGTAGATTGTGAAATACAGGGGTATACGATTCTTGGTTGTAAGGAAAGTTTTGTATTGATTAGTTCTAAACAGGTTTGAGATTTTGAAAAAGCATGAAGAATAATAGCTATCGTCCGTATTTTGTTGCGCCAGGCTCCTCCTAGACCAGACCTGCCTCTTCCTCGATTGCACCTACTTCTATTGGGGCACCTGCCATTGCTGCACATGTAACAAACTCTCTGTTTCTATGCCATGATAATCTTGTATGTTCTTCAAATTTTTGAATAATTCATTTGTTGAGAAATAGTTTTCATTGGACTTGAGGCAATAAAATATGTTTATGTTTTTTATTCTTGTGAATGACTATGTGTGACTTTATTTTAGATTTCCTAAGTTGCTTATTTTTATGATAGATGGCAACTAATGTTGACATTAGTGACTCAAAGCTTTGGCCTGATTTTGTAACTAAAGCTTTCATTGACATTATGGTTGTTGAAGTTACAAAAGGAAATATGCCAAATGGTGTGTTTCATAATAGAACATGGACCTCAATGACTACTAAGTTGAGTTCCATAACTAATCGATCATTTAACGCCGGACAACTAAAGGCAAAAATGCATAGGTTGCGGGCCATGTATCGTAAGTTCTATTCACTCTTGCAAAATACCGGATTTGGGTGGAACGCAGAAACAAACACAGTTACTGCAAGTGAAGAGGTCTGGAGAAATTATCTTAAGGTATGTTGCTTATAATTTATAATTTGGGATATTTGAATGTTTCAAAAGATGCTGTCAAATTTGTTTTTCAATATTTCTTCTATATATTTCATTGTATTGTGATTTATATTGGCTGGATATTTTTCTAAATTTATTATAACTAGGGATAAAGGGGGAGTGTGGTAACTCTAGAGCCTATTTTCCATGGTTCTTAAGAACTAGTATTTTACTCTAGTTATAAGTTTCTATTAAGAACATGGTTGATACAATGTATTTGCTAGTTACAACAGAACTTGTACAATGCAATATTGGAATTGATTTCTCTGTTTTCTCCAATCCAATAGAACTTCAACAACACAAGAGCAATCACAATTGTTAATAATATGTAACCTCATGGTGAATTAGATTCATCTAGGCAGTACAAATTTTAAGATTTAAAAAAAAAGAGAAAGAGGGAGAGCTATACTGTTATAAAGTTGTTATACATAATGGACAATTTATTATACATAAGAGTTATATTGTTATACATAAGAGCTATACTGTTATATATAATGGACAATTTGTTATATATAAGAGTTATACATAAGACGGAGAGCTATATTGTTATAAAGGTGTTATACATAATATACATATTCAAAACATTTGTTAACCATAAAGTTGTTATAAATAATGGACAATTTTTACTCTAGTGATTTTCTGTGATGTTTCGGTTAATTATTTATTAAGTACTGTAATTACTTAGAAGAAACAAAGTTGAGAACATGTGAATTTGGAAACTCAGTGGGAAATTCAAAGGGAAAGTAGTCACTCACTATACAACTGACCAAAACATGCTACTGATAGTTATGAGAGGGGGAAGCAAGGATTTTCTCAAGGGTCTTCAGAATAATAAAGATATTTTGGACCTCAAAAATCGGGTTGAAACATTTGGTTCCCAGTTTGAAATGCCAGGATTCAATATTTGATTTCAATATTGTAAAACAGGCACCATCCATTCATGCGTCCCTGATATTATTAGTTTATTACTATGATATACTTCTTTGCCTACCATGTTTTGAATTACTTTTCCATGGTAGCTCATTAGATTTGATTATTACTCTTATATTTATCAAGTTAGCTCCTGTAAACTAAATATGCAGATCATACACCAAACTCTGCAATTTTCCGATTATTATTTAGCGACAGTACAGATTATTCAAGTTCTATGCAGTTCTCATTAGTCACAACTTTTGTGGCTACCCTTTTGTTTACGAAGAAACATCAACAAAATTAAATAAGTGTTACTATTGAGTGGTCACATCGATGTGTAGTTTAAGTGAACATGAGATTATTTTATAGTCATCAGTGACTCTGCTTATATGCTTGTTCCTGTTTTTGGAGCCTAATACTTGAGGTTATTGCCACCAGCATCATACCATATATAACCAAACTTTATAATTTATAGTACACTTTCTTGTAATTAAGAAGTAGTCTTAGTTTGTACATTTTATAGTGCTTTAACTTCTGGTAACAGCTGTTGAACAAGCAACAACAGAAGCAACATACATTTCTTACCTACGGTATGATGCATTATATTACTCTTTCTCTTTTGTCTGTATGTTTGCACTTTCTGTATTATTTTATTGTTTGATTTTAAAGCTTTTACTTATACTGAACCCTCATAAGGAGGCAAGTCATGAATTTGCGGCAAGGGACAAAAAGCATGAGGTACGGTTAGAATTAATACAAATGGATGCAGGGAGTGGGCAGATTAGAAATTGGACGTTATTCTTAGGAGATTCTAGGCTTCTCAAACTTCCTAGCCTATCATTTATTATGTCATTTTTATCACTTTTTTATACACTGTAATCCACGTCAGAACCACTTTGATTCTGTTTGTTATACCAAAATCAATATAATTGTGTTGATTCCTCTCTTTTATGTCAATTTACAATTAAATTCCTCTTTGATAAAACATTTTATTGTTTGTTTAACAATTTGATCACAATGCATTTACTGTTTGTTAAATATAGTTATAATGTTTTGAAAGTTTTTAATCTATTTGCAACTGATTTTAGGTACATGATAAAGCTTCTCAATTTCAAAAGAAAGGGTGTGATCATTATAAGTTGTTGGAAATCATATTCAACAAAAATAATGCAACTGGAGTACTTCATCATTCATCTACTCAAGACCCTCCAAATACAGATGAAGAAAATGAGCTTGACAATCAATACCTTAACAATGGGAGTGCGAGTCATGTATGTGTTAATGATGATAGTTCAGACGATGATCTACATGAAGTTGAGCACATCACACGTAGTGGAAAGAGACAAGTTCAAGTACGATCCAAGAATGAGTCTACATCACATATGATGGGAGAGGTACTTTCGGCATGGGCTAAAGCATCTTTGGCAAAAGCTGAGAGGTATAGGGATAGGAGTGTGGAGGCTACTTCACGTGTAACATCAGACTGCTCTCTTACTAAGTGTGTGACTGTTCTGGATGAGATGGAAGACATTCCACATGATGCATATGGAAAAGCTTTAGAAAAGTTTATGAATCCTAATTGGAGAGAAGTGTTCATCGCCATGTCTGTTGAGAGGAAACGTGGATGGGTACTTAGACTTTAAGGATAAAGTCTTACTTAAACTTATGGTGATAGTAATGAGACATACTTCTCTTAGTACTTTGTTTATTATTTTTATGATTGTGTACTTTGTTCTGTTTGCTGACAATTGTTTGTGTTTTTATGCATTATTTTGAATTTTATAGTTATGTTATAAAACCTTTTTATTTCCTTTTTATTGAATGTACCATTCTTAAAGTTTTGTTATTAAATTGTATGACAGGTTCTAACCAGAATTGATATTGATGAAAGTGATGATTATACTTTTGATGCAAGTGATGATGAATTCACAGAATTTATCTTTAATAGTATGATTTATAATTATCATCATAAATACTTTAACAAAGCAAAGGTGTTGACATCTTCGTTGACTGGTCGTGAGTTTGTTACTGAAGTATTAAATGGATCTGGTGTAGCACCTCAAATTTGCACCTATCATTGTGCATATCATTTCATATTAGATCATAGCATATCATAAACCATTGCATATCATTTGCATTATCCTCAGTTGCCTCAAGAGCAAGCAAGCCAGAATTAGGTCAAACTGATCAGGAGATCAGTCCACCAATCAAGCAAAGGTGTTTTTCAAGGAATCAAGGCCCTAGGGTTTGCCCAACAAGTTCACATGACTTGGAGGTCTTTTTGAAATGTTCAAGTCAAGGGTTGAAGCCTCAATGGTCATCAGATCAATGCATAGCCAGGCAAGAAACCCTAGAAGGTCAACAGTCAGTCCAAGCAGTGGATGGTGGCCATTCTTGTGGAATTTGGGCACCATGGTCAATAATCAAGAGTTCATATGTCTTGGGACATCATTTGAAGTCAAAATCTCAAGGAACTAGGGTTTGGAATTCATCAGAAGTGCACAGTCAAGTCCAAAACCCTAGAAAGTCAAAGTTGGTCAACTGTGGTTGATTCTTTGGATTTGATGGATGGAAATGGTTTGAAGGAGCTTGTTCATGTCCTAATAGGCCTCATGTGTCATGGAAATCAACATCATGGAAGAATTTAAAGCCAATCAGAAAATTTCCTGAAATAGAAAGTGGACCTGTAATTTCAACTGCCAAAAATGGAAACTTCTTGATCCTCAACTTGCATCATGATACAAGCTTCAAATGAATTTTTGCCCAACATGAAAGTTGAAGATCTTGTTCTCCCATTTTCAAAAAGTCCAAGAACTCTCAAATCCCATGTGTGGTTGTCAAGATATGATCAAATCATTTTCACCAATTTTTGAACTTCAAAGGGCCATATCTCTCAAACCATAAGGCCAAATTTGGTGGGGTTTTTTCCTACAAACCACATTTTTCATCCTCTTTCCAAAAATATAAATTTCATGACCTAAAACCTTACCATTCAAAATGGCATTTTTGGACCTTTTTCACTTAAATTCAAAGTTTGACTCAAGTTTGACTTTTTGCTTCTTTGACTTTTTCTTGACTTGACCAATTGAGAAATGTTCTAAACCATATTTGTGACTTGTCTCAAGCTTTAAAGCATGTTCATAACACCATTACACTCCATTTTTGAATCAAAATGCAAAGTAGGCCAATGGTGCAAATAGCTTCACAAGTGGAAGGCAATGTTAGCAATCAGCAAGCAAAGGCAAAACAGCATTGGTTTGAGTCATGTGCAGCCTGTTGAGGCCCAATTCGACCAGGGTTTTGCACCCTCCACTTCCATGTTTGCAAAGATTAGCAAAAGGCAAATGACTCATTAAAAACAAAACCAGTTTAGCACTCACTTAAAGGAGCCTAAACAGACCATATAAAAGATGAGTTTCAGCATTTGCAACCCTAATTTGACAGCAGCAAGAACCAGAATACTCTCCTCTCTCTCAACTGCATTTTTCTGCTCGAGTAACATTTTCACAAAAAACCCTCAAAGCACACAAGAAACCCTTGCTTGCTCATTCATCTAAACATAGTTTGGGAGTGCTTTTGACCATCATTTCTCAACTGGAACACCTCCTATTAGTACTGCATCTCCAAGCATTCAACCATGGTGAATTCGAAATTGGACATTTTCCTGCATCATTGAGCCAAGCAACCTCAAGTACCCTTCATTGCAAAGCATCATCTTCATCTGTTGGTACCTGAATCATTCAACACGACCCTGTTTCACATTTTCTTCAAATCCAAGTAAAAATCTCGATCTCTCCATTCCCTATACTAGGCCATGTTTAAATAGTTTGTGTTGTGTTGAGTTTAATGGACTTTGAATGAACTAAAATGGTCAAGTATGCTGTAAGATATTTTGGTTTGAAATATGTTGTGTGAATGTGTTTTTCTTCGATTTGCTCTGCTGGGTTTGATTTAATGAAAATGCACCCCATATTTGTGCTGCCCTATGCTTAATGATGCTCGTAGTACCTTTGAATTCGATTTCTGGGTGTATGAAATTTTCGAGTACATGTTAGTGATGATGTTGTTGCTGCTGTTCATGAACATACCCTGCCCAGAATATCTCATGATTATGCTTGTGTTGTTGTTGGCTGATGATGCATGATGTTAGTGTTCATGATTTGTGCTCATTTAATTGCATGATGATTGTTGTATGCTGGTCGTATGAACATAAAGATACCAATGCCATGCTTAAACCCTAGCTCGTGTGCATAAACCCAGAAAGTATGAAGGTGATTGGTTGCTTTTGCCATTGTCACTGTTTCATTGGGGGCGGGCCAATCAGAACATTTCCTGGCCGCCCCTGAAACGCAGTCGTTTCACTAAGTGGCCTCAGTATTCACACAAAGGCCACGGTTGACTTTGGTTTGACCCCATATGCATTGCATTTTGTTCATACTTCATTCAATTATTTCCTCATCTTTACAAATTAATTTCTCCTTCATTTTTCATCAAAAAATTATGAAATTTTTTACACATGTTCACAAATGAGTCTAGAATTTAATTGTGAATTTTAATTAATTTTCCATTGGTTGGTTTTTAATTGACAATTATTTTCTCAACATGTGTGCATGAATGATACCCTTGGCCATTTCAATTGTGAAATACTCATGTTATATCCAATGCCTTTGAGTTTTTTTGTGGTGAAAATAGACTCCTTGACCTTCATTTCCATATAAAGTTTGTGCATTTATCATTTGTGGATTGAGAGTTATGATTTTATGAAGTTGTGTATTGCATTGGGTGTCATACCATGATCATGTATTTTCACAAGTTTTGTTAACACACTTCCCCACATCCAAATGACTCCAAATTTTGCATGAATGATCCCTTGTATGTCTAGTTGGTATAGGAATTTTCTTGGAATTAACCTTGCTGTTTTCCATTTGATTGAGAATTTTCTTCCATACTTGGTCATTTGTTGACTTTTTGTGCTATGCCTTGCCAAATCTTTTTGTGAAATTCTCAAATCTTATCACATGACCATGAAATTTCATATGTGCATACTAGACATTTCAAGCTTTTCATTGGTGTTAATCTCATTCATTTCTCATCTGTTTTCAATTTGATATGATTTTTTGAAGTTGACCCATGCTTGTTGACTTTCACTATGCTTGCTTGAACTTGGTTTGACTTCATGATTTTAATTGGCTACCTTCCTCTCATCCAAATGCCATGAAATTTTACATGTATACCATGTTAGATGTTAGGATTGAATGTGATTATTTTCATAATTTTTGGGATTGTTTGAGTTGACTTTTGATGCAAGTCATTCTGTTGACTTTTGTGTGCTTCCCATTGCCATGTGTTGACTTTAAATGTCCATGAAATGATCATAATGCATGATTTGAATGTGGGCCCAAATGTGTTAGCTTCCCAAATGTTTGACTTTGACTTTGAGTTGACTTTTCCTTGCTGCCTTGACTATTTCTTTCATGCTTGACCCTAGGCTAGTCCTAGTGGTCTTTTAGCTTACAGTTGAGTTCATCTGTTTCAGGTTAAGCCAATGCTTCAAAAGATCACTCAGTTTTGATTGAGTTTGGTTATGTACATCCCATGCTAACCTTTGTTTTGCAGATGGTTTGACTCATAACTTGAGTCTTATGCTTTGCTCAGTTGATCCCCTGTGTTGACTGTTTGCCATTTCTTTTGATTTAAACTTTTGACTTGTTTACTAATAAGTTTGACTTTTTCAGGTACTTTAGTTGCCTAAGTTCTTTGAACTTGCTTGCTTGCTTTGCTATTTAGCATTTGCTTTGAGGTATACATACTTCTTCTTCATGTAGTCTGGAGACCCGGTCTGTTATTTGACCGGGCAAACTGTCTGAAGTCCTCCTTAAGAGGCAATGCCTGTGTTTGTTTAAAATTGTCCCAAGCAGGAAAAGTCCTCATTTGAGGCAATTGGTGGAAGGTAGGGATATGCAGTCTATCCCCCACTATTCAGTGTGTCTTCTGTCTTGCTCACACCACTGTGTTGACGCACTTCAGATAAAAACCCAAAATCTTGTGCAATTGCACAGTTGAGTCAGTTTTAAATGTGTAGAAGGGTTCCCGCTTTCTGAACCCACACATTCTTGTCAAATGCTCTCCCTGATTAGGGATAGAAGCAATGAGGCACACCCCTCATCTCCTATTCATCTGCTTCACCTTAGCCTCTCAATGGCAAGGTTAAGAGCAACACTTACCCCATTCCAGTTGGCCCTAGTGCCTAACCTTTGATGTTTGAGCCCCCCTTGTTGGTGTGTTTATCTTATGCTGTATGTGTTTGTGATTGTTTTGTTTGCCTCTTTAGGCTTTAGTTTGTGCTTGCCCTTGTGCAAGGTAGGTTGTGTGGCTTAACCCTTGTGTGAGCCATACTTAGAGTTGTTAGGCCGAACTACGGCAACTCTGATTCTCACGTTCAGGTGAGATACGTAGGCACGAGACGCGATGTCTTGCCGAGTTTGACTAACAACTAACAGCTAATCCTTGCTTGTTTTCGCCCTCGTTGCAATCCTTTCTCTCGCCCTCGTTGCGATCCTTTCTCTCGCCCTCGTTGCGATCGAGCCTTTTCCTTTCTCTCGCCCTCGTTGCGATTGAGACTTTCCCTTTCTCTTGCCCTAGTTGCAATCGAGACCTTTTTCCCAGCCTGCCGAACTACGGCAACTCTGATTCTCATGTTCAGGTGAGATACGTAGGCACGAGACGCGATGTCTTGCCGAGTTTTGACTAACAACTAACAGCTAATCCTTGCTTGTTTTCGCCCTCGTTGCAATCCTTTCTCTCGCCCTCGTTGCGATCCTTTCTCTCGCCCTCGTTGCGATCGAGCCTTTTCCTTTCTCTCGCCCTCGTTGCGATTGAGACTTTCCCTTTCTCTTGCCCTAGTTGCAATCGAGACCTTTTTCCAGCCGGCCGAACTACGGCAACTCTGATTCTCATGTTCAGGTGAGATACGTAGGCACGAGACGCGATGTCTTGCCGAGTTTGACTAACCACTAACACTGATTTCTTTTCTCTCACCCCTGTTGTGATTGAGATATCCCCTTTCTCTTGCCCTAGTTGCAATCGAGACTTTGCTTTTTCCTGTGTCTGTTCAGGATAGGTTGGCCCTTGTGCCATTTAGCTAGAAACCTTAACTTAGGGTTGACTTTGCATGACAACATCTAGGCTCGAGTCGTAGTCTCCCTAGAGTTGTGTCTCCCTCTGTTATCTGGTTAGGCTAGATCCTTTATCCCTGCGTAGGGGAACTACATCGCCCTGATCTTCACACCAGATGAAGTATGTAGGCAGGAGATTGAGCTGATCTCTCCGGGCGCCCTTTTTCTTTTTGTGTGTGTTTGGCAACTATTAGGCTCGAGCTCTAGTCTCCCTTTTAGTCTGTTCGTTCGCCTTTTCTTTTCTTTTGTGTTTGTTTGACAGTTATAGGCTGAGTCCCCGACTCCCTATCTATCTGTTGTGTTGTTTTGGTTCGGATGCTGATGTAAGTCCAACGATTGGCATTCAGGCTCCACGTTTGCCTGTGTTTTGTCTTGTTTGTGTGCGTGTCAGCCGAGCTACGAATGCTCTGATTCTTCTCTCGTCCGAGAAGATACGTATGCATAGGATACGATATCCTAGCGAGCATGTGTCGTTTCCCCAGTCCGAACTACTTGGACTCTGATGTCTATGCCTGATAGACTAAGTAGGCCCAGGATGCGACATCCTGCCGAGTTCAGTTTCAGTCAGTCTCTCGCTTTCTTTCAGCCAGTTGTGTGTGTGAGTTTTGAGCAGTGTTTAGCAACCAATTTTCCTTTCTAGTGTGCGTGGATCCCGTAGAGTACTACGGATGCGTAGGGTGCCTAACACCTTCCCTTCGCATAACCGACTCCCGAACCCATCCTCTTTGGTCGCGAGACCATGTTCTTTCCTAGGTTTACTTCGAGCGTTTCCTTTCCCTCTTTTGGGATAAATAACGCACGGTGGTGGCGGCTCTGTTGTTTCTTTCTTTTCCCGCCGGTTTTTCGCGCGATGCGACAGCTGGCGACTCTGCTGGGGAGATAGAGAAGTTGACCTATGCTGGTCCATCTTCCCTGAGCGAGTCTCTCCTAGCGCTCTCTAGGATTAGGGTTTTGGTTGCTTTCTGCTTGTTGTATTTTATTGCATTCATTGTATATATGTACATTTACTGTTTGCATTTATTGTGTACACTTATGTTTGCATTCTTTCATTCATATTCATCTGCTTTGAGGCTGTGTTTCTCTGTTTGGGGGGGATTACTTGAGGTAAAAGGCCCAATACCCAGGCTATGAGTGAAATCTAGGAAACCTAGGAATAGAGTGATTCATGGGAAGCGGGTGGTATGGCGCCACTTAGCGGAACATTGATATCACGAGCAGTTCAGACCCTGGTGGGGTACTGTCGTTACATACTTCGGGTGTGTATATGACAGTATTTCTGCGAAAGGTTATTTATGCTGCGTTTCTCTCAGCTTTACCCTGGCCTAGACTACACCCGTGAGTGGGGAAGGGTTGATCATTACAGGTACAGTCGGTGACTCCTGGTATTGATGGTGACTACGAGTTATATCTCTGGACGCCGGAGGTTCGACCCTGGTATTGATCATAGGGTTCCGTTTATTTCGGATCCCTGGGCTGAATTTGAGGGTACTCGCTCAGATGGTGACTCAGTTCTCCAGACATGGGTTCAGATGCCAGTTGATCAGATTGACTTTGGGTTTCAGATGGTTGTGATCAGAGTTCAAGCCGAAGTTCTGACCCTGTGCCTTGAGACGCACAGCCTGACCAGTCATGTTCGCATCATTTGCATCATAGCATGTTTATTTTCCAAAAATAGTAATGCATGAAAATGAAAAAAAAGTTAACTCGCATACACATATCCTTTTCAGGATCATTCATGATAAAATGGCATCTGCATCATACACATATCATGCACATATCATCCTTGCATTGCAGACATGTTTGGGGACAAGACTTCTCACTCCGGTTCCTTTGTTGAGACAGGATAACTGATCGAAGACCACACCGGCATTCAACCAGGCTCAATCAACAGAGAAGTATGGATCAGGTTCAGGATCTCTCCATGTAGAGCCAGCCCTTAAGCAGAAAGTGTCTATCCTTTCCTGCCATTTCCCCACTGAGATACATCCTCGTGGATGACGGTTGCTTCCGTTCCCTCCCAACACATTGGGATGGGTTTTCCCTATTGAGTTCTTTCCTCATTAGGATGAGTCTTGTTTCAGTCTGCCTTTTTTGGATCGATCCTGAATTGGCTGTCTTTTGTGCCTCCCTGGGGCATAAATTTATTTTATCCTCAGCGGAATTCTTGTGGCCTCTACCTACAAACCGGTAGTTGTAAGTCCTATCTTTGTGGTTTTCTACCCACAAGCTGGTAGTTTTAAAATCCCACTTTCATCCCATGGCGGAGTTTGTTTGTTGGCTTCTACCTACAAACCGGTAGCTATAAGTCCTATCTTTGTGGTTTTCTACCCACAAGCTGGTAGTTGTAAAATCCCACGTTCTCCCCTTGGTGGAGTTAACCCTTTGTGCTCATCCCGATGATGACTGGTTACTTTTCCGTGGTTGTCTGCCTACAAACCGGTAGATGCAATCCCCTCTTTGTGGTATTAATGGTCTTGTCCCCTTTGGATACTTGCCTTGATCAAGCAGTATTGTCCCCATTGGGTCTTCACTTTCTTTTTGGATACTTGCTCCGAGTTAGCAACTTTATCCTCTTTTGATTGGTCATCTTTTGCATACCTATTCCTGGTACCCGATGCCTTTCTTTTCGGTCGATTATTCATTTAACAACCTACAACCCGGTTATGGATAATCTTCCATGCGAGGTTGTTATCTACGTTTTGACGGCTATAGATAATATATCTCATGCACTCTTTGGTCAATCTTTCGATTGTTATCACCAGCAGAGTAAGATTCGTATTCCCTTTGGAATCGGATGTTCATCCTTTAACAAGTTTGCCTTTGCTCTCTTCAGGATGTTTTCGGTCGTTTATCCATCTAACAACCTACAACCCGGTTATGGATAATCTTCCATGCGAGGTTATTATCTACGTTTTGACGGCTATAGATAATATATCTCATGCACTCTTCGGTCAATCCTTCGATTGTTATCACTAGCAGAGTAAGATTCGTATTCCCTGTGGAATCGGATGTTCATCCTTTAACAAGTTTGCCTTTGCTCTCTTTAGGATGTTTTCGGTCGTTTATCCATCTAACAACTACAACCCGGTTATGGATAATCTTCCATGCGAGGTTATTATCTACGTTCTGACGGCTATAGATAATATATCTCATGCACTCTTTGGTCAATCCTTCGATTGTTATCACCAGTAGAGTAAGATTCGTATTCCCTGTGGAATCGGATGTTCATCCTTTAACAAGTTTGCCTTTGCTCTCTTCAGGATGTTTTCGGTCGTTTATCCATCTAACAACCTACAACCCGGTTATGGATAATCTTCCATGCGAGGTTATTATCTACGTTTTGACGGCTATAGATAATATATCTCATGCGCTCTTTGGTCAATCTTTCGATTGTTATCACCAGCAGAGTAAGATTCGTATTCCCTTTGGAATCGGATGTTCATCCTTTAACAAGTTTGCCTTTGCTCTCTTCAGGATGTTTTCGGTCGTTTATTCATTTAACAACCTACAACCCGGTTATGGATAATCTTCCATGCGAGGTTATCATCTACGTTCTGACGGCTATAGATAATATATCTCATGCGCTCTTTGGTCAATCTTTCGATTGTTATCACCAGCAGAGTGAGATTCGTATTCCCTGCGGAATCGGATGTTCATCCTTTAACAAGTTTGCCTTCGCTCTCTTCAGGATGTTTTCGGTCGTTTTATCCATTTAACAACCTACAACCCGGTTATGGATAATCTTCCATGTGAGGTTATTATCTACGTTCTGACGGCTATAGATAATATGTCTCATGCGCTCTTGGGTCGAAGTCGTCCTCCCCAGCCGAGTAAGATTCGTATTTCTGGTGAAATCGAATGTCCATCCTTTAACAAGACTGCTTTTCTAGCCCTCTTCAGGATGTTGAGTGTTTTGGAACACCAACCAATTCACGCTTTGGCACTCAGGCCAATCTTCCGGTATTCAGACCGAAGAAGTTTCCGACGATCAGGTCGATGTACTTACGACACTCAGACATTGGTTATCCCTGTGTTACCATTTATTTTGGTACCCAGGTCGACGTTTCTGTTTCGGTATTCAGGCCGATTTCTTTTCCGTTCCAGACGGATTGTTCTTTCAAGACTGTTTCTTTGCCGATCCTGACAGGCATTCTTGTATCATTTTCAGTCGGTGCAAATTTCTACGGTTCTTTGGTATTCAATCCCTGTTTACCCTGAAAGTCTGACAGCCACTGCTATCATCCGTTCGGGTTCCCAGCTGATTGAATAGGGGCAGCTGTAGCACCTCAAATTTGCACCTATCATTGTGCATATCATTTCATATTAGATCATAGCATATCATAAACCATTGCATATCATTTGCATTATCCTCAGTTGCCTCAAGAGCAAGCAAGCCAGAATTAGGTCAAACTGATCAGGAGATCAGTCCACCAATCAAGCAAAGGTGTTTTTCAAGGAATCAAGGCCCTAGGGTTTGCCCAACAAGTTCACATGACTTGGAGGTCTTTTTGAAATGTTCAAGTCAAGGGTTGAAGCCTCAATGGTCATCAGATCAATGCATAGCCAGGCAAGAAACCCTAGAAGGTCAACAGTCAGTCCAAGCAGTGGATGGTGGCCATTCTTGTGGAATTTGGGCACCATGGTCAATAATCAAGAGTTCATATGTCTTGGGACATCATTTGAAGTCAAAATCTCAAGGAACTAGGGTTTGGAATTCATCAGAAGTGCACAGTCAAGTCCAAAACCCTAGAAAGTCAAAGTTGGTCAACTGTGGTTGATTCTTTGGATTTGATGGATGGAAATGGTTTGAAGGAGCTTGTTCATGTCCTAATAGGCCTCATGTGTCATGGAAATCAACATCATGGAAGAATTTAAAGCCAATCAGAAAATTTCCTGAAATAGAAAGTGGACCTGTAATTTCAACTGCCAAAAATGGAAACTTCTTGATCCTCAACTTGAATCATGATACAAGCTTCAAATGAATTTTTGCCCAACATGAAAGTTGAAGATCTTGTTCTCCCATTTTCAAAAAGTCCAAGAACTCTCAAATCCCATGTGTGGTTGTCAAGATATGATCAAATCATTTTCACCAATTTTTGAACTTCAAAGGGCCATATCTCTCAAACCATAAGGCCAAATTTGGTGGGGTTTTTTCCTACAAACCACATTTTTCATCCTCTTTCCAAAAATATAAATTTCATGACCTAAAACCTTACCATTCAAAATGGCATTTTTGGACCTTTTTCACTTAAATTCAAAGTTTGACTCAAGTTTGACTTTTTGCTTCTTTGACTTTTTCTTGACTTGACCAATTGAGAAATGTTCTAAACCATATTTGTGACTTGTCTCAAGCTTTAAAGCATGTTCATAACACCATTACACTCCATTTTTGAATCAAAATGCAAAGTAGGCCAATGGTGCAAATAGCTTCACAAGTGGAAGGCAATGTTAGCAATCAGCAAGCAAAGGCAAAACAGCATTGGTTTGAGTCATGTGCAGCCTGTTGAGGCCCAATTCGACCAGGGTTTTGCACCCTCCACTTCCATGTTTGCAAAGATTAGCAAAAGGCAAATGACTCATAAAAACAAAACCAGTTTAGCACTCACTTAAAGGAGCCTAAACAGACCATATAAAAGATGAGTTTCACATTTGCAACCCTAATTTGACAGCAGCAAGAACCAGAATACTCTCCTCTCTCTCAACTGCATTTTTCTGCTCGAGTAACATTTTCACAAAAAACCCTCAAAGCACACAAGAAACCCTTGCTTGCTCATTCATCTAAACATAGTTTGGGAGTGCTTTTGACCATCATTTCTCAACTGGAACACCTCCTATTAGTACTGCATCTCCAAGCATTCAACCATGGTGAATTCGAAATTGGACATTTTCCTGCATCATTGAGCCAAGCAACCTCAAGTACCCTTCATTGCAAAGCATCATCTTCATCTGTTGGTACCTGAATCATTCAACACGACCCTGTTTCACATTTTCTTCAAATCCAAGTAAAAATCTCGATCTCTCCATTCCCTATACTAGGCCATGTTTAAATAGTTTGTGTTGTGTTGAGTTTAATGGACTTTGAATGAACTAAAATGGTCAAGTATGCTGTAAGATATTTTGGTTTGAAATATGTTGTGTGAATGTGTTTTTCTTCGATTTGCTCTGCTGGGTTTGATTTAATGAAAATGCACCCCATATTTGTGCTGCCCTATGCTTAATGATGCTCGTAGTACCTTTGAATTCGATTTCTGGGTGTATGAAATTTTCGAGTACATGTTAGTGATGATGTTGTTGCTGCTGTTCATGAACATACCCTGCCCAGAATATCTCATGATTATGCTTGTGTTGTTGTTGGCTGATGATGCATGATGTTAGTGTTCATGATTTGTGCTCATTTAATTGCATGATGATTGTTGTATGCTGGTCGTATGAACATAAAGATACCAATGCCATGCTTAAACCCTAGCTCGTGTGCATAAACCCAGAAAGTATGAAGGTGATTGGTTGCTTTTGCCATTGTCACTGTTTCATTGGGGGCGGGCCAATCAGAACATTTCCTGGCCGCCCCTGAAACGCAGTCGTTTCACTAAGTGGCCTCAGTATTCACACAAAGGCCACGGTTGACTTTGGTTTGACCCCATATGCATTGCATTTTGTTCATACTTCATTCAATTATTTCCTCATCTTTACAAATTAATTTCTCCTTCATTTTTCATCAAAAAATTATGAAATTTTTTACACATGTTCACAAATGAGTCTAGAATTTAATTGTGAATTTTAATTAATTTTCCATTGGTTGGTTTTTAATTGACAATTATTTTCTCAACATGTGTGCATGAATGATACCCTTGGCCATTTCAATTGTGAAATACTCATGTTATATCCAATGCCTTTGAGTTTTTTTGTGGTGAAAATAGACTCCTTGACCTTCATTTCCATATAAAGTTTGTGCATTTATCATTTGTGGATTGAGAGTTATGATTTTATGAAGTTGTGTATTGCATTGGGTGTCATACCATGATCATGTATTTTCACAAGTTTTGTTAACACACTTCCCCACATCCAAATGACTCCAAATTTTGCATGAATGATCCCTTGTATGTCTAGTTGGTATAGGAATTTTCTTGGAATTAACCTTGCTGTTTTCCATTTGATTGAGAATTTTCTTCCATACTTGGTCATTTGTTGACTTTTTGTGCTATGCCTTGCCAAATCTTTTTGTGAAATTCTCAAATCTTATCACATGACCATGAAATTTCATATGTGCATACTAGACATTTCAAGCTTTTCATTGGTGTTAATCTCATTCATTTCTCATCTGTTTTCAATTTGATATGATTTTTTGAAGTTGACCCATGCTTGTTGACTTTCACTATGCTTGCTTGAACTTGGTTTGACTTCATGATTTTAATTGGCTACCTTCCTCTCATCCAAATGCCATGAAATTTTACATGTATACCATGTTAGATGTTAGGATTGAATGTGATTATTTTCATAATTTTTGGGATTGTTTGAGTTGACTTTTGATGCAAGTCATTCTGTTGACTTTTGTGTGCTTCCCATTGCCATGTGTTGACTTTAAATGTCCATGAAATGATCATAATGCATGATTTGAATGTGGGCCCAAATGTGTTAGCTTCCCAAATGTTTGACTTTGACTTTGAGTTGACTTTTCCTTGCTGCCTTGACTATTTCTTTCATGCTTGACCCTAGGCTAGTCCTAGTGGTCTTTTAGCTTACAGTTGAGTTCATCTGTTTCAGGTTAAGCCAATGCTTCAAAAGATCACTCAGTTTTGATTGAGTTTGGTTATGTACATCCCATGCTAACCTTTGTTTTGCAGATGGTTTGACTCATAACTTGAGTCTTATGCTTTGCTCAGTTGATCCCCTGTGTTGACTGTTTGCCATTTCTTTTGATTTAAACTTTTGACTTGTTTACTAATAAGTTTGACTTTTTCAGGTACTTTAGTTGCCTAAGTTCTTTGAACTTGCTTGCTTGCTTTGCTATTTAGCATTTGCTTTGAGGTATACATACTTCTTCTTCATGTAGTCTGGAGACCCGGTCTGTTATTTGACCGGGCAAACTGTCTGAAGTCCTCCTTAAGAGGCAATGCCTGTGTTTGTTTAAAATTGTCCCAAGCAGGAAAAGTCCTCATTTGAGGCAATTGGTGGAAGGTAGGGATATGCAGTCTATCCCCCACTATTCAGTGTGTCTTCTGTCTTGCTCACACCACTGTGTTGACGCACTTCAGATAAAAACCCAAAATCTTGTGCAATTGCACAGTTGAGTCAGTTTTAAATGTGTAGAAGGGTTCCCGCTTTCTGAACCCACACATTCTTGTCAAATGCTCTCCCTGATTAGGGATAGAAGCAATGAGGCACACCCCTCATCTCCTATTCATCTGCTTCACCTTAGCCTCTCAATGGCAAGGTTAAGAGCAACACTTACCCCATTCCAGTTGGCCCTAGTGCCTAACCTTTGATGTTTGAGCCCCCCTTGTTGGTGTGTTTATCTTATGCTGTATGTGTTTGTGATTGTTTTGTTTGCCTCTTTAGGCTTTAGTTTGTGCTTGCCCTTGTGCAAGGTAGGTTGTGTGGCTTAACCCTTGTGTGAGCCATACTTAGAGTTGTTAGGCCGAACTACGGCAACTCTGATTCTCACGTTCAGGTGAGATACGTAGGCACGAGACGCGATGTCTTGCCGAGTTTGACTAACAACTAACAGCTAATCCTTGCTTGTTTTCGCCCTCGTTGCAATCCTTTCTCTCGCCCTCGTTGCGATCCTTTCTCTCGCCCTCGTTGCGATCGAGCCTTTTCCTTTCTCTCGCCCTCGTTGCGATTGAGACTTTCCCTTTCTCTTGCCCTAGTTGCAATCGAGACCTTTTTCCCAGCCTGCCGAACTACGGCAACTCTGATTCTCATGTTCAGGTGAGATACGTAGGCACGAGACGCGATGTCTTGCCGAGTTTTGACTAACAACTAACAGCTAATCCTTGCTTGTTTTCGCCCTCGTTGCAATCCTTTCTCTCGCCCTCGTTGCGATCCTTTCTCTCGCCCTCGTTGCGATCGAGCCTTTTCCTTTCTCTCGCCCTCGTTGCGATTGAGACTTTCCCTTTCTCTTGCCCTAGTTGCAATCGAGACCTTTTTCCCAGCCGGCCGAACTACGGCAACTCTGATTCTCATGTTCAGGTGAGATACGTAGGCACGAGACGCGATGTCTTGCCGAGTTTGACTAACCACTAACACTGATTTCTTTTCTCTCACCCCTGTTGTGATTGAGATATCCCCTTTCTCTTGCCCTAGTTGCAATCGAGACTTTGCTTTTTCCTGTGTCTGTTCAGGATAGGTTGGCCCTTGTGCCATTTAGCTAGAAACCTTAACTTAGGGTTGACTTTGCATGACAACATCTAGGCTCGAGTCGTAGTCTCCCTAGAGTTGTGTCTCCCTCTGTTATCTGGTTAGGCTAGATCCTTTATCCCTGCGTAGGGGAACTACATCGCCCTGATCTTCACACCAGATGAAGTATGTAGGCAGGAGATTGAGCTGATCTCTCCGGGCGCCCTTTTTCTTTTTGTGTGTTTGGCAACTATTAGGCTCGAGCTCTAGTCTCCCTTTTAGTCTGTTCGTTCGCCTTTTCTTTTCTTTTGTGTTTGTTTGACAGTTATAGGCTGAGTCCCCGACTCCCTATCTATCTGTTGTGTTGTTTTGGTTCGGATGCTGATGTAAGTCCAACGATTGGCATTCAGGCTCCACGTTTGCCTGTGTTTTGTCTTGTTTGTGTGCGTGTCAGCCGAGCTACGAATGCTCTGATTCTTCTCTCGTCCGAGAAGATACGTATGCATAGGATACGATATCCTAGCGAGCATGTGTCGTTTCCCCAGTCCGAACTACTTGGACTCTGATGTCTATGCCTGATAGACTAAGTAGGCCCAGGATGCGACATCCTGCCGAGTTCAGTTTCAGTCAGTCTCTCGCTTTCTTTCAGCCAGTTGTGTGTGTGAGTTTTGAGCAGTGTTTAGCAACCAATTTTCCTTTCTAGTGTGCGTGGATCCCGTAGAGTACTACGGATGCGTAGGGTGCCTAACACCTTCCCTTCGCATAACCGACTCCCGAACCCATCCTCTTTGGTCGCGAGACCATGTTCTTTCCTAGGTTTACTTCGAGCGTTTCCTTTCCCTCTTTTGGGATAAATAACGCACGGTGGCGGCTCTGTTGTTTCTTTCTTTTCCCGCCGGTTTTTCGCGCGATGCGACAGCTGGCGACTCTGCTGGGGAGATAGAGAAGTTGACCTATGCTGGTCCATCTTCCCTGAGCGAGTCTCTCCTAGCGCTCTCTAGGATTAGGGTTTTGGTTGCTTTCTGCTTGTTGTATTTTATTGCATTCATTGTATATATGTACATTTACTGTTTGCATTTATTGTGTACACTTATGTTTGCATTCTTTCATTCATATTCATCTGCTTTGAGGCTGTGTTTCTCTGTTTGGGGGGGATTACTTGAGGTAAAAGGCCCAATACCCAGGCTATGAGTGAAATCTAGGAAACCTAGGAATAGAGTGATTCATGGGAAGCGGGTGGTATGGCGCCACTTAGCGGAACATTGATATCACGAGCAGTTCAGACCCTGGTGGGGTACTGTCGTTACATACTTCGGGTGTGTATATGACAGTATTTCTGCGAAAGGTTATTTATGCTGCGTTTCTCTCAGCTTTACCCTGGCCTAGACTACACCCGTGAGTGGGGAAGGGTTGATCATTACAGGTACAATCGGTGACTCCTGGTATTGATGGTGACTACGAGTTATATCTCTGGACGCCGGAGGTTCGACCCTGGTATTGATCATAGGGTTCCGTTTATTTCGGATCCCTGGGCTGAATTTGAGGGTACTCGCTCAGATGGTGACTCAGTTCTCCAGACATGGGTTCAGATGCCAGTTGATCAGATTGACTTTGGGTTTCAGATGGTTGTGATCAGAGTTCAAGCCGAAGTTCTGACCCTGTGCCTTGAGACGCACAGCCTGACCAGTCATGTTCGCATCATTTGCATCATAGCATGTTTATTTTCCAAAAAATAGTAATGCATGAAAATGAAAAAAAGTTAACTCGCATACACATATCCTTTTCAGGATCATTCATGATAAAATGGCATCCGCATCATACACATATCATGCACATATCATCCTTGCATTGCAGACATGTTTGGGGACAAGACTTCTCACTCCGGTTCCTTTGTTGAGACAGGATAACTGATCGAAGACCACACCGGCATTCAACCAGGCTCAATCAACAGAGAAGTATGGATCAGGTTCAGACCGAGCTAGCTGAGATGAGGGCAAACATGGCCCAGTTCATGACAATGATGCAAGGGGTTGTTCAGGGGCAAGAGGAGCTGCGTGCCTTAGCCCAGAGACAGGAAGTTGTGATTCCAACATCCAACCGTGCTTCGCCTGTTGCTGCACCCGCTCATGAGACTATCAATGTTGCTGCTCCCACTAACGACTACGCCGTCGGGGATGAACTTGAGGGTATAAGAATCAATGGACAGCCTCTTGCTGCAGAGGTCAATGTCAGAGCTACCCGGGCTCCGATTCGTCATCCAGCTCCGTTTGTCAACCAACAAGAGGACACGTTTACTCTCCTCGGTGAGGACTATGACATTGTGAAAACCGAAGAGAGGGATAGAAAAGTGGATGCTCTTGCTGAGAAAGTCCGAGCCATGGAATGTCAGAACTCCCTTGGGTTTGATGTGACCGACATGGGTCTGGTGGAAGGGTTGAAGATCCCCTACAAGTTCAAGGCACCCTCATTCGACAAGTACAATGGCACTTCCTGTCCTCGCACCCATGTGCAGGCGTACTTCAGGAAGATCTCTGCTTACACTGACGATGAAAAGATGTGGATGTACTTTTTCCAAGATAGTCTATCTGGGGCATCTTTGGACTGGTACATGGATCTGAAGCGAGAATCAGTCAGAAGCTGGAAAGATTTGGGTGAGGCCTTCCTAAGGCAATACAAGCACAACATGGACATGGCGCCAAGCCGAACTCAGTTACAGAGCTTGTATCAGAAAGATAAGGAGAGCTTCAAAGAGTATGCCCAGAGGTGGCGTGAACTAGCCGCAAGAGTGCAACCTCCTATGCTGGAGAGAGAACTGACTGACATGTTCATTGGAACCCTGCAAGGTGTGTTCATGGATCGTTTGGGAAGTTGCCCGTTCAGCAGCTTTTCAGATGTTGTCGTCTGTGGAGAACGAACTGAGAGCCTTATCAAAGCAGGGAGGATACAAGATCCTGGCTCTTCAAACTCTTCCAATTCTAAGAAGCTATACTCTGGGGCACCCAAAAGGGGAGAGAATGAAACAAATGCTGTGCACCGTCGGAGGAGTGCAAACAGAGGACAGTATCGGCAAGTTGCTGCTGTGACTATCCCAGCAAATCAAACTCCGCAACAACAGAGAAGACCAACTCAGCAGTATCAGACTCCACAACGTCATCCTCAGCAGCAGGCTTATCAGCCTCCCATTGACAATCAAGCTGGTACGAGTAATGAGAGGAAGAAGATCATTTTTGATCCAATCCCCATGTCCTACGCCGAGCTGTATCCCACTCTGATAGAGCGGAACTTGATTACTCCCAGAGACCCGCCTCCCATACCTGTCAACCCTCGGTGGTGGTATAGGCCTGAACAGCATTGTGTCTATCACTCGGGTGCTCCTGGTCATGATGTGGACAGTTGTTTCCAGCTGAAGGTGAAGGTTCAAGACCTTGTGAGGTCAGGTATTCTGATCTTGGAGGATTTAGGTCCCCATGCTAATCAAGTTTGAAGACAACAAGTCCTGGGCTGGCGCCGACTTTTCTTCAGAAGGGTTGTTCAGAAAACCAGAAGCCGCTGATGCAAGAAATACTGACAGTTGTCGTCCCCGATGGGATCTATCACAATTGGGTCACTGTGGGCTTTCCTACAGTTGTTCATAAGTCTCTGTAATAATCACTTTGTTTAAAAACCCTTCTCCCATGCCAAAAGGAGAAGTGATGGCATTGTTGGCAACATTTTGTGCAATGATATTTTCATTCAAATAAATTCATGTTAAACATTTGTTTTTCCATTTGTTTTCTCTTTTCGCTTTTTGCATGAAATTGGTGATCAAAAAAAAAAACCTTTAAAAACAGGAATAAAAGCAATCTTTTCATCTGCATAACGATTGTCTTGTTTGATTTTCAAAGAGCTTTTCATATCTAAATCATTATGCAGGTTATTTCTCAAACCCATTGAACATAATGATCGGACGTCATCTCCCAATTTTGAATTCCCTGTATTCGAAGCGGACGAAGATGATTGTTGAAGGGATTCCCGACGAGATTTCCCGACTTCTTGAGCAAGAAAAGAAGATCACTCAGCTGCATCTCGAGAATCAGCAGAACAGCCAACTGGGGCATCAAAAAAAAATCAATAAAAAAAAAGAAGAAAGAGAGGGTGCAAAAAAAATCAAAAGAAATCCAAATCAAAAGAAAGAAAAAGAAAGAAAAAAAAATAGCACCCTCAAAGTCCCAAGTTGGCTGATGCTAAATTCGATCGAAAAGAAGAGATCAACTGCCATGTGTCATGGTCAGTCATATCAGCAGAGAGTAAAAAAGCATTCGACAAGAGGATCAAGCCTCGTGTGTTCCGAGGGACCTTGTGCTCAAGAAAGTCTTGTCTTTCGTGCCCGATTCCAGGGGCAAGTGGACTCCAAGCTATGAACGTCCAGCCTCTTCAGGCAATGTTTTGACATTTACAACAATGGATGAAGAAGTTCACTCGTCCTGTGAATCCAGATGCAGTCAAGAAATACTTCGCCTAAAACAAAAAATCAAAAGCTCGCTAAGTCGAACACCCCAAAGGGCGACTTAGACAAAAAGGAGCGTCTCGGTGGATTGAAAACCCGAAAGGGCGATCCAGGCAAAAGTTAGAGACATTGAAAAAATTTGCATCCCGCTAGATTGAACACCTCACACTGGGGTAATCTAGGCAAAAATTAGGGATTTGGCAAGTAACTGCATCTTAACAAGACTGTGCTGTACATCTGTCATCCGTCAGGGATTCTCGATCCGTCGTCGACTGAAGCTTTGAATACATCGAAAATTCGGAATGGTAGAGGAAAGGTCATTATGTTCAATGTAGCCCTCTCCATTATATATCACCGATTTCAAACTTGTACAGATCTATGGAGTCTCGCCCTTTGCAGACTACCATTCCATTACATCTATTTGAGCTTTTATCCCATTATTTGCACTCTTATTTGTTTTCAACTCAACAGATGTTTTGCATGTTTTAAGTGATAGAGTATCATTGTTTTCAAAATAAACAAATTTTTCAAAAAAAAATTGTTCTTAAACAAAGTGAACCGTCACAATGATGGAAGGATACTTAGGAGACCCACAGTGCTCTCCCGAGGGTGGTATGATTACCAACAGGTAAGACAATTGTTCGTATCTCGAGCATGACTGTATCTTTGTCCTGCAGAACCTCGTATGGTCTCTCCTCAGTGAAGTTGCCCGATGCAGTGTTGGTTGAAGTTGTTCATCTTCACGTTCCCGGCAGTACAGATTCTTCCTTCAAATCCCTGTTAGCTCTTTGGTGGGGCATCCCCAGTAGAGTACTGTTTGAGCCTTATCGTGGGGCATCCCCGGCAAGTTTGCTGTTTCGGACATTATTGTGGGGCAGCTCCCCTAGCAGAGTGTTTACTGAAGACTTCAACTTTCGCCTCTCCAGCAGAGCAGTCTTCATCTCTCCCCCGACGTGGGTGTTTTTCTTTGAAGATTCAGTATTTGGTAGATCAACATCCCAGTACTATGTCATTCTCTCAGATAGATCCCCCAGTGGAGTTGTTCGCGTAAGGAGCTTTATCAATGCTTTTGTATTTCTCATCAGAGATCTGGTTGCTTCTCGGTATCTCAGATTTTCATCACGAGTTGTTGTGGCGCATACGCCTGTATGTTGAACTCTGTTCTCCGGTTGTGACCGACGATCCCTCCGGAAGCCTCTTGTGGCTCTTCCTCCCATGCAGGATAAGTGTTCCCTGTTGTCCCAGTCTCTAGTGGATTTTCTTTGCTCTCTGGTGGCTTTGGTTTTCTCTCCGGACGGTTGATTCCCGGACCTGTGTGTTGGGCATGTCTTGTATCAGCATTCATCATACATTTTCAGGTAGAATGCATACATGCATAATCATGGCATTCGGATTCTCATGTTGCAGCTGTTGCCGTGTATCTGTTGATGGTTGTCTCCTGCTATTTGGTAATACAAATCTCTCCAGTAGATTTTCCTCAAGCAAAAATGGGTGTGTCTGATCTCTCCATGTAGAGCCAGCCCTTAAGCAGAAAGTGTCTATCCTTTCCTGCCATTTCCCCACTGAGATACATCCTCGTGGATGACGGTTGCTTCCGTTCCCTCCCAACACATTGGGATGGGTTTTCCCTATTGAGTTCTTTCCTCATTAGGATGAGTCTTGTTTCAGTCTGCCTTTTTTGGATCGATCCTGAATTGGCTGTCTTTTGTGCCTCCCTGGGGCATAAATTTATTTTATCCTCAGCGGAATTCTTGTGGCCTCTACCTACAAACCGGTAGTTGTAAGTCCTATCTTTGTGGTTTTCTACCCACAAGCTGGTAGTTGTAAAATCCCACTTTCATCCCATGGCGGAGTTTGTTTGTTGGCTTCTACCTACAAACCGGTAGCTATAAGTCCTATCTTTGTGGTTTTCTATCCACAAGCTGGTAGTTGTAAAATCCCACGTTCTCCCCTTGGTGGAGTTAACCCTTTGTGCTCATCCCGATGATGACTGGTTACTTTTCCGTGGTTGTCTGCCTACAAACCGGTAGATGCAATCCCCTCTTTGTGGTATTAATGGTCTTGTCCCCTTTGGATACTTGCCTTGATCAAGCAGTATTGTCCCCATTGGGTCTTCACTTTCTTTTTGGATACTTGCTCCGAGTTAGCAACTTTATCCTCTTTTGATTGGTCATCTTTTGCATACCTATTCCTGGTACCCGATGCCTTTCTTTTCGGTCGATTATTCATTTAACAACCTACAACCCGGTTATGGATAATCTTCCATGCGAGGTTGTTATCTACGTTTTGACGGCTATAGATAATATATCTCATGCACTCTTTGGTCAATCTTTCGATTGTTATCACCAGCAGAGTAAGATTCGTATTCCCTTTGGAATCGGATGTTCATCCTTTAACAAGTTTGCCTTTGCTCTCTTCAGGATGTTTTCGGTCGTTTATCCATCTAACAACCTACAACCCGGTTATGGATAATCTTCCATGCGAGGTTATTATCTACGTTTTGACGGCTATAGATAATATATCTCATGCACTCTTCGGTCAATCCTTCGATTGTTATCACTAGCAGAGTAAGATTCGTATTCCCTGTGGAATCGGATGTTCATCCTTTAACAAGTTTGCCTTTGCTCTCTTTAGGATGTTTTCGGTCGTTTATCCATCTAACAACCTACAACCCGGTTATGGATAATCTTCCATGCGAGGTTATTATCTACGTTCTGACGGCTATAGATAATATATCTCATGCACTCTTTGGTCAATCCTTCGATTGTTATCACCAGTAGAGTAAGATTCGTATTCCCTGTGGAATCGGATGTTCATCCTTTAACAAGTTTGCCTTTGCTCTCTTCAGGATGTTTTCGGTCGTTTATCCATCTAACAACCTACAACCCGGTTATGGATAATCTTCCATGCGAGGTTATTATCTACGTTTTGACGGCTATAGATAATATATCTCATGCGCTCTTTGGTCAATCTTTCGATTGTTATCACCAGCAGAGTAAGATTCGTATTCCCTTTGGAATCGGATGTTCATCCTTTAACAAGTTTGCCTTTGCTCTCTTCAGGATGTTTTCGGTCGTTTATTCATTTAACAACCTACAACCTGGTTATGGATAATCTTCCATGCGAGGTTATCATCTACGTTCTGACGGCTATAGATAATATATCTCATGCGCTCTTTGGTCAATCTTTCGATTGTTATCACCAGCAGAGTGAGATTCGTATTCCCTGCGGAATCGGATGTTCATCCTTTAACAAGTTTGCCTTCGCTCTCTTCAGGATGTTTTCGGTCGTTTTATCCATTTAACAACCTACAACCCGGTTATGGATAATCTTCCATGTGAGGTTATTATCTACGTTCTGATGGCTATAGATAATATGTCTCATGCGCTCTTGGGTCGAAGTCGTCCTCCCCAGCCGAGTAAGATTCGTATTTCTGGTGAAATCGAATGTCCATCCTTTAACAAGACTGCTTTTCTAGCCCTCTTCAGGATGTTGAGTGTTTTGGAACACCAACCAATTCACGCTTTGGCACTCAGGCCAATCTTCCGGTATTCAGACCGAAGAAGTTTCCGACGATCAGGTCGATGTACTTACGACACTCAGACATTGGTTATCCCTGTGTTACCATTTATTTTGGTACCCAGGTCGACGTTTCTGTTTCGGTATTCAGGCCGATTTCTTTTCCGTTCCAGACGGATTGTTCTTTCAAGACTGTTTCTTTGCCGATCCTGACAGGCATTCTTGTATCATTTTCAGTCGGTGCAAATTTCTACGGTTCTTTGGTATTCAATCCCTGTTTACCCTGAAAGTCTGACAGCCACTGCTATCATCCGTTCGGGTTCCCAGCTGATTGAATAGGGGCAGCTGTAGCACCTCAAATTTGCACCTATCATTGTGCATATCATTTCATATTAGATCATAGCATATCATAAACCATTGCATATCATTTGCATTATCCTCAGTTGCCTCAAGAGCAAGCAAGCCAGAATTAGGTCAAACTGATCAGGAGATCAGTCCACCAATCAAGCAAAGGTGTTTTTCAAGGAATCAAGGCCCTAGGGTTTGCCCAACAAGTTCACATGACTTGGAGGTCTTTTTGAAATGTTCAAGTCAAGGGTTGAAGCCTCAATGGTCATCAGATCAATGCATAGCCAGGCAAGAAACCCTAGAAGGTCAACAGTCAGTCCAAGCAGTGGATGGTGGCCATTCTTGTGGAATTTGGGCACCATGGTCAATAATCAAGAGTTCATATGTCTTGGGACATCATTTGAAGTCAAAATCTCAAGGAACTAGGGTTTGGAATTCATCAGAAGTGCACAGTCAAGTCCAAAACCCTAGAAAGTCAAAGTTGGTCAACTGTGGTTGATTCTTTGGATTTGATGGATGGAAATGGTTTGAAGGAGCTTGTTCATGTCCTAATAGGCCTCATGTGTCATGGAAATCAACATCATGGAAGAATTTAAAGCCAATCAGAAAATTTCCTGAAATAGAAAGTGGACCTGTAATTTCAACTGCCAAAAATGGAAACTTCTTGATCCTCAACTTGAATCATGATACAAGCTTCAAATGAATTTTTGCCCAACATGAAAGTTGAAGATCTTGTTCTCCCATTTTCAAAAAGTCCAAGAACTCTCAAATCCCATGTGTGGTTGTCAAGATATGATCAAATCATTTTCACCAATTTTTGAACTTCAAAGGGCCATATCTCTCAAACCATAAGGCCAAATTTGGTGGGGTTTTTTCCTACAAACCACATTTTTCATCCTCTTTCCAAAAATATAAATTTCATGACCTAAAACCTTACCATTCAAAATGGCATTTTTGGACCTTTTTCACTTAAATTCAAAGTTTGACTCAAGTTTGACTTTTTGCTTCTTTGACTTTTTCTTGACTTGACCAATTGAGAAATGTTCTAAACCATATTTGTGACTTGTCTCAAGCTTTAAAGCATGTTCATAACACCATTACACTCCATTTTTGAATCAAAATGCAAAGTAGGCCAATGGTGCAAATAGCTTCACAAGTGGAAGGCAATGTTAGCAATCAGCAAGCAAAGGCAAAACAGCATTGGTTTGAGTCATGTGCAGCCTGTTGAGGCCCAATTCGACCAGGGTTTTGCACCCTCCACTTCCATGTTTGCAAAGATTAGCAAAAGGCAAATGACTCATTAAAAACAAAACCAGTTTAGCACTCACTTAAAGGAGCCTAAACAGACCATATAAAAGATGAGTTTCAGCATTTGCAACCCTAATTTGACAGCAGCAAGAACCAGAATACTCTCCTCTCTCTCAACTGCATTTTTCTGCTCGAGTAACATTTTCACAAAAAACCCTCAAAGCACAAAAGAAACCCTTGCTTGCTCATTCATCTAAACATAGTTTGGGAGTGCTTTTGACCATCATTTCTCAACTGGAACACCTCCTATTAGTACTGCATCTCCAAGCATTCAACCATGGTGAATTCGAAATTGGACATTTTCCTGCATCATTGAGCCAAGCAACCTCAAGTACCCTTCATTGCAAAGCATCATCTTCATCTGTTGGTACCTGAATCATTCAACACGACCCTGTTTCACATTTTCTTCAAATCCAAGTAAAAATCTCGATCTCTCCATTCCCTATACTAGGCCATGTTTAAATAGTTTGTGTTGTGTTGAGTTTAATGGACTTTGAATGAACTAAAATGGTCAAGTATGTTGTAAGATATTTTGGTTTGAAATATGTTGTGTGAATGTGTTTTTCTTCGATTTGCTCTGCTGGGTTTGATTTAATGAAAATGCACCCCATATTTGTGCTGCCCTATGCTTAATGATGCTCGTAGTACCTTTGAATTCGATTTCTGGGTGTATGAAATTTTCGAGTACATGTTAGTGATGATGTTGTTGCTGCTGTTCATGAACATACCCTGCCCAGAATATCTCATGATTATGCTTGTGTTGTTGTTGGCTGATGATGCATGATGTTAGTGTTCATGATTTGTGCTCATTTAATTGCATGATGATTGTTGTATGCTGGTCGTATGAACATAAAGATACCAATGCCATGCTTAAACCCTAGCTCGTGTGCATAAACCCAGAAAGTATGAAGGTGATTGGTTGCTTTTGCCATTGTCACTGTTTCATTGGGGGCGGGCCAATCAGAACATTTCCTGGCCGCCCCTGAAACGCAGTCGTTTCACTAAGTGGCCTCAGTATTCACACAAAGGCCACGGTTGACTTTGGTTTGACCCCATATGCATTGCATTTTGTTCATACTTCATTCAATTATTTCCTCATCTTTACAAATTAATTTCTCCTTCATTTTTCATCAAAAAATTATGAAATTTTTTACACATGTTCACAAATGAGTCTAGAATTTAATTGTGAATTTTAATTAATTTTCCATTGGTTGGTTTTTAATTGACAATTATTTTCTCAACATGTGTGCATGAATGATACCCTTGGCCATTTCAATTGTGAAATACTCATGTTATATCCAATGCCTTTGAGTTTTTTTGTGGTGAAAATAGACTCCTTGACCTTCATTTCCATATAAAGTTTGTGCATTTATCATTTGTGGATTGAGAGTTATGATTTTATGAAGTTGTGTATTGCATTGGGTGTCATACCATGATCATGTATTTTCACAAGTTTTGTTAACACACTTCCCCACATCCAAATGACTCCAAATTTTGCATGAATGATCCCTTGTATGTCTAGTTGGTATAGGAATTTTCTTGGAATTAACCTTGCTGTTTTCCATTTGATTGAGAATTTTCTTCCATACTTGGTCATTTGTTGACTTTTTGTGCTATGCCTTGCCAAATCTTTTTGTGAAATTCTCAAATCTTATCACATGACCATGAAATTTCATATGTGCATACTAGACATTTCAAGCTTTTCATTGGTGTTAATCTCATTCATTTCTCATCTGTTTTCAATTTGATATGATTTTTTGAAGTTGACCCATGCTTGTTGACTTTCACTATGCTTGCTTGAACTTGGTTTGACTTCATGATTTTAATTGGCTACCTTCCTCTCATCCAAATGCCATGAAATTTTACATGTATACCATGTTAGATGTTAGGATTGAATGTGATTATTTTCATAATTTTTGGGATTGTTTGAGTTGACTTTTGATGCAAGTCATTCTGTTGACTTTTGTGTGCTTCCCATTGCCATGTGTTGACTTTAAATGTCCATGAAATGATCATAATGCATGATTTGAATGTGGGCCCAAATGTGTTAGCTTCCCAAATGTTTGACTTTGACTTTGAGTTGACTTTTCCTTGCTGCCTTGACTATTTCTTTCATGCTTGACCCTAGGCTAGTCCTAGTGGTCTTTTAGCTTACAGTTGAGTTCATCTGTTTCAGGTTAAGCCAATGCTTCAAAAGATCACTCAGTTTTGATTGAGTTTGGTTATGTACATCCCATGCTAACCTTTGTTTTGCAGATGGTTTGACTCATAACTTGAGTCTTATGCTTTGCTCAGTTGATCCCCTGTGTTGACTGTTTGCCATTTCTTTTGATTTAAACTTTTGACTTGTTTACTAATAAGTTTGACTTTTTCAGGTACTTTAGTTGCCTAAGTTCTTTGAACTTGCTTGCTTGCTTTGCTATTTAGCATTTGCTTTGAGGTATACATACTTCTTCTTCATGTAGTCTGGAGACCCGGTCTGTTATTTGACCGGGCAAACTGTCTGAAGTCCTCCTTAAGAGGCAATGCCTGTGTTTGTTTAAAATTGTCCCAAGCAGGAAAAGTCCTCATTTGAGGCAATTGGTGGAAGGTAGGGATATGCAGTCTATCCCCCACTATTCAGTGTGTCTTCTGTCTTGCTCACACCACTGTGTTGACGCACTTCAGATAAAAACCCAAAATCTTGTGCAATTGCACAGTTGAGTCAGTTTTAAATGTGTAGAAGGGTTCCCGCTTTCTGAACCCACACATTCTTGTCAAATGCTCTCCCTGATTAGGGATAGAAGCAATGAGGCACACCCCTCATCTCCTATTCATCTGCTTCACCTTAGCCTCTCAATGGCAAGGTTAAGAGCAACACTTACCCCATTCCAGTTGGCCCTAGTGCCTAACCTTTGATGTTTGAGCCCCCCTTGTTGGTGTGTTTATCTTATGCTGTATGTGTTTGTGATTGTTTTGTTTGCCTCTTTAGGCTTTAGTTTGTGCTTGCCCTTGTGCAAGGTAGGTTGTGTGGCTTAACCCTTGTGTGAGCCATACTTAGAGTTGTTAGGCCGAACTACGGCAACTCTGATTCTCACGTTCAGGTGAGATACGTAGGCACGAGACGCGATGTCTTGCCGAGTTTGACTAACAACTAACAGCTAATCCTTGCTTGTTTTCGCCCTCGTTGCAATCCTTTCTCTCGCCCTCGTTGCGATCCTTTCTCTCGCCCTCGTTGCGATCGAGCCTTTTCCTTTCTCTCGCCCTCGTTGCGATTGAGACTTTCCCTTTCTCTTGCCCTAGTTGCAATCGAGACCTTTTTCCCAGCCTGCCGAACTACGGCAACTCTGATTCTCATGTTCAGGTGAGATACGTAGGCACGAGACGCGATGTCTTGCCGAGTTTTGACTAACAACTAACAGCTAATCCTTGCTTGTTTTCGCCCTCGTTGCAATCCTTTCTCTCGCCCTCGTTGCGATCCTTTCTCTCGCCCTCGTTGCGATCGAGCCTTTTCCTTTCTCTCGCCCTCGTTGCGATTGAGACTTTCCCTTTCTCTTGCCCTAGTTGCAATCGAGACCTTTTTCCCAGCCGGCCGAACTACGGCAACTCTGATTCTCATGTTCAGGTGAGATACGTAGGCACGAGACGCGATGTCTTGCCGAGTTTGACTAACCACTAACACTGATTTCTTTTCTCTCACCCCTGTTGTGATTGAGATATCCCCTTTCTCTTGCCCTAGTTGCAATCGAGACTTTGCTTTTTCCTGTGTCTGTTCAGGATAGGTTGGCCCTTGTGCCATTTAGCTAGAAACCTTAACTTAGGGTTGACTTTGCATGACAACATCTAGGCTCGAGTCGTAGTCTCCCTAGAGTTGTGTCTCCCTCTGTTATCTGGTTAGGCTAGATCCTTTATCCCTGCGTAGGGGAACTACATCGCCCTGATCTTCACACCAGATGAAGTATGTAGGCAGGAGATTGAGCTGATCTCTCCGGGCGCCCTTTTTCTTTTTGTGTGTGTTTGGCAACTATTAGGCTCGAGCTCTAGTCTCCCTTTTAGTCTGTTCGTTCGCCTTTTCTTTTCTTTTGTGTTTGTTTGACAGTTATAGGCTGAGTCCCCGACTCCCTATCTATCTGTTGTGTTGTTTTGGTTCGGATGCTGATGTAAGTCCAACGATTGGCATTCAGGCTCCACGTTTGCCTGTGTTTTGTCTTGTTTGTGTGCGTGTCAGCCGAGCTACGAATGCTCTGATTCTTCTCTCGTCCGAGAAGATACGTATGCATAGGATACGATATCCTAGCGAGCATGTGTCGTTTCCCCAGTCCGAACTACTTGGACTCTGATGTCTATGCCTGATAGACTAAGTAGGCCCAGGATGCGACATCCTGCCGAGTTCAGTTTCAGTCAGTCTCTCGCTTTCTTTCAGCCAGTTGTGTGTGTGAGTTTTGAGCAGTGTTTAGCAACCAATTTTCCTTTCTAGTGTGCGTGGATCCCGTAGAGTACTACGGATGCGTAGGGTGCCTAACACCTTCCCTTCGCATAACCGACTCCCGAACCCATCCTCTTTGGTCGCGAGACCATGTTCTTTCCTAGGTTTACTTCGAGCGTTTCCTTTCCCTCTTTTGGGATAAATAACGCACGGTGGCGGCTCTGTTGTTTCTTTCTTTTCCCGCCGGTTTTTCGCGCGATGCGACATCTGGAACAAGTTGTTTTGATTTATTTCGAATCAAGAAAGAATGTTTTATTAATTTCTGTACTGAATTGAGGGAGAAGAACTACTTATGTGACTCAAGAGATGTGCTTGTTGAAGAGAAGGTTGCTACATTTTTATTCATAATTGGTCATAATGTTCGTCATAGAGTTGCTTCAATCTGCTTTCAACATTCCATTGAAACAATATCACGCAATTTAAGGAGGTATTAAGGGTAGTTTGTCGATTTGGAAAGGAACTAATAAAGCAAGAGTCCAAAGAGTTTCCCGAAAGATTTAAAACTAATTCAAAATACTATCCTTGGTTTAAGGTATGCACATAATTCATATTCTTCTATTGTAGTTGTATCTTTATTTCAACATAATTTGATTATGGTTTACTTATTAATAATATTTGGGTTATGTCTTAAAGAATTGCATAGGGCGATTGACAGTACACATATCAGTGCATCGGTTCCTGCAGAAAAACAAATTTCATGTAGAGATAGAAAGGCAACAATCACACAAAATGTCATGTGTGCTTGTGATTTTAACATGATGTTTACGTATGTATATTCGGGATGGGAAGGAAGTGCACATGATTCAAAGATTCTTTTGGATGCAATTACAAATCAAAATGCTGAATTTCCTTGGCCACCTAGAGGTAAGTCATGGTATCAACATAAAATTATGTTCAATGAAATTAACAAAGTTGAACTAACATATATTTTATTTGATGAAGGTTCCTCTTATCTCGTTGATTCTGGGTATCCATGTATTGGAGGTTTTCTTCCCCCTTATAGGGGTGAAAGATATCATGCACAAGAATATAGAGGTCAAGGTAGACAACCCAGAAGTCCGGAAGAGTTATTTAACTATAGACACTCGTCTCTAAGGATGACAATTGAGTGTTGTTTTGGGATGCTGAAAAATAGATTTTCTATTTTAAGGTTGATGCCTCCTTATAAGCCTTCTAGGCAACGACTCATAGTTATTGCATGTTGTGCTATTCACAATTACATACGCAAGTGGAATTTACCGAACAAGTTGTTTAGGATGTGGGAAGAAATGGATCCTATCGAACTTGAGGGAATACAAGAAGGTCCTATCATAGAAGGAACAAGTTCCAATGTCGACAACTTAACAAGGTTATCTAATGAAGGTGCAGCTAAAATGACAATGAAGAGAAATCATATTAGAGATGAGATGTGGGTACACCGTAGCAATTAAGTGAATTAATTATCTCTATGTTACATTTTTATACAAGCAACTTTGAATTTTAGTGGTTATTTTTAAATACTTATTTTAGTTTGATTTCATATGTATGCTTCAGATATTGATATACGCTATAAAATTTTGATAACTTTTGTGTGAACAAGTTATTAACTTGACTCTAAAAAGGAATTAAATCATATATTTAATCATAAGAAGTTTTTATCTCGATTTTATTTAGTAATAAAATTTACACTTGTATATTAAATATGAGTCATTAAAAATTTAATTATTATTTATTAAAATTCTTTTTCATTTTATATTAGTTAAAAAAGTAATTTTTAAAAATTGAGTTATGATTTTTTATTTTCTCATTTTTAAAACTGTTTTTAAAAATAATTTACCAAACAAATATTTCTACTTCTCATTTTTAAAACAGTTTTAAAAAGTTATGTTACCAAATAAATTTTTTAATAGTTCTCTTCTTAAAAATACTTTTCCAAAACAATTTTATAAAACATATTTTAAAAAGTGAAAAGCAAAACTGATTAAAACCGGCCCTAACTCTATGATGAGTACTCTTATTCATTCTTATTTATTATTTCTAATTATCTATAGCTACTGTTTGGACAAGTCACATTGCAATTCCATGTCTTTCCCAACTTTGAAATGTGTTACAGTTCTGCCATTACCCGAATAAAATCACACGAATAAACTATGACCTCGTTGTCCTGTACTGGATACCGTACCCGTACCTATGCATCATAGATTACAATGTGATAATAGAATAATGAGTGATTGGTTCATTCGGTCGTACCTTCATCATATTATAAGTTGTGCACAATTCTTCATTCTCTGTTAACAAGGTGCCTGCCATTCTCTTTGGATTTTTCCTGCATAAATTGAGATAAAAAGACTTCAAAAAGAAATCTAGAATTGGTTATTATCATGTAAAAATAAAGAAACATAAACTTTCTGCTTGATTTTCTTCAAGAAATCAAATTCCATGGATAATTTTAATCGCATATAAAAAAATGAAACTTAAACGGATGACATCTAATACCAAAACTCACTAACTTTATTTTATTTTTGTTCTAAAATTCATAGACATTACTACCTTTTCCAGCAGTGAAATAAAAAGCAGTTTCTAACCATCAAGGACCTGGGATGGACCCTTCAGAACCTTAATACAATTTATAGTTTTATAAGTTTTGGTCACTTAACTTCTAGAATTCCTCATTTAGATCTGTTAGAGTTGGTAACTTTTCTTCTCACATATTACAAAATACAACTAGGCATTTGTCTTTAATACCAATATACAACCCATTTTGAAATTAGTTACAGATACACACTTCACAAATTACTAAAAGATTAAGCAAGATAATTATATTGTACTTAGTTGCATCAATTCACTACAACCATATAGAAGGTTAAATAATACTCATGCAACACACTTACAAATCACTAAACGACATCGTCTAGTAAAATCGCCTAGTAGTATGAAATATGAATAAAGAATACTCAAGCAGATGCCTTACTTACTTCATCTGGTGCAAATTTTTGCTCTAAAGGTTTTTACTCAGACTTTTCTCTGCATCAGTAGCCTTCTCTTCAACACTATTTTCATTCTGTCACGGTTCTAGTAGGAATCAACTCGTTCTCTTCATTCCGAATCACCGTCATTCCACCCTTATTAAGTACCACTTGAACATGACTAACCCACTCACTATCCGAAATTGGATAAATCATTATGGCTTCCAACATCTTCACCACTTCTTTCCTCACCACCTCTTTCATGGTAGGATTCAAGCGACGTTGAGGTTTAGCTACCGGTTTGAAATCATCCTCTATCAATATCTTGTGCATACAATAAGATGAACTTATTCCTTTTAAATTGAAAGGAGTCAAACTCATTGCACTTTGATTTTTTTTCAAGACATCAATCAATTTTTCTTCTTCATTCTTGGATGTTCCGTTTCTTATTATCACCAGTTTGTGCCTATCTTCTTCAAGAAATACATATTTCAAGTGTGAAGGTAACATCTTCAACTCAAGTTTGGACTCTTCTATCTTTGGTTCTTCTTTCAAATTTTTAACTTTTGCTTCCAATGGAGGGATTTCTTCCAAAGCCTCAAGCTCTCTTATATATTCTTCCATTTATTTTTCTTCGTCCCCATTGAGAACTTTGAACGCATTAGTCAAGGCTTTTTCAAGAGGAGTAAACGCATGAACTTGCCTCTTTACTTCCATTATAGCCTCATCGGTTGCATCAATTCGAAAACAATAACTTTTATCCTTTGAATGCTTCATGGCTTCAAAGAGATTGAAGCAAACCTCTTCATCTTGAACTCTCACCTTCATTAGACCATCATCCATGTCAATCATCATTCTAGCGGTCTTCATGAAAGGTCGATCAAGAATCAATGGTGCATCATCGTATTCCTCCATGTCAAGAAAACAAAGTCAATCGGGAACAAGAATTTATCCACTTTTACTAACACATCTTCTGCTACTCCATGAGGACCGATTATAGATTTGTCGGCCAATTGCAATGTCATCCTTGTTGTTTTCAAGTCAATTCTTCCTAACCTTTTCACAATGGATAATGGAATCAAGTTGATGTTATAGCCCAAATAATTCAAACATTTTCCAATGTAAATGTTTCCTATTGTGACCGGTAATGTAACCCTTTCCGAACCGCTTTCTTTCCGCGGTAGAGTCCTTTAAATGATTGCTCCACAATTAGCATTAAGAGTGATTATTTCTTGATCCGTGTATCTTCTCTTCTTTTTAAGGATGTTCTTCATGAACTTTGCATAGGTAGGCATTTGCTCAAGGGCCTCGAAAAATGGAGTATTGATTTGTAATTGACTAAATATATCCAAGAACCGAGCATAGTTCCTAGCATTGTCCTTCTTGGAAGGAGCATAAGGATATGACAAATTTTGAATTGGAATATTATTCAACTTCTCCTTCCCCTTTTGATTCGTTTTCTTCTTTTTCTCTATATTTTTCTTTTCTACTTCTTCTTTCTCACTTCTCTCTTTTTCAACTAATTCTCCCTTAACATTTGTTCCCTTAATATTTTTATTCATAATTGGTCATAATGTTCGTCATAGAGTTGCTTCAATCTGCTTTCAACATTCCATTGAAACAATATCACGCAATTTTAAGGAGGTATTAAGGGTAGTTTGTCGATTTGGAAAGGAACTAATAAAGCAAGAGTCCAAAGAGTTTCCCGAAAGATTTAAAACTAATTCAAAATACTATCCTTGGTTTAAGGTATGCACATAATTCATATTCTTCTATTGTAGTTGTATCTTTATTTCAACATAATTTGATTATGGTTTACTTATTCATAATATTTGGGTTATGTCTTAAAGAATTGCATAGGTGCGATTGACGGTACACATATCAGTGCATCGGTTCCTGCAGAAAAACAAATTTCATGTAGAGATAGAAAGGCAACAATCACACAAAATGTCATGTGTGCTTGTGATTTTAACATGATGTTTACGTATGTATATTCGGGATGGGAAGGAAGTGCACATGATTCAAAGATTCTTTTGGATGCAATTACAAATCAAAATGCTGAATTTCCTTGGCCACCTAGAGGTAAGTCATGGTATCAACATAAAATCATGTTCAATGAAATTAACAAAGTTGAACTAACATATATTTTATTTGATGAAGGTTCCTTTTATCTCGTTGATTCTGGGTATCCATGTATTGGAGGTTTTCTTCCCCCTTGTAGGGGTGAAAGGTATCATGCACAAGAATATAGAGGTCAAGGTAGACAACCCAGAAGTCCGGAAGAGTTATTTAACTATAGACATTCGTCTCTAAGGATGACAATTGAGCGTTGTTTTGGGGTGCTGAAAAATAGATTTCCTATTTTAAAGTTGATGCCTTCTTATAAGCCTTCTAGGCAATGACTCATAGTTATTGCGTGTTGTGCTATTCACAATTACATAAGCCAGTGGAATTTACTGGATAAGTTGTTTAGGATATGGGAAGAAATGGATCCTATCGAACTTGAGGGAATACAAGAAGGTCCTATCATAGAAGGAACAAGTTCCAATATCGACAACTTAACAAGGTTATCTAATGAAGGTGCGGCTGAAATGACAATGAAGAGAAATCATATTAGAGATGAGATGTGGGTACACCGTAGCAATTAAGTGAATTAATTATCTCTATGTTACATTTTCATACAAACAACTTTGAATTTTAGTGGTTATTTCTAAATACTTATGTTAGTTTGATTTCATATGTATGCTTCAGATATTGATATACGCTATAAAATTTTGATAACTTTTGTGTGAACAAGTTATTAACTTGACTCTAAAAAGGAATTAAATCATATATTTAATCATAAGAAGTTTTTATCTCGATTTTATTTAGTAATAAAATTTTCACTTGTATATTTAAATATGAGTCATTAAAAATTTAATTATTATTTATTAAAATTCTTTTTCATTTTATATTAGTTAAAAAAATAATTTTTAAAAATTGAGTTATCATTTTTTATTTTCTCATTTTTAAAACTGTTTTTAAAAATAATTTACTAAACAAATATTTCTACTTTCTCATTTTTAAAATAGTTTTGAAAAGTTATGTTACTAAATAAATTTTTTAATAGTTCTCTTCTTAAAAATACTTTTCCAAAATAATTTTATAAAACATATTTTAA
Source organism: Lathyrus oleraceus (assembly GCF_024323335.1). Taxonomy (NCBI): domain Eukaryota; kingdom Viridiplantae; phylum Streptophyta; class Magnoliopsida; order Fabales; family Fabaceae; genus Lathyrus; species Lathyrus oleraceus. Next base: position 26,147,216 of record NC_066580.1, on the reverse strand, counting down.
AAAGTGAAAAATAAAACTGATTCAAACGGGCCCTAACTCTATGATAAGCACTCACTCTTATTCATTCTCATTTATTATTTCTAATTATCTATAGCTACTGTTTGGACAAGTTAAATTGCAATTCCATGTCTTTCCCCTTTCAATCTAACCGAAACAAACTTTGAAATGTGTTATAGTTCTGCCTTTACCTGAATAAAATCACACGAATAAACCATGACCTCGTTGTCCTGTACTGGATACCGTACCCGTACCTATGCATCATAGATTACAATGTGATAATAAATCTTCCCTCTTTGACATTTAAAGAGATGCTATGTAAATATTCCCGAGGATTACATGATGAACTAATAGAATAATGAGTGATTGGTTCATTCAGTCATACCTTCAACATATTATAAGTGTGCACAATTCTTCATTCTCTGTTAACAAGGTGCCTGCCATTCTCTTTGGATTTTTCCTGCATAAATTGAGATAAAAAGACTTCAAAAAGAAATCTAGAACTGGTTATTATCATGTAAAAATAAAGAAACATAAACTTTCTGCTTGATTTTCTTCAAGAAATCAAATTCCATGGATAATTTTAATCGCATATAAAAAAATGAAACTTAAACGGATGACATCTAATACCAAAACTCACTAACTTTATTTTATTTTTGTTCTAAAATTCATAGACATTACTACCTTTTCCAGCAGTGAAATAAAAAGCAGTTTCTAACCATCAAGGACCTGGGATGGACCCTTCAGAACCTTAATACAATTTATAGTTTTATAAGTTTTGGTCACTTAACTTCTAGAATTCCTCATTTAGATCTGTTAGAGTTGGTAACTTTTCTTCTCACATATTACAAAATACAACTAGGCATTTGTCTTTAATACCAATATACAACCCATTTTGAAATTAGTTACAGATACACACTTCACAAATTACTAAAAGATTAAGCAAGATAATTATATTGTACTTAGTTGCATCAATTCACTACAACCATATAGAAGGTTAAATAATACTCATGCAACACACTTACAAATCACTAAAAGACATCGTCTAGTAAAATCGCCTAGTAGTATGAAATATGAATAAATAATACTCAAGTAGATGCCTTACTTACTTCAGCTGGTGCAAATTTTTGCTCTACAGGTTTTTACTCAGACTTTTCTCTGCATCAGTAGCCTTCTCTTCAACACTACTTTCATTCCGTTACGGTTCTAATAGGAATCAACTCGTTCTTTTCATTCCGAATCACCGTCATTCCACCCTTATTAAGTACAATAAGATGAACTTATTCCTTTTAAATTGAAAGGAGTCAAACTCATTGCACTTTGATTTTTCTTCAAGACATCAATCAATTTTTCTTCTTCATTCTTGGATATTCCGTTTCTTATTATCCCCGGTTTGTGCCTATCTTCTTCAAGAAATACATATTTCAAGTGTGAAGGTAACATCTTCAACTCAAGTTTGGACTCTTCTATCTTTGGTTCTTCTTTCAAATTTTCAACTTTTGCTTCGAATGGAGGGATTTCTTCCAAAGCCTCAAGCTCTCTTATATATTCTTCCATTTATTTTTCTTCGTCCCCATTGAGAACTTTGAACGCATTAGTCAAGGCTTTTTCAAGAGGAGTAAACGCATGAACTTGCCTTTTTACTTCCATTATAGCCTCATCGGTTGCATCAATTCGAAAACAATAACTTTTATCCTTTGAATGCTTCATGGCTTCAAAGAGATTGAAGCAAACCTCTTCATCTTGAACTCTCACCTTCATTAGACCATCATCCATGTCAATCATCATTCTAGCGGTCTTCATGAAAGGTCGATCAAGAATCAATGGTGCATCATCGTATTCCTCCATGTCAAGAAAACAAAGTCAATCGGGAACAAGAATTTATCCACTTTTACTAACACATCTTCTGCTACTCCATGAGGACCGATTATAGATTTATCGGCCAATTGCAATGTCATCCTTGTTGTTTTCAAGTCAATTCTTCCTAACCTTTTCACAATGGATAATGGAATCAAGTTGATGTTATAGCCCAAATAATTCAAACATTTTTCAATGTAAATGTTTCCTATTGTGACCGGTAATGTAACCCTTTCCGGACCGCTTTCTTTCCGCGGTAGAGTCCTTTAAATGATTGCTCCACAATTAGCATTAAGAGTGATTATTTCTTGATCCGTGTATCTTCTCTTCTTTTTAAGGATGTCCTTCATGAACTTTGCATAGGTAGACATTTGCTCAAGGGCCTCGAAAAATGGAGTATTGATTTGTAATTGACTAAATATATCCAAGAACCGAGCATAGTTCCTAGCATTGTCCTTCTTGGAAGGAGCATAAGGATATGACAAATTTTGAATTGGAATATTATTCAACTTCTCCTTCCCCTTTTGATTCGTTTTCTTCTTTTTCTCTATATTTTTCTTTTCTACTTCTTCTTTCTCACTTCTCTCTTTTTCAACTAATTCTCCCTTAACATTTGTTTCCTTCTCCTTTTCTACTATAATTTTCTCTTCCTCCACTTCATCACCAATGCCCATGTCAAATTTTCTACCACTTCGAGTTAGAATAGACTTACAATGCTTCTTCGGGTTGTCTTGAGTGTTTGCAGAAAAAGTTCTTTTGTGTTGATCGGCTAATTGCTTAGACAATTGACCAACGTGGATCTCAAGATTTTTAATGGCCGCATCAGTACTATTTTGGTTAGCCATTGACATTTGTATGAATTGGATGAGAGTGTCTTCTATCTTTGAATTTCCACCTTGAGGTTGTGGAGGTTGATTGTAGTTTTGATAAGGATTTTGACGGTTTGACGGTCCGGCCTCTTGTCTCCAACCTTGTTGATAACCTTGGTTATTTCCTCTTTGCTGGGAACCTTAGTTGTTTTGATAAGGTGCTTACCTTGGTTGGTAACCAATATTTTGATTTAGATTTCCCATATAATTCACTTAGTGTCTAACCAGAGGACAATAACCGGTAGGATGATCTCCTTTACACAATTCATAAGAAGCAACTTGTTGATGCTTGTAAGGAATCTCTTGCATCTCTTTGATTTATTGTGGGAGCTTTGACATTTGTTGTGTGAGTAACTCCACCTGTTGTGATAATAATTTTTTTTGGGGTAAAATTGTATTATTTGTACCCAATTCAATGTTCTTGATTTCCTTTGTGTCGTACCTCGACTGTGTCGGCCTTGATGATCGTTGAGTGTCATTCTAACAATAATGGTTATTGCTTCTTCCGCACTCTTAAACATCAAAGAACCACCCGCGTTAGCATCCAATAGAGTTTTAGGTTGTGGTTGGAGTCTATGGAGAAATATGTAGATTTGAGTAAGTTCATCAAAACCACGACCTTGGCATTTCCTTAACATTGACTTGAACTGTTCCTAAGCTTCATTAAGGGATTCACTTGCACCTTATGAGAAAACCGCAATTGAAGTCTTTGCTTCCATGAACCTATTGTATGGAAATAATCTCTCAAGAAGTATTTCCTCTAACACATTCCAAACGTCATTTTTTGAGTAGGTTGATCAAGATACCATTCTTTTTCTTTTCCAATCAAAGAATGTGGGAATAGTCTCTTGAACACTTGCTCTTCTTCCGCTTTTGGAGCTTCGGTTGCGCCGACAATCTCATAGAATTTGGTAAGGTGAGTGTAAGGATCTTCATGATCAATCCATGTGAAGGTACTTGCATACAAAAGTTGAAGTATCTCGATTTTCATCTTTGAGTGTCTTCCATTGTTTGCAATTCTAGCAAACTAAGCATTTCTCCTCGAACTATTTGTACAAGGACCTCTGGGAGGTTCTGGTGGAGGAGGTGTATCTACCATGACCGATGTAAAAATAGGAGTTGTTGATGGATTACTACTACAAGTTCCTTCGCATTCTCTTCTTTCCTTAGCTAGTTGTCTTCTCCTTCTGGTCTCGCTATTAAGTCTACGAGTAATTCTTTCAATCCCAGGATCAAAAAGAAGTTGATATGCGGGTACACTTCCTCACATAAATAGAGTTCTGAAAAGATAACCAAGCAAATTAAAAAACACAAGAGATAAGAAATGAGATAAGAGATAATCAATAAAAAAACTTAAAATAAGATAAACTATTGTAATGCTTGCAATATCATAACAATAATCCCCGGAAGTAGCGCCATTTTGTTGAAAAGTATATTTCGATGAGTATTTGTTTTATCGTCTCCATAAAGATTGATGTGATATTACCATCGTTCTACAGTTTACAATGTTTTAAGCAAGGGTTTCGAATGGTTTTTGTTTGGTTAAAATAACATTCATAAGAGTTTGTAGCAATGATAAAAGTTTAGAAAGATTAACATTTTAAAAGGCATATCAAGAGAAGATTTCATCAACCTATTTTGTATGTATTCGATTAATCAAGCATGTGAACTTCATTTATAATCAACATAACCACATATCGCTCATCTATACCGCTCATATCTAAGACAGTATTGTGAGTTTTACTGTATTGTTTAATCGACGACGTCTCAATCTATTAAACAATACAAATAACATTACCGATCCGATACAAAATGAATATCAAATTCCATTTCCATGTCTAGACTTGGTCTTTGATAGATGATAAACTTAGGTCAAGACTTAAAAGATATTTCTCAACAATGATTTAAACCATAAATATTCAATAAAAACAAATGTTATCATCTACATTGCTTATCAAGTTGTTCACATACAAAAGATCAAAAGAAATACATACAAGTTAAGATTGATTACATCTAGTCTTGATACAAGAGGGTTTAGCCACCCATGGCCATAGTAACTTCTTCAACAAGTAACAAGAAGAGATTCACAAGTATCATCGTCGAAAAACTTGAAGATTGATGCTTCAAAATCTTGATTTTGAGTTCTTGATGATTTTTGGTCTGAAAGTGAATTTGTAATAAAGTTGGAGTGAGATCTCCCCCAAAATATCCAGGCAAAAGTATATATAGTATGGGCCAAAAAGTAAAATCACGCTAAACCCCATCAGAGCCCGCTTAGCGCGATCAACAAAGAATGAACTTAAATTGCCTTGATTCGTGCTAAGCGCGCTCCTAGCTGTAAGACCCTAATTTTGACCCTAAGATCCCTCATGGCATCATATCATTGATCATTACATTTGCCTCAAGGATCCTAGCATCTTAGCTCCTTAACCCTTGGGTTGGGCTTTGTGTGAGTTGGTTTGAGACCACCAAGCATGCTTGAATTCTATATTATTGTTTTTCTTATATTGTCTACTAACCAAAAGCACAAAAATATGTCACTAACATCTTTTGTTTTGAAGCTCAAGCAACCATGTGATCCAAGGCTCCTAGGAGGCCCTTATGCTCAAAGAAATGGCTAGATGAAGATGATAGCAAGTATGACAATGGTCCTCAAAGATCTCAATCATCATATATGTCTCCCAAGTATCCCAATTTGTCAATTTTATCAAGATAAACCAAAGGGCTTGAGGATTGTTTCCCAAGGAAACCCTAATTCAGCTGTGCATTGACTGTGCATTGCTCATGAAGCAACCTCAAACTATGATCAAATACAATCAAGGGAAGTTCTTTAATTCATCATTTTATGCATATATGAGCCTATGTGAGGCCCCTCAATCATTCATTCATCAAAATTTGAAGTTTGGACTTGAGAAGTTGACCAGTCAAGTCATCTGACGAAATTGAAATCCATTGAGACCTAACTTTTGATGTGTTTGTCAAATGAAGATGACCCCAAGAGAAAAAATGTTCTTAAGAACAATATGAAAAAGTTTCATGTTCATCAAAAATCCATTTGAAACTTGTAAGATCATCATTAATTTCAAAACATTATGGGTCATTTTGACTGAAACCCTAATTTTGGGTCAACTTTCTAAGGACCTAACTCCTTCACTTTTTATGATTTTGAGGTGATACCAATTGCATTGGAAATTTTGAGATGTATACTTCATTTTTTATGTTGGACAAAATTTCATAATCCTAAAAGAAACACATGTGATAATACAAAACATTATAGGTCACTTTGGACCAAAGCCACTGAATCTTGAAAAAGTCCAACTTCAAGTGCCCATAACTTTCTCATCAAAAATCCAAATGATGCAAAATTTAAGTCCAAATTGATTGTCTTGAAAATATATACAACGTTTATGTTTGAGGTTTTTCAATTTGAGGCTTGCATCATTGAAAAAGAAGGGCTTGAAGTTGGTCACTTTTGGCAAATTTTTCAAATGTATGTTTTGTACATCAAACTTCATGGCCAGTTTTCACAATTTTCCGAACTCCAAATGGATTTTTGTCCAACATAGCTTTTGTTCCTTATGTCAAGACCTTTCCAACCATTACTCACATGCCTATGTTTGGATTTTCCAAATGGGACTTTCAAAGAGGGGAACTTTTGTGACCATTTATGCATTTCATGATGAAACTTCATACATAAGCCAATGCCATTCAATCTGCACGTGCAAACTTGCTTCAAATCATTTCATCTTGCAAAACCATTTGATTTTGGGCCTCACATGCGCCTGTACAGGCCCATGCATGGAGGACCCAATTCTCATGCACACGAGTTTGTCACACTCTCCTTTGCATTTCACCTATAAATAAACACATTGCTTCATTGAATTATCAACCTGAAGGCGCCTGAAACCCTGCTGGAATTGAATCCTAACCTCTCACCAAAGGAATTTGAATTTGAATTTCTCTTTTTCAAGTTTGATTTTCAACAACATCAGTTGATCTTCAACACTAATTCCTAAGCCTTGCACTCATACCACACCTCAAGATCAAGCTGCAATCAAGAATTGGAGTGGATCGTATTCATCAAAGCTGCACTTTAAAGGTTTGCAGCTCAACTGTTTTGCTTCGAATCTCACTATATATTGTGCATTGCTTGTGTTGGTTTGGTTTTCTGAAGTCCTCGTGTGAGAGGCAAGCCAATGGTGGCTTTAATTTCATGATTTAATGCACTGCAGATCAAGTACCTGGATTTTCCATCTCTGATTTCTCCTTCCATAGATATCTAGAGAACAATCCAAGGTTACAGGGGTGATGTACATCACCCCAACTTTAATTTGGTATAAGGATCGTGTGATTTGGTTGAGTTTGCAAAACCTGCAACTGGTGGCCGGTTTAAGCTTGCTCGCCAGAGAAGACGGTGGTTTCCACTACCGTCCACACGTGGAACATCCATAGCCTTCAGATATGGCTCACAGGATCTAATCATAGCCATGCATTGTTTTGACTTTTTTAAATACATCACGTTTTGCGCTTGACTCAAGCACTTGGTGCGCTCGCGCTTCTGATCCATTGATCATGTCCACGTCATTTAGTGAAATGGATCAGACGCTTCTGGATTTTCCTATTTTCTTAATTTCTATTTTATTTTCTTTAAATCCATTTATTTTCAAAAATTCATAACTTCTTTATTTGGAATCACAAAAATATGGGACCAATTGCAAAAAATTTCTCTTAAATTCTAGTTTCATAATCTGATTTTTAATTATTTTTGTGATTTCATTTAATATTTTTTGTGAATTATTTTGTTTTTGATTATTTTTAATTTATTTTAAATACTTTTTGATATTCAAAAATGCCAAAAATATTTTCTTAATACATATGGATGATGATAAGTCTATGAAAAACATTCTCATCAATTTCTTAATTGATTTGAGATTTATTTGAGATTTTAGTCCATTTGTATTATTTTTCTTTATTTTTAATTGCTAAAAAATAGTTTCTGTTTTCAAATATTTAAAAAAAAATTGTCAAACCTAGTTTGACCATGTTAGACTTATGATGATCCAATTGGACTTATTCAAGTTGATTTGAATTGGATTTGAAGTTTAACCTTAGTTTGTTCATTTTATTTTATGTATTATTTTAATTCCAAAAAATACCAAAAATATGTTTGACATTTCTTGACTTCTAATCTTCATTTCACTTCTGTTTACCATTGATTAATGTTGATCCCATTCACATTTGATCATTGTGTTTTGGTTATGCCTTTTGAATTTCCATTTTGTACATTTCATCTTCATCTATTTTCTTCTTCTTTTTCTTTTGATCAATGAGTTAATGATTTGTGGTTAGCCTTGACATATGAGAGGCTTAACCTTCTTTGATCCAAATCAAATTCAACTTGATCAAAGATCAAGTGAATTGCTTTGTGTCCAAGATAGGTTGCTTCTTGGTCAAGCAAAGAACCTGAAATCCATACAAGGTCATCCTTCTTTGCTTTTGGCATGGCAAGTTGTAGGAGCTTGGATTACTAGTCATGATCTCTAACTTGTGTTTATTTGCCTATAGTTTTATTGACTAGCCTCAGATAGGCGTGACCACTACATTAGTCCACTTACGATTGCTTAACATAGCGCTAAATTGCCTTATGGCAAACTAACACTAACTACTAATTACTAACTTTTAATTCAAGCATTTAATTCTTGCAATTTACTTTAATGCAATTTAATTTCTTGCTCATTTATTCATATTGCCTTTTCCTTTTGCTCATTTGAGATCATGTTTATGTTTATGTCACTTGCCTTTTGCTCACTTGAGCACATTATTGTATAAATATATTGTTGCCTTGTGCTTGTGTTGTTTTTGTTTGTGTGAACCCAATGCAAAAAGGAGAAAGGACTTAGAATTAGGACCTCACCTATGCTTAATGGAGTTCAAGAACAACTAGGCCTCATGCCTTTAGAATGCTAAAATTGATTGAAGAGCAACTAGGCCTCATGCCTTTAGAATGCTTAATCTTGAATTTGACTTGAAAGGACCCCTAATCTAAACTCTCTCTTTGTCCATTCCTCTTATTGCATTGTGAACCTTTTGATTGTTTGTTCTTGTGTGATAGGGATTCCAAATTTGAGATAGTTAGAAGGACTATTGTCATGAGCATCCAAGTTAAGAAAGACAAGCCAAATGGGGATCCTAGGAGCTTGATTGAATATTTGCTTGTTTGCTTTAGTTAATTGCTTGTTGCTTGCTAAGTCCAAAGGAAAGGAGCATCTTGAATCATCTTTATGATCTCAAGAAAGGAACTCCAATGGTTTTATTCTCTTCTCTCATCTTTGCATGTTTAGGACTAGCCCTTCTATTCTTCTCTCCACTCTAACCCAAGCCAAACTCATTTTGTGCAAACATTGACATTATTTTCCAAAACTAGAAACATAAGTCATATGCCTTTGATTTTTCAAACTTTTTTCATTAATACTTATTTTGAATTAAATCTTAAGTCAACCTTGACTTCATTTTGTGAATACTTCTAACTTGTAAGTACAACTCACTCAAGTTTGTTTTGTGGTTCCAATGACCACCTTTGTTAAAACCCTTTTTCATAAACATTAGCCATATGTTTGAGTTATCATAGTGGTTGATGTAAACCTCACCTTATCCTTAGTGATTGGACTATAAGTCTTCCAAACTTATTATAGGATGGATCCCTCACTAGTATGTTGAAGCTCTCCTCACATGGTGGATTGTTGGTTTAGGTTGAGTTTTCTCCCTTTGATAACAAAAGACCTTAAGGCTTTTGGTCAAACCAATTCACCAATATTTTGAGATTTTTACCCCGAACTACGAGGTTTTGATCCTACCTTTGTGATGGTACGTAGGCAATGGGTTTATCCATTCAAACAACAAAATTGTAAATAATGTATATTCTTTTCTCATCTCCCCAATCATGTTTGCACAAATATTTTCACAAATACCAACCTACCATACAACATTTGCAAAAAGGGCTCCCTTAGAGTACTAAGGATGTTTTGGATGCTTAAAACCTTCCCATTGCATAATCAACCCCCTTACCCAGATCTCTGACATTTTTATTAGTTTTTGATTTGATAAAACTTCTCGTTTTTGTTCGCTTTCTAACCTTTCCTTTGGATAAATAGAAGTGCGGTGGCGACTTGAATTGTATGATTTACTTTTGATTTAGTCAATAAATCTAAAGGTAACGAATACCCCACTACACTAGCGTGACTTTCCCAATTTCCTCATGTCCCTCTTTCTCTAAGCGCGTTAGGATCACGCTTAGCCCGCTTTGAAAAACTTGGAATCTTCACAAATGTAACTTTTGGTTTTGCTTGATGCCTTTAGGTTTCTCATGCTTCCAATGACCTTTGAAACCTACAAATTTGCATCAAAATGATCAAACAAAAACTATTTATATGATAATGTTAAAAACTAAATATTTCCACATAAAACTAAGGTGTTAACAAAAAATTCTATTGAGGTCAAGTGGAAAGGGCCACAAAATACTATGGATCATTTATACAAATTGGCCCTTAACATGGACCAAACTAAAGAGAAAATTCAAGCTAACTTCAATGGTGTTCAAAAAAGGAAATAACTAAAACTCTGATTCTGTTTCATTTTTAGACAAAATCTGGTCACTGTTTTGTGTACTCTTGTCCCTATTTCGTGTACTTTGTTCAAATTTGGTCTCTGCTTTTTATTCAACTTTGCTAACTGTTTTTTATATATTACTACCTCAGTTTTTTATTATAAGTCGCTTTGGAAAAATATTTTGTACCACAATATAAGTCGCTTTATAATACCAATGAATCATTAATGTTATGTTTCCTATTATACCCTTAAATATTTATTATTCTCTCTCCTTTCAATTATATCAATTTGTCTTTCCAATACCATTAATGAAGGACAATTTTGTAAAATCTTTCATAATTTCTCATTTTTATACCATAATTATTATATTTCTTAATACGTGTGAAAAGTCAAAAACGACTTATAATAAAAAACGGAGGGAGTATTATTTAGTTACAAGCCTCTATGAGATATAATTGATGAAAGGTGGGATAACAATTGCACATGCCTTTGCATGCCGTTACTTTCTCAACCCAAAATTGCATTATAGCTCTAGCTTTAAAGTTGACTATGAAGTGAAACGAGGTTTATATGATTGCAAGGAAATGATGATTGGATATGTTGAAGAAATAAGTAAGATTGATGCCCAATTGAAAGATTTCAAGAGAAAGGCAAAGTTTTTTGGTAGTCCAATAACATTGGCGGCACTTAAAAATAAAACTATGGTATAATTGTGGGAATCGTATGGGGACGAGCATATTGAGCTACAAAAGTTTGCAATTCGTATCCTTAGCTTACCTTGTAGCTCATCGGGATGTGAAATAAATTGGAGTGCCTTTGAAATGGTCCATACAAGAGAAGCTTGAAGCAAAAAACAATGAACGATGTTGTGTTTGTAATGACAAATTCAAAGTTGACAAAGAAAAAGAAAATAAGAAAGGTGATATAATATAGCATCGGTAAAACTGAATCGAATGATGGGTGGATCATGGACAATGATCAAGATTTATTAGATGATGATATTTTGGATTTCACAATTGAAAGTGGAGATTTGGAAATTGGCAATCAAAATGATGGAGAGAACGGAATTGACACTTAAGATGATTTGGAGGTTCACCACCTTGAAGATGAAGATGATGGAGGAAATGAATATGATTTGGATGTTGGACTTATTCAAGATGCGTTAAATGATTTGTTAAGTTGAAGTTTATGTTTAAGGTTTATGATTTAGAATTTTGGACGTCGTTTATGACGTAGAATTTTAGAATTTTGAATGTGATTTATTATTAATTAAAAAGAATTATGTTAACGTTATTTTTTTTAGTTATATAATTTTGTTTATTTTGTAGGTCCGATTTATGATTTTACAATTCGCACTTTTTTTCATAATCCAACTATCTTTAGTGAGATCCCAATTTTAACAACCAATGCACTAACCATTGTGCTAGGCTATCTGTCTTAAAATTATTTGGCTCAATGTCTTTTTACTACTTGCTTTTAACTATTCCTCGTTATATGTTTTCACTTCATTTTATTTACTGTCGTTTCTGGTTTCTAGTGAAGTAATATTATCAGTAGGTTTGTATCTAAAATCAAAAGGGCCAATTTTTATTTGAAATTCTGATTTCCTCATGTAACTGCACAGGAAGATGACTTGGTTTTTTAGCTAGATATATTTAGCGTTGCTACTTGTGAATTGGCATTTGATTCATTTTGGTTGTGCTGTTATTAGTTTATTATGAAGAGCATTAATATTTTATCATGGATTTGGTTTGTTGCTAGAATTGAAAAAAACACTATTGTAATTTAATGTTTGATGTGTTAACACTTTAAGTTGTGTCTAAAGTGGTTAACTATTTTTTATAATGAGTTTGAATACCCCTATATTTCCATTAACATATATTTGTTTTATAAATAAACCATAATTATCCGATATTCTATATGAAATATTAATTTTTTAACATGATCTAAGATTAGGGAATATTTCAAAATTTTCAAGCTTTTTCATATATATATATATATATATATATATATATATATATATATATATATATATATATATATATATATATATATATATATATATATATATATATATATATATATATATATATATATATATATATATATATATATATATATATATATTCATTTGACTAAAAAAGATAGAGTAGAATAAAATACTCATATTAGAGACCAAAACTTTAGTTGTTTAAAAAGACAAAAATCATAGTAATATTAAAAATGAGGGTAGTAACTATATATAAATAGACTAGATTCAAAGAAGTAGATAAATTTCAAAAATCATAGTTGTTATGAAAAAGCGGCAATTCAAGTTGGTGTAATCGATTATATTCAGGATGTAACCAATTACCACCCCTTCAACAGTACTCAGGACCAAACAAAATTATAATGTAAACGATTACCCATTTTGTGTAATCGATTACCACCCTCCAGTTTCTAATTTTTTGTGATGGTAGCGTTATGTAATCAGTTAATGCTTTAGTGTAATCGAATACATGTCTGCGGAGTTTGTTTTTCTCATTAGTTGGTTAACTACATTGTTTTGTATTGTTGTAGAAGTACCCATGTTGGTTCACTAATGAAATATAACCATGTTTTTTCACCCTAAGTCTCTCTATTGTTCATTGGTTCATTATTTTCATCTTTTGATTGATTTTTTCCCATTATTTGGCATCAAGATCCTAGTTCTTTAATTGAACACTTAATGTGCGAAAATGACTTCCATCTCCAATGAATGTATCATTACAAATCTTTAAATTTTTGATTCGAAAAATATGCCAATTGATGAAAATAGATGAAGGTGTTGTTTGGTTATCAAGATGCTCTTGAAGTGATCAAGAACGGTGTTAATCCACTTGTAGAAGGTGCAATAGCTGACCAAATTTTTCAAAGTTTTGTATCTCATTCATCAAAGTGTAATGTTGATAACTTTGAGAAGGTTACCGATTGCACATCCTCAAAGCAAGCTTGGGAAATCTTTAAAAAAATGTTTGCATGAATTGATAAGGAAAAGGTAGTGAGGTTACAAACTCACAAGAGCCAGACGGAGTTACTTTAAATGGAGGATAAGGAAACCATTAGTGAACTTACTACAAGAATCAAAAGATTTATGAATCAAGTGAAATCTTGTGGAGAGACAACCACAGAGCAGTATGTGGTTGGTAAAATCTTGAGATTGTTAATGTCAAGATTTGATAAATTAGTGGTTTCTATTGAAGAGTCGAAGGATCTTTCAACCATGAGCAAATAAGAGTTGAAAAGTTCTCTTGAGACTCATAAGTAGAGAATGGAGAAGAGGAATGTTGACAAAGAAAAGGTTGAAGTTGCTTTGCAGGCCCGTTTCACTCGAAAAGATAAGAAGAAAAAGGGAAAGTGGTCCTTAAATAGAGGTAGAGGAAACTATCACAACAATGGTGGAAAAGACTCCCAAAATTTCAACAATGCAACATTTCAAGCAATTGCAAAGGTGGCAACAATAGAGGAAGATGGAAAAATGAATGACAAGAGCAACGTCCAATGTTATAATTGTCAAAAACTTGGATATTTTGCTCACAAATGTCATACCAACAAGAATGATCCATAAGAAATTGATGCAAAGTTTATAAGGTAAGAAGACGATGAGAGCACACTCTTAATGGTGATTGTTGAAATAGAAATCAGTTCAGAAGAATGCAACTAAAATTAGGTTCAATCACTTAAAAACGTGATGGTGACTACGGGAGAAGCTGCAGAATGCAACAATCAATGAGACCTTGACTCCGGGTGTTCAACATGCATGATGGGAATGAATGATTGGTTTGTAAAAATGAATCAAGCATTGAAAACAAGGTGAAATTCACGGCTGATAGCACACTTGTAGCATAAGGTATTAACAACGTATCAATCAAGAGAAAAACTATTGAGAATTCTTTGATTAAAGATATGTTTTATATTCTGGAATTAAGTGTATTTTTTAAAAATTGGTCAATTGCTTGAAAGGAATTATAATATTCACATGGAAAATAAAGTGTTGAAAGTTATGGAGGCCAATGGGAGTTTGATCCTAAAGGCCCATATGGCTCAAAACATAACTTTCAAAGTTGGATTGAAAGTTATGGAGCACAGGTGTCTTGAAATGACCGCTAGTAAGGAAGAATGAATATAGAACTATAGGCTTAGGCTGCCATTAATCAATATGCCAACTGAAGTATGTGAAAAGTGTATGCAGGCCAAATAACACCAATGAGACTTTAGCAAAGAGTCATGATGCAGAACCAAGTGTCATCTTAAGGTGGTGTATTTGGACATTTGTGGACTGATGCAAGTTGACTCAATCAGAGGTAATAGATACTTTGTTACTTTCATTGATGATTTTAATAAAAAATTATGGACTTACTTTATTAAAAGAAAAGATGGGGTGTTGGAATTTTTCAAGAAGTTCAAATCCATGGTAGAAAGGAAAAATGAGCACAAAACTCTAAAAACAGATGGTGGAGGTGAATATGTATCAAATTATCTTGGGAAATATTGTGATCAAAATGGTCTTATACATAAGGTAATGCCATTCTATACACCTGATGACACTCGGTCATTACGTAATATTTATGAAGAATTTTGGATTAAATCGTTGGAATAATGAGCAAAAGTCATGCCAAATGGTGAAGAAGTGAGCAAAAATTACTAAGCGAAAGAAAGTTGGGAATTAGTGGAAATTAGAAGAAAAAGGAAGAACATAGAGGATTTTGCCATTGGTTTTCATGCGGCCACGATGCTGACATCAGGGGCGCGATGATGTCACATCGTGGTCAGAATACTCACCAACAAGGGAAAGATGATATGTGGATCTGACACACAAAATTTTCTATAAATAGAGATTTTTGGCTATTTTTTGAGAAGTTCCAAGTTTGATAGAGAAAGTGACGACTTGGAGTTCTAAAGCGTGGACTTTGAGGGTTTTGGAAGTCATTAAATACATTTATCTTCCTTGAATTTCAAGTGTAACACCCCAAATTCGATTAATTAATTTAATTGAATTATTTAGAATTTTATTTGAGTAATTGGTGTTTTAAATTATTTGTTGTGTGGTTGTGAGGGTAAGTATCCTTAGAGTGGAGGTATAGAGAGGGTAAGAGTTTGATATAGTTGTTTAGAATTAATTAAAATTTTAATCATTTAAATAAAATAGTAAAACATGTGTTTTGGGCCATTGTGAGAATTGGAGAAAATATGTGGTAAGAGTAGAGAAACTAGTAATAAGTTGGGCAAAAACGGTAATTTAAAAATACTATATATTCTAAAAGTTGGGAGAAGAGATAGGTCTTTAGTTAAATCTGACAATACATAAAACAAGAGGCAAAGAGGAACCAAGAGATTTTGGTAAGGAGAGCTAAGATTGGGAAGAGGGACTCATATATCATTGCTCGAAATCTAAGGTAAAGGGTGAGAAAAGGCTATCAATCTAGCTGTATTGCATGAAGGATAGAGATGAGAGGTTATTTACTCTCTTTAGGGAAATTCGGATGTGATTAATTTTGAATGTCTATGATGTTTTAATGTTATTGGTTGTTTTAATGATGAATTTTGTATGCATATATGTGTACTATTTTCTGTTTTGATATATTGATGTTTTCCACCATGTTTGAGGGTTTTGAAGGTTTTGGAGTAAATATAATTTTAAGGGATTAATGGATTAAATGTCATAAACCACAAATACAATATGATATTCCATGACGCCCATGGTAGTCATGGCGCTCAGGTTCATGACAGGCGCCATGCCATGACGCCCATAGTAGTCATCCACCTGTAACTTGTGAAATTTGGTTGTTTGCTTGTATTAGAGTGTAGAATCTGATTTTTTTTACTTTTGTTGGCTAGTTGGCTATTTTTAGCCACTGTTTGATATTGTTGTTGTGAATTGGTGATCATACATATTTGGTCGAAGTTATGAAATGATGGATCAATGATGAGAATGTTGTTGAACATTTTGTTATGATGAGTTGCACATATTTTATGATGATTCGTGATGATTGATTGTCGTGTATGATGAATAATGTGGTGTATAGATGGGGATAGGTATATGGTGATCCTTTTAGTGACAATGCATGTTGTCGAGAGTCATGCATCATGGTGTACAGGCTTCGGTCCATTTTGGGTGTGCTCTGGGCCTATATTGGGGACTGGGAGTGAGTAGTTGGTTCCATATGGGAGTTGGTGAAGCGTTACCTATGGTGGTGGTAACGATTTGGCGTGCTCTGTTCCTATGATGGGGATCTGGAGCGAGATGAACCTGAGTATTCATGATGGTACCGCATGCATAATGAGTCAGTTGTGGAGTACATTTGTATACATAATTGCATATGTAGTTTATTGTTTCATGATGTTGATTGATTGGTTGAGAATATCTATATGTTGTGATGATTTGGGTGTGAGAATATGTTATGGATGGTTGTGTAATGAATGTGTTTTTGTTGTGTATTCTCTAAGTTATCATTCTTTACATTATTTATATTGGTTTGTTGTTTCTCACTCCTTTTGCTTACATGTTTTCCACCATGGACATCTTGCAGATACTCAGAAGTGGACTTTGTTGTTGTAAGTGGAAGTTAGCGCCTGAAGTTACTTCGTTTAGTTTCATCTTTATTTAGAAGTTTTCCTCTGATTCTGTAACACCAGGGGATGGGAATGTTTATTTCCTTATCATGTTTCGATTTGAGTTAATTTCTTTATTCATTTTATGTTGATGTTGTTGAGAGATGGGAATGTTTAGTATCATATTTGTTTAGAAGTTTTGCTCTGATTTTGAATTTGAGACTAAAGGTCCAAGTTATGTTGTTTTGTTTAATTGAAATGAGATCGATACCACCACAATTATACCCTAAGTAAAGGTGAGTGTGTAATGATTGGTGTTGTATGACGTTGATATTTCTGTTGCATATTTGTCAAGTGTTCATTTTATTAAAAGATTTTTTGTTGGGTCACACCTTAGATTGTCATGTAAAGCTTAATATAAAGTCTTAAGGTTTAGGGTGTTCCATAGTGGTATCAGAGTCGGCCGGTCCGTCCAACCAGGTTTTGTACTATTGTCGTGTCCTTAGTGAGAGACATGTATGTATACACTATCGATGCGTCGTTTCTTATAATGTTTGTTTGATAGTGTGCAAAATGGCTGGAAGAAATGATCTCACTATTGTTAATGCTTTGGAGTCAGTGCCTCGGGCACTACACGGATAATGGAATTAGTAAGGTGATGAGTTTCGTGGTTTGGAGAAATTTTAGGGGCTCAAGGGAAGGTATGATGGAGGGTGCTCAAGTGTGGCTGCGAGAGATCGAGTAAATTTTCTTAGTGATGGCATGTACTGAATAACATAAGGTTTTGTTTGGTACTCACATGTTGTCTGAGGAATCTGAAGACTTGTGGGATAATGCTCCCCAGAGACTAGAAGTTATTGGTGTTGAGATCACTTAGGATGTGTTCGGGGTGCAATTCCTTGAGAAGTACTTTCCTAAAGATGTATGTATCAAGAAGAAAATTGAATTTCATGAGCTTAAGCAAGGAAATATAACAGTTGTTGAGTATGCTGCCAAGTTTGAGGAGCTTGTGAAGTTCTGTCCATACTACAATGATGCAGCAGTGGAGGGGTCGAAGTACATTAAGTTTGAAAATGGAATATGACCTGAGATTAAGTAGGGTATTGGCTACCGGGAGATTCACAGGTTTCCTACTCTGGTGAACAAGTGTGGGATTTATGATGAGGACTGCAAAGCTCATTCCGCTCACTACAAGAGCGTTAGTGAGAGGAAAAGGAAGAATAAGTATAAGGGAAAAGCATACAGTGCTCCAGCTAACAAAGGAAAACAGAGAGTTACAGATGAGAAAAATCCAAGTGGGGGAGGGACTCCCACTTCAGTCAAGTGCTTCAAGTGTGACGAGTTGGGCCACAATGATGATGTGTGCAAGAATAATGTTCTTAGGTGTTGTGTGGGAAGACAGGTCACCATGTTGTACATTATAGGAGTGATGGGATGATTTGTTATGACTACAGTGAACATGGTCATATCAGTACCAATTTCCAAAAGCCGAAGAAAGCACAGTCTGGAGGAAAGGTCTTTGCTTTTACTGGGACAAATACTACTAGTGATGACCGTTTGATTCGAGTTACGTGTTTTATAAACGGTGTCCCTTTGATTGCTATTATAGACACGGGTGCAACATATTCGTTTCTTTCACTTGATTGTGCTGAGAGGTTGGGTTTGAAATTGTCTTTTATGGATGAGAATATGATGTCGATACCCCCGCTCTAGGTACGGTAACCACTTCTTATGTTTGTTTGAATTGTCCACTTAAGATTTATGGTAAGAGTTTTGGTATGGAATTAGTATGTCTACCTTTGAGGAATCTCGATGTTATCCTAGGAATGAACTGGTTGGAGTTCAATCATGTTCATATAAACTATTTCGACAAGACAATGTCATTTCCAGAGTTTGGTGCAAGTGATGAATTATTCGTGTCGGCCAAGCAAGTATATGAGTTTGTGAAGGATGATGTTGCAGTGTTTATGATATTAGCTTCTATGAAGGCAGAAAGTAAAGATGTGTTTGGTGAGTTACCAGTAGTGTGTGATTTTCCAAAGGTGTTTTTAGATGATATCAATGATTTGTCACCAGAGCGTGAAGTTGAGTTTAATATTGACTTATTACCTAGTACTAGTATGATTTTGATGGCTCCTTATAGAATGTCTACTTCAGAGTTGAGTGAATTGAAGAAGAAACTGGAATATATGCTTGAAAAGAAGTTCGTTCGTCTGAGTGTTTCACCGTGGGGTGCACTGATGTTGTTAGTAAAGAAGAAGGATGGTAGTACGAGGCTATGTGTTAATTGTCGACAACTGAATAAGGTGACTATCAAAAATAAGTATCCAATTTAGAGGATTGATGATTTAATGGATTAGTTTATAGGTGCTTGTGTATTTAGCAAGATAGATTTACGTTCGAGTTATCATCAGATTCGTGTGAAACTTGAAGATATTCCAAAGACTGCTTTTAGAATTAGTTATGGAAATTTCGAGTATTCGCTAATGTCGTTAGGGGTGTCTAATACGCTTAGAGTGTTCATGGAGTACATGAATAGAATATTCCATCCGTACTTATATCAGTTTGTGGTTTCATTCGTCGACGACATCTTGATATATTCGAAGTCTGATGAAAAGCATATGGAACATCTTAGAGTTATATTACATATTTTGAAAGAAAAGCAGTTGTACGAGAAGTTATCTAAGTGTGAGTTATGATTGCGAGAAGTGAGTTTCCTTGGTCATGTGATTTCTAGTGGTGGTATAGTTGTGGATCTAACGAAGATTGATGATATGTTACAGTGGGAGACTCTTAAAAGTCTGTTACTGAAATTAGAAGTTTTCTTGGGTTGACTGGTTACTACAGAAAGTTCATTGAAGGTTTTTTGAAGTTGGCATTTCCTTTGAATCAGTTGACTCAAAATGATCAAGCCTATGTTTAGGATGTGCATTGTTAAGAGAGTTTCCAACAACTCAAGAAGAAGTTGACGTCTCCTCAAATTTGGTTTTGATGAATCCAAGTGAATCTTTTGTTGTGTATTGTGATGCTTGAAATATGGGTCGAGGTGTAATGTTAATGTAGAATGGTCAGGTTTTGGCTTACGCTTCTAGCCAGTTGAGAGTTCATGAGAATAACCATCTTATGCATGATCTTGAGTTGGAATATGTGGTGTTCGTGTTAAAAGTTTGGATGCACTGTCTATTTGGCTCCATATTTAAGATGTTCAGTGATAATAAGAGTTTAAAATATATATTTGATAAGAAGGAATTGAATATGAGGCATACAGTATGGCTCGAGTTTCTGAAAGATTGTGATTTTGGCTTGAGTTACCATATGGGCAAGGCTAAGGTTGTAGTTGACGCATTGGGCACGAAGTCTTTGCATATATCAGTGTTGATGGTTCGAGAGTTGGATATGATCGAGAAATTTAGAAACATCAGTTTCTTATTTGAAGAGACTCCTAATAGTGTGAAGTTGGATATGTTGAAGCTGACTACTGGTATCCTTGAAGAGATCAGAGAGAGCCAGAAGACCGATGTGGGATTGGTTGATTGACTTGTGTTAATCAACCAAGGTAAGGGTGGCGACTTCAAAATTGATGAGAATGACATGATAAGGTTCAGAGACATGGTTTGTGTACCAGACGTACCTAAGCTTAAGAAAGAGTATTCTTTAGGAGGGTCACAAGAGTGGATTGAGTATTCATCTAGGTGCCACTAAAATGTATCAAGACTTGAAGAAATTGTTTTGTTGTCCAGGAATGAAGAAGAAAGTAGTTAAGTTTGTGTATGCTTGTTTTACTTGTTAAAAGTCGAAGATTGAACATCAGAAGCTTTTGGGTGTGATGCAATCGTTGAGTGTTTCTGAGTGGAAGTGGGATAGCATTTCCATGGATTTCATAACAAGTTTTCCAAAGAAGACGAAGGGATGTGATTCAATTTGGGTGATTGTTGATATACTGACTAAATTGGCTCATTTCATACCGATTAAGATCAATATTCGTTGCAGAAATTGGTTGAGTTGTACATTCAGAAGATTGTCAGCTTCCGTGGTATTCCGCCGAGCATTGTGTCAGATAGAGATCTGAGGTTCACGTTGAGGTTTTGGCAGAGTTTGTAAGAAGCTTTGGGTGCTAAGCTGAAGTTGAGTTCCGCTTAACACCCGCAGACTGATGGGAAAACATATAGGACTATCCAATCCTTGGAGGATCTGTTGAGGGCTTGAGTGCTAGAACAAGGAGGTGCTTGGGATGTCTATTTGCCGCTGACTGAGTTCAATTGCAATAATAATTTCTACTAAAGTATTGAGATGGTCCCGTTTGAGGCGTTGAATGGTATGAGGTGTAGGACACCTTGTATTGGTACGACTCTGTGGAGAGTGTGGTAATTGGACCTAAGATTGTGTAACAAACTTCTGAGAAGATCAAGATGATCTAAGAGAAGATGAAAGCTTCGCAGAGTCGCCAGAAGAGTTACAATGACAAGAGGAGGAAGACACTTGAGTTCCAAGAGGGAGACCATGTGTTTTTTAGAGTTACTCCAGTAATCAATGTTGGTCGGGTGTTTAAGTATCAGAAGCTCACATCGTGTTTTGTTGGTTGATACCCGATATTTTAGAGGATATGAGATGTGGCCTATCAGATTGTCTTTCCACCGCCGCTTGTTAATCTTCATGATGTGTTTTATGTATCTCAGTTTAGGAGATGCATTCTGGACCCGTCTCATGTGATCCAAATGGACGATATACAGGTGAGAGAGAACCTGATTGTTGAGGCATCGCCCATGCGGATAGAGGATCTAGAAGTGAAGCAAATGTATGGTAAGGAGATTGCCTTGGTGAAGGTAGTGTGGGAAGGAGCAGCCGATGGAAGCATAACTTGGGAGCTGGATAGTCAGATGTGGGAGTCGTATTTAACTATGTTTCCTACAGGTAATTTTTTAGGGAGAAACGTTTTCTAAGCGGGTGAGAGTCGTAACACCCGAAATTTGATTAATTAATGTAATTGAATTATTTAGAGTTTTATTTGGTTAATTGGTGTTTTAAATTATTTGTTGTGTGTTTCAGGGGGTAAGTATCCTTGGAATAGAGGTATAGAGAGAGTAAGAGTTTTGTATAGTTGTTTAGAACTAATTAGAATTTTAATTAATTATTAGAATAGATAGTATTGTATTTGAATAAATTTAATAAAATAGTAAAATAGGAGTTTTGGATCATTGTGGTATTGGAGAAAATATGTGGTAAGAGTAGAGAAGCTAGTAATGAGTTGTACAAAAATGGTAATTTAGAAACACTATATATTCTAAAAGCTGGGAGATGAGATATGTTTTTAGAGAAATCTGACAATACGTAAAATAAGAGGCAAAGAGGAACCAAAAGTTTTTGGGAAGGAGAGCTAAGATTGGAAAGAGAGACTCATAGCAGTTGTTTAATTCATTATCATTGCTGGAAATCTAAGGTTGGGGGGAAAGGTTACCAATCTATGTGTATTGCATGAAGGATAAAAATGAGAGATCCTTTACTATCTTTAGGGAAATTAGGATGTGATTAATTCTTAATGTCTGTGATGTTTTGATGTTATTGATTGTTTTAATGATGAATTTTATGTGCATATATGTGTACTATTTTATGTTTTGAGATATTGATGTTTTCCACCATGTTTGAGGGTTTTGAAGGTTTGGGGGTAAATATGATTTTGAAGGATTGATGGATTAAATGTGTTAAACCATAAATATAATATGCTATGGATGAATATATTTCATGTATGTATTATTTTTTATTGGTTTTGATGGCTAAGGGTGAAAGAATGGGAGTTTTCTTTGATCTCAATTGTTGAAAACATATTTTTGACATTTTGAATGTTCATGACGCCTATGGTAGTCATGCCATGACGCCCATGGCATACATCGCGCCCATGACATGACGCTCATAGTAGTCATGCACTTGTAACTTGCATAATTTGGTTATTTACTTGTATTTGAGTGCAAAATCCGTTTTTTTACTATTATTGGTTGGTTGGCTAATCTTAGCCACTGTTTGATATTGTTGTGATGGGAGTTGATGATCAAACATGTTTAATCGAAGTTATGAAATGATGGGAATATTTTGAATGGTGCAGAACATGTTGTTATGATGAGTTGTGCATATTTTGTGATGATTGATTATTGCGTATGATGAATGATGTGGTGTATAAATGGTGTAAGATGTCTATGATGATCCTTTTGATGAATCTTTTGGTGATAATGTATATTATCGAGAGTCATGCATCATGGTGCACGGGTTTTGGTCCAGTTTTAATGTGCTCTGGTCCTATGATGGAGACTAGGAGCGAGTAGCCGATTCCAGGTAGGAGCTGGTTAAGCGTTACCTATAATGGTGGTAACGATTTGGTGTGCTCAGGTCCTACGGTGGGGATCGGGGGCGACATAAACCTGAGTGTTCAGGAATGATATCGCGTGAATAATGAGTCAATTGTGGTGGTGGTGGAGTCTCTCTCTCTCTCTCTCTCTCTCTCTCTCTCTCTCTCTCTCTCTCTCTCTCTCTCTCTCTCTCTCTCTCTCTCTCTCTTCTCTCTCTCTCTCTCTCTCTCTCTCTCTCTTCTCTCTCTCTCTCTCTCTCCTCCTCTCTCTCTCTCTCTCTCTCTCTTCTCTCTCTCTCTCTCTCTCTCTCTCTCTCTCTCTCTCTCTCTCTCTCTCTCTCTCTCTCTCTCTCTCGCTCTCTCTCTCTCTCTATATATATATATATATATATATATATTATATATATATATATATATATATATATATATATAAACCAAAAAACAAGATTAAATCACATAAATCATCACACTACAATAGAATCAACACATAAATCAAAACTAAGGAATGAGAAGGAAAGAATATAATATGTGATTTAGAATCGGAACCATAATTATTCAAGTGCAACCAACATTTAATTTAGAAATGATAGTGCAATTTTGCGACTTCTAATTTGACCACACTATTAAATTAATATCAGTGTTTATAAATAAGACTAGCTCTAAACGAAGAAAACTTCGATAATAACATATTTGTAACAATAACTAACTAATCATCCAAAAATCTTATACCATGTATTGCCTTTTCTTGCAAGGACATGAACAAAATACAAGATCACAGATCATATATAACTATCCATATAGAGAGTAGTTGCCATATTTAATAGCAATTCCCACATAAAAAGACCATAACCTACCATGGACCCCAATTATTATAATTAGCATTAACTTCATCATAGAAAATTAAAATAAAAGACAAATTTAAGAAGTAAAACCAATGGTTACTCATCTTGATTGAATATGAACCCATATATCAAAATAATCTCAGTATACATTCCAACTATATATATATATAATTAACAATTGCTAAATTTTAAAATTACATAAATCATAAAATTCTAGTACAATTCCACTGGCTTCTCTTTCTCTTTCCATTCTATAAACCTACATGGTGAAAACCTAACCTTATATTCCGTAATAGTTTCAAGCTTAGGAGACCAAACCTGATCCTTAGACTTCACAAGTTGTTCATAATGTTTTTTCAACTCAGGAGTACTACAAAGAAAACCGTTGCTATAACTTGCTCCATTCTCATTCATCTCTTTATTATTATCACCACATATAAGGCCAGTAATAAACTCAGGCATAACCTTAATAACAACTCTTCCATTAGATCCTTTCAAGTACTGAAAAGGACACTTTCCGAATTTAATAGGAGATTTATTAGGGCAAGATCCAAAGGCTGAGATCGAAGAAACGGAGAGGGTGTCAATAGCAAAAAAACGATCTATAGGTAGAATGAAGTATGTTTGACCTAGCATGAGTTCATCATCTATTGATAGAACTGGAATTGGATGTCCTATGAAGAATGAATCTGCATGACAAACCATCATTTCGGGGAATTCGAACATTATTTCCCCGGCTATATGTTTTCCTCTCAAAGTTCTTGATGTTCCTTCCCAGAAAATAAGTTTTATCGACGAAGACGATGACGAAGACGACGACGAGTTTGTGGTGTGGTTAAAACATAGAGTGATTGCTGCATTTCCCATTTTGAAGTATTAGAGAGATGTTGGACTTTTTTTGAGAATGAATGAAAGGTTGTTTGTTTATATATAGGGATGATGATGGAAAGTGGAAACATTATTTGACTTTTGATAATTTTGATAAAATATTTGTTTTTGTTTTATTTAGTTTTACCTTTTATGTAGGGCAATAGTTTTGGGTCGGTGTGGTCTGGTCAGCTATGACGGCTTTGAACATCTCTCTCAATCACATAAAGTGATGTGTGGGAACTTTTAGGACACACTATCCTTTGCCAGCTTGTGAATAAAAACAACTCACAAGAACATCACACATAGCTAAAACCTTTGACCATGGTTAATTTAATTTTTGTTGTTAATGTATTTCAATTTACTTTTTTTTTATATAAGTGTGAAATTCTGATTATTAAATTATTAGATAAAAAATAATAAAAATAATAACAAATTTTTTATTTAAAATTAAAAAAATATATGATTTAGTTTGGGTAAATTATCAAAATTTTATTTGATATGATATAATTTAGTACGGTTTGATTTTAGAATATTCATTTTTTAATGGAATATATAATATCTAATATACAAAAGAAAATGCAAAAAATTATTAAAATAATTTAAAATCCAAGAAATTAGGCTTTATTTAATATCAATATTTGACTTTATTTTTAATTTTTAAAAACTGGTTTTCAATTTTATTTAATCAATATAAATTTTAGAAAGCCAAACTGTAATATATAAAAGTAATGTTTAGGATTTTACTGTATGCTGAGAAATAAATGATGTTTGAATAAGCATGACATTTTATGATCATGTGACTGAACTGCACAATAAAGTGCTTTGGGATATTCCGTTGACAAAAAAAGGAAGATTAAAAGATTTATATATTTCAAATACAATTAATCATCAAAAAAATATTAATATATAAAATCAAATAAGATTTGGAATGTTTTTGGATATGTCTAATGAATCTAGGACATATATTTTAGAAGAGATTAATTAATATATACTGTCAATGTAAAATTTTTTACACTATCTATTCATCACCATCACTCGTTTGTATTACTTTATAGATTTTAAAAATAAAAATCAAACTTGTTTCAATATCTAATGGTTATAATTTATTGACAGTGTAAATTTGTTTTACACTGACAATATATATCAATTAAATTCATTTTAGATTTTGAGATCTAATCCGGGGTCCGTTTTATACTATTTTAAAATATAAAAAAAATATTTTTATAATTATTTTATTTTTTAAAATTATTTTCAATTTCTTTTGAATAATACTCTGAATACTTTTCATGAAAAAATATTTGAAGTATTTTTAATTTTTTTTTAATATTTAAAATAAAAACTTATTTTAAATAGCTTATCATACAAAACTCCAATTCCTTTATTGTTTTCAATTTTAATCAGGGTTGATTTAAATCTCATTGTTTAATTTTAAATTTCATTTTTCTTTATAATCTCTCTCTTCCCCCTTAGCTCTTCGAATGTAGGATTGGGTGGTGGTTTAATGTTATTATAAGGTCTCCAAAAGTGCCTGATATTATTGAAATGATTTGGAATCCCCGATGCTTTGGATTGGATAAAAGTTAATTCTTATCGTGCTTCGGTCGACAACCCGAGTCCTCTCTCTTGCGAGTGAATTTTCATAAACAAACATGACGATCATCTTAGAAGCTTTGTCATCCATCTAAGTCACATTAATACTAATGTTTTTCTGTGAAATTGAATGGTATTATGTATGCTATCGAGATAGTTAATATAAGAGGTTGGAATTATTAGATTTAATTATTAGATTTAATTCATATTTAAGTTTGTTAGATATTAGATTTAAATATTAGATTTGATTCATATTAGATTTAAATATTAGATTTGATTCATATTTAAGTTTGTTAGAGGCTTATAAATAGGGTGTCAATCATTGTAACTTTTAATCCTTTTTGTAGCCATCATTCTCTGAATAAGAATATTTCCATTCATCATATATTCTACCTTTGCACCAACAATTGGTATCTAGAGCTCCGGTTCAGATTCATTGGGAAACACGGGAAACACGAGTGAACGTGAGGTCTTGTGTGTTTGATTTTGATTCTTAGATTCGTGTTGAATCTTGAACAAAATCTGATCAGAATTTTAATTCTGTGGGTTGGGAAACACTGTGTGAGAAATCTGAGTGTATTGTGCAAGGTAGAAAGATGAACGGAAACGGCAACATGAACACCAAACTTCCAGTATTTGACGGTAAAAACTGGAATCGTTGGATGATCCAAATGCGTGTACTGTTCGGTGCTCAAGATGTTCTAGATCTTGTCACTGATGGTTATGTTCCGGTAGCAGCAGATGCGACGGATGAACAGAAAAAACGCGCAGAAGGAAGTAAGGAAGAAGGATCAGAAAGCATTGTTCTTCATTCATCAATGTGTTGATGTAAATGTGTTTGAGAAGATTGCAGATTCAACGACAGCAAAGGCTGCGTGGGACACACTGGTTAGATGTTATGGTGGTGACGCATCAGTAAAGAAGGTGAAGCTTCAGTCCTTGAGAAAGCAATATGAGAATCTCAACATGAAGAATAATGAGAAAGTTTCTGAATACATCTCCAGAGTGATTCTGATCACTAATGAGATGAAAGCGTGTGGAGAAACTCTTTCTGAAGAAACAATCATGGAGAAGGTATTGAGATCCCTTACCTCTCAATTTGATTACATTGTGGTAGCAATAGAACATTCCAAAGATCTGAGCACCATGAGAATTGAAGAGCTGCAGAGCAGTCTAGAAGCGCAAGAGTTGCGTTTAACTGAGAGAACTTCTGAAAGGGAAGTAGAGCAGCAGGCTCTGAAAGCAACTTCTGATAGGAGGTATCAGAAGCAGTCAGAAGCCAGGAGAAGATCTGATGGTGGTCAGAAGTCAGAAAGCTCAACCTCTGATAGACAAAAGAATGTTCAGAAGGGAAAAGAGAAGTATGACAAGAAGAAAATCCAATGTTACTGCTGTAAGAAGTTTGGTCACTTTGCTAGAGACTGTTGGTCAAACAAGGAGAGAAAATCAGAAGAAGCAAATATAGCCAGAAGTTCTGATGACGAATCTGTGCTATTGATGGCCTCTGAATCTGATAATATGGATCTGATAGACTGGTGGTATATGGACACTGGCTGTTCAAATCATCTTACTGGAAACAAGAAATGGCTGGTTGACTTTGACTCTGAAAAGAGGACAAAGATCAGATGTGCTGATGACAAATATCTTAATGCAGAAGGTATGGGAAATGTCAGAGTGACTCTGAACAATGGGAAAACAGCATTGATTCAGAACGTGTGGTATGTACCTGGCATCAGAAGCAATCTGATGAGTGTGGGACAATTAATTGAGAAAGGTTTCTCAGTTACCATGAAGGACAATCTTCTGAAGCTGTACGACTGTAATCAGAAGTTGATTATGGAGTCAGAACAGGGAAGGAATAGAACATTCAAGGTGAATGTCAGAACTGCAGACTCAGAATGTCTTAGTGCAACAAGTGCTGAGAAGGAGAGTGAGTTGTGGCACAGAAGATTTGGTCATTTGAATTTCAGAAGCTTAAAACATCTGAATTCAAAGAAGTTGGTACATGGAATTCCTGCAATTAAGAAGCCTGAAAAGTCATGCAAAGTTTGTATGGAAGGAAAACAACCACGATTGCCATTTGCGTCAGAAACTGCTCCAAGAGCAAAACATGCCTTGGGAGTTGTACATTCTGATGTGTGTGGTCCATTTCCAGTAGCATCGATGGGAGGGAATAAATACTTTGTGTTATTTGTTGATGAATTCACAAGAATGACATGGGTATCCCTTATTAAGTTCAAACACGAGGTGTTTGATGAATTCAAGAAGTTCAGAATGAAGGCTGAGAATCAGAGTGGTCAAAAGCTGAAGATTCTTAGAACTGACGGTGGAGGTGAGTATAACTCCAAAGAGTTCCAGAAGTTCTGTGAGGAGAATGGAATTGAGCATGAGGTTACTGCTCCTTATACCCCTCAACACAATGGTCTTGCTGAAAGAAGAAACCGAACTTTGCTTGATATGGTGAGAAGCATGCTAAAGGAGAAGAAGCTTCCTCAGAAGCTCTGGGGAGAAGCTGTTGCCACTGCAACGTATGTACTCAACCGTTGTCCTACGAAGAAGTTGAAGGAAATAGTTCCAATACAGAAGTGGACTGGAGATAAGCAAAGTGTTAGTCATTTGAAGGTGTTTGGTTCTGTTTGCTATAAACATGTTCCAGAAGCCAGAAGACAGAAGCTGGATGATAGAAGCAAAGTGATGATTCTGATAGGGTACCACAGTACAGGTGCATATAAGCTCTATTGTCCAGAAACCAATAAAATTGAATTCAGCAGAGATGTGATTGTGAAGGAATCAGAAGTTTGGAATTGGGATAAGTCTCAATCTGACTCTGATGTTAGAACCTCTGAAGAAAGGTCAGAGTTCAGAATTTCTGAGGCTGGAGTAAACTCTGATATTGATTCTGATTCTGATAGTGATTCTGACTCTGGAGAAGACTCAGAAGATGAAGGTGACTCTGATGATCCAGACTCTGATGACCCAGACTCTGATGGTAATCCAGATTCTGGTGGCAATTCA
This sequence comes from Lathyrus oleraceus, assembly GCF_024323335.1. Lineage (NCBI taxonomy): Eukaryota > Viridiplantae > Streptophyta > Magnoliopsida > Fabales > Fabaceae > Lathyrus > Lathyrus oleraceus. The sequence goes on along the minus strand of NC_066580.1, from coordinate 26,117,664 downwards.
GACTCTGGAAATATGCCAGACTCTGAAGATGGTCAAGGCTCTGGAGGAAGTCAACCATCTGAAGCTAGAAACTCTGAAGCTCAAGACTCTGAACAAGTTCAGAGACCACAAAGAATCAGAAACATCCCCAGAAGATATGCAGAATTTGACATGCTGAAAGACACTGAAGTAGACTCTGAAGGAGAAGTTATTCAGTGTGCCATGTTAGTAGACTCTGAACCCATAAGTACAGAAGAGGCTCTTAAGCAGAAGCTCTGGCTGAAGGCCATGAAAGAAGAACTTGATGCTATAGAGAGAAACAAGACTGGAAGTTCTGAACAAGAGATAGCCAAGTTCAAGAAAGTTCTGATGAATGAATTCGAAATGACTGATCTAGGCAAAATGACATACTTTCTAGGGATGGAGTTCAGATACTCTGAGAAAGGTATTATTTTGCATCAGCTCAAGTATGAATTAGAACTTCTGAAGAGATTTGATCTGAAGAATTGTAAGATTGTTGTTACTGCATGCCAAGCTGTGTGGATTCTGAATCTATTGCAGAATCTGAAGATTAAAGTAAACAAACCTCTGAAGCTGATGATTGACAACAAGTCTGCAATCAATCTTGCCAGAAACCCAGTGTTGCATGAGAGAAGCAAGCACATTGAGACCAAGTATCATTTTCTGAGACATCAAGTTCAGAGGGGAGTGTTAGAAGTTGTACACTGTAGCACTCAGAAGCAGTTGGCAGATGTTCTGACGAAAGCTATCAAGACTGACCAATTTCTCAGATTAAGGGATGGAATTGGTGTTACAAGTTTTGATGGAATATGAATTAAGGGATGGTATTAGATTTAATTATTAGATTTAATTCATATTTAAGTTTGTTAGATATTAGATTTAAATATTAGATTTGATTCATATTAGATTTAAATATTAGATTTGATTCATATTTAAGTTTGTTAGAGGCTTATAAATAGGGTGTCAATCATTGTAACTTTTAATCCTTTTTGTAGCCATCATTCTCTGAATAAGAATATTTCCATTCATCATATATTCTACCTTTGCACCAACAGGAATAAGCTTTGGATCGAATGTGATTGTAAAAATAATGATTGCTTTCTCTAAGTCTTGCATGACCCCTTGGAGGATTAGAAATAGATGACCCCATTGCATCTCTTTGCCCAACTATATGGATTTTATAAAAGAAAATCATTGTGGAGACAAAATTGCAAATCTTGGTTTGACTTGTAATCAGTTTATTTGGTGAGATAATGTTCTTGGAGATGCTTCTTGTAATTTCATTAGATATGTTTAGGCCTCCCTAATTATCGTTTTTTGGTCTTGTTTGTTATATTTCTTCTTTTATATTTTATTTTATTTCTTAAAAAAAATTCATTCTATTTTTCAATTCTTTTTAATTTTAAAAAATCACTCTTTTTCTTATTTTTACTTCTCATCCAATTATGATTTATTGAAATAAACATATTTTAATAAATCTTTTTAAAAATCCACTTATTTATAATTACTAACTTAGCTCAACTTCCTCGTATTAGGTCAAATATATTTTATATTCGTTTTAATATATTTTTTATTATTTATAAAAATATATAACTATAAATTAAATAATATCGTTAGAAATTAAACCTAGATCAACTTTTCTTTATAATTTTAAATATAAGTTTTAAAATGTTTAAACAAATCATTAAGAATCATGTATAATCAATTTTAAGTTTTTTTAATATATCATATTTATCTTTGTTATACTTGGTAGGATAATGTTTTCTCTATTAAATATATGAGAAGAAAATAATCTAAAAGATTAATTTATTAGATAAAACTATATAAAGGAGTTTTAAAATTTAAATATTACACACTTTAAATAATTTTTATAATATGCTATTTTATCACGCATCAGCATACATCTAAACAATACCGTATAATACAAATATGAAATGCAGTAGCCTAATACACAATATTAATACAATCTGTTACTTATAAAAAAACAAATATGAAGCATAATATCAATTTAAAAATCAAAAAAGAAAAAAGAAATTGAAAATTATATAACACAATGTTACTGTCAAATATTATGTCCATTTATTATCATTTTTAATGATAAAATAGTATACTAATAAAAAAAATGAAAATTACAAAAACACAAATAATTCTAAAGCATGTTCTTATCTAGAGAACTACCAAAAAAATTTAAAAAAATCAATAAAAGATAAACTCTACAAGAATAAAATATATAATTTATAACAAATACTGTATTTTTATCTAAATATATGGTTCATAACATTATTATTCACTAGAAACGCGGTTTAAAGAATCAAAACTAAAAACTCAAGGAACATGTGATATATTGACATTTAAATACACAAAACTTTTAATCATTTTTTTCAACGACTTTTTCTATCTCTAGTCAGTTCATTTTCATAATCATAAGCTTATTTATAAAATCAATTAACCACCACATGACAACCTGCCAATTGCATCTTGGTCATACAATACTATAAACAGATCAACCCAATAAAAGTCTATTGATTTGAGAGCTTTAATTATATATATATATATATATATATATATATATATATATATATATATATATATATATATATATATATATATATATATATATATATATATATATATATATATATATATATATATATATATATATATATGTATATATATATATTAGCCCAACTAATTCATTTAATATTGGTTATTAAAGCTAGAATGAATATTTCAAAATTGGTAGTTGTTCGTTTGGTTCTTTCCAACTACAACTTTTTTACATAGACAAAGTCTGTATAAGTCACAAGATATATAATTACTTTCGTCATTGGGACATATTAGTCGAACTTATCTACGTTGTCGGTTTAAGACCAAGCTTATGATTTTCATGTGCTAATTTGCTACTTTTCTTTCCTTTTTGTAAAGTCAAATGGCAGGTTAATTTGCGTAGCACTTTTTGCTTAGATGACGTGTGTTGAGAAAATCCAACAATTAGAAAATTAGTGAAGGTATAATTTAAGTATGTAGTAGAAAAATTAAGTTAATAAATAATGGCAATAATTACATTGAAAATGTTAACCGATAAGAGTTTCAATCAAAGTTTCTACATATTAACTATATCGACTAAGATGGTTCGACTAATCTATCAGTCGAGTTGAGAAAAAGATTGATTTGGAGGAGTCTCAGGTGCAAATCTATAAGATTAGAATCATTCTATCTTCCAAACATGTTTAGAATCATGAGAAGGGTTTCACAAATCAGACATTCGACCAGTGTCGAAGTTGACACGACTATTAGGTGTTAAGGACTTAGGATATTTTTAAATCTAACAAACTATGTGATATGAAGATGTTGTAGTATTATGGGAGTTAATCAAAAACTCTCGACAAGAGGCAGTTAAGGTGTTTAAAAGTTGTTATCAGAGTACAGTTATCACCACGATGTTGGGTTTTCAGCAGTTTCATCTTTGAAGACACGTAGAAGCAAGTTAGAAAAAAGTTGTTTAAGTAGTGAGATACGTTTCAAATCTTTAAGATCATTCCGTTGTCGGTTGTTACTTTCATATTAGTATATAAGTTAGTCTAAGTTTATGGAATTAAGGTCACACTTTTCACTAATTCTCTGTAGAACTAAAGTATCCAAGTTACAAAGAGAAATATTTTGTGAGAAATGTGAGTATGCGCCCACTCTTTAAAATTTATGTAAATATTTTGTATTTGAAGTATTTACTTTAATGTCATTTATCCTCTTTAGGGTTTGTTATCTTTTTTCAATGCATATTGTTTGCGTCCAGCTTATCATTATTAAAGCATTTCAGTTTTAATCATACACACTTTTCTTTGCAACCTTTTGGAAAAATTGTCCTTGAGAATTTTTGAGTTAATCTTTTAAGTAAACTAAACTCGTGATTGTTTACTAAATTCACCAATAAACAAATTGGCACACCTGATGAGACCCTTTTGTGAAAGATTTTTTAAAACTATAGTATAAAAGTGTGTCTTTTATATAGTTTATATGTGTTTTCATATGAAATGTATTTATTTGTTGATTGTTTATGCGTCTGAGAAATGATAAGAAACTTCCAGAAATGACTCGTTCAACTAAGAAACCAATTCCCCCTCGAAGCAATGCTCTCAGCGTAGAAGAACAATTCAACGGTTGGTAATGCAGGGACTTCAGCCACTTTTGGAGAAAATCCTATGGTTATAAGCCAGATAGCAGCGTCGACTGTATCACTAGAAATGGTGGTATCTTTACCGCAAGTAACGAATGTGCCCACCACCCCTAGGGTTACATAAAGTATGGTAGGACACCAAAGGCCACTTCTCCCCTTGAATTTCACATTACCCCCAAGTGGTAGGGAATAGCCTTATGGTATACCAACAACGATGATGGAAAGCCTACACCTTAGTACATCTATGTATGCAGATAATGAAATGACTATTGCATCCCCTATTAACCCATACTTAGCATCAGGGTCTACTATTAACATCCTTGGTTGAATGACACGACCACCACGATGGTTATCACATATTCCTCCAGGTATACCATCTTTAACCAATAGTTCTCTCCCATCTGTGAGAGAACAAATGGATGAGAGTAATCATGAAATGGTTATCATGTTTACACATCAAATAGACACAGTGTTCAATCCCATGATTCAGAACACTAGTCACAGTTACCAGCAATTGGCATAACAAATTGGTCAAATTGCAGACTTTTTTGGTATTCCTCAAGCTCGTTCATCATATGCCTAACAACTAGATACCACATCAGGCCATACCTGTCGAAACACTCATACCTAAGGTAGTTGAAGGTAACACATGTCAAGTTGTCCTAGAGGTGGTAATGGTGCATAGAAACCAAGATGTTGAGCAAGTAGTTAGAAATATACAACAAAAATAGTTTTGAGGGACAAAACAATATAACTAATATGGTTGAACAGATATTGGCTCATAATGGCCTAAATGTTGGTCTCCACATACCAAATTTTGTGTCAGCACTTTCTAAATATGTGTTGCAGATTGAGTTACTCAGGGTTTGGAAAATTCCAAAGTTTGCAAAGTTTGTAGGAGACACCATCCAATCCACATTTGAACACGTTGTTCGATATCAATCAGAGGTAGAGGACTTAACCAATAACGAAAATTTGAAAATGAAGTATTTCCCCAATAAGTTGACCAAGAATACCTTCACATTTTTCATAACCCTTCCCTCACACTTCATACATAACTAGAGTCAGTTAGAGAGGGTGTACCATGAACAGTTTTACATGGGTCAGTCAAATATTAGCCTTAAAGAATTATTCAGTGTAAGGCGAAAAATGGTTGATAAACAGATGACTACCTCAATAGGTTTAGGATAATGAAGACAAGGTGCTTCACCAAAGTACCTGAACATGAGTTAGTCAAACTATTCGCAGGGGGTCTAGACTATTCCATTAAGAAGAAGTTGGATACCCAATACTTGAGGGACATGACCCAACTAGCAAACAGAGTTTGACAAGTCGAACGGTTGAAAGATAAAAAGGTCAGGTCAAGTAAATATAATAAAAAGGAAAATTTTGCCTATGTAGAGGTAGACGAAATTGAGAAAGCATCTGACATTGAGTGTGATTATGTCAAAAAAATGAGGTTAACTTGGAAGAATTAAAACCAGGACCTCCTTATGTGTAAGGTGTTGAAACCTTTAGATGGGAAAATACCTATCGAACCTACCAAAACTGAGAAATTCGCCACAAAAACACACACATTTGATGTAACTAAGTGTGACAAACATTTTGAGTTGTTAGTTTATGATGTCCAGATCTTAGTCCCTACAGGAATCAAATCACCTATATTAGAACAAAGAAAGAAAAATGGGTTTTGTAAATTCCATAATTTTTTTGGTCATAAGACTTCTCAATGTGTTCTTTTCAGGAAATTTATACAGAATGCTCTGAAGGAAGGAAGACTCAAGTTTGCTGAAAAGAAAAAGCCCCGGAAGGAAGCTCATTCAGACCCCAAGGTAGAACAAGCCCTCTTTGTAGAGCCCGTGGAGGTATTCTTGGTTGATGTCAATAAAGGCTTTGACGCCAAAATTGACGAGGTGAATATGCTTGACTACAATGAGGAGGTAAAAGTGGTTTATCTTAGGGTTGAAGAAGAGTTGATAGACTTTGTGAAAAGGTGTAAGTTGAAGGATTTTGAAGTTATATTATGTCCCCATTGCAGCGGAATCTTAGACAGAGAAGAATCCAAAAAGGTGGAGAAGATCATACCTCACATTCACCAACTAAAGACTATGTTTATAAGTAGATAGAGAAAATGGAAACCCCCACTTATGATGCTAGGGTAGTGACTAAATTTTTGGTTAAAAATATTCTCCCTAGATATGGAGTACATAGAGATATCATTAGTGATGAAAGGATCCATTTTTTAAATAAATTGTTTGAGGACTTATTGAATAAATATGGGGTAGAACATAGTGTTGCCACATACTATCACCCAAAAAGTAATTTCCAAGTTGAATCATCCAATAGAGAAATTAAGAGAATCCTTAAAAATGTAGTCAACCCTTCTATGAAGGACTGGTCCAAACATCTTGATGATGCTCTGTGGGCCTATAGAACTACTTTCAAAATACCTTTAAGGATGTCTGCTTATAGACTAGTCTATCGAAAAGCTTGTCATATATCCATTAAATTGTAATACAAACCCTTTTAGACCATTAAAAAATTGAATTTTAGACCATTAATAAATGTGAATTGTGGAGCTTAGGATATTTCTAAAGGGAAATGCCACGTGAAAAGAGAATTCATGAAGAAAAGAAAAAATGATTTTGAAAAAGTCTAATGGATATAAAAGGATTAAATGAGAGGAAAATAAAAACGAAGAAAGAGAATTTAAAGGGGAAGAAAAAAAGTTGGCATATGGAAGCAAGGCTTGGAGAACTACATGTTGGAACAATTTTGGTTATGTAACTATCCTTGAGTTTTGATGATAACAAAACTTAATATATTTAGAGAATAAATTTGTTCTCTAATCATTTTGTTAAGTACACAAAACATAGAAAAGAAGTTTTGACTCTGAAGAAGTCAACCCTGAGGAAACATGACTCTGAAGAAGTCAAGTATGGTCAAACCAGACTCTAAACTCTATACACACTCTGAACAAAGGAATAATCAAAGATGTGTTTAAATGAAAGTCAAGCTTCTAAATTACCAAGTCAATACTTCTGCAAAAAAATCATCCAGAATGACTCTGATAAAGATTTTCATAATTCAAGCCTTTAAAGTCTTAGGACTCTGAACTCCATAGACTCTGAAGTCAGTTTTTCACCAGGTTATGAAGATAGTCTCTGAACTCTACTCAAGCTTCATCAACTTTAATATGAATCCTCTGACTATAAGTTAATGATCTAAAGTCAATGACTAAAAGAAGAACATTTGGCGAGTATAATCAGTTCAAAAGACAATATCCTTTCTGTAAGACCCCAATTTTGTCCCTAAGATCCCTCATGGCATCATATCATTGCCTCAAGGATCATTGTGCACCTTGCCTCCTTCCCTGTGGGTGGGCCATGTTTTGAGAGTGATTTCTTGATCACCAAGCATGTTTTGCATTTGTATATCATTGCTTTTCATTTGATTACTAACCAAAAGTACAAAAATATGTCATCTAACCCTTGTCTTGTAGATGAAGCAATCAATAGTCAAGACAGCCAAAGGCAGCCATTGAGCAATAGATGGTGTCCATTCTGAAGAATTTCTCCACCATGATCATTCATAAGAACTTATATGAGCTATGACATCATTTTGAATCAGAATCTCAAGTGGTAGAGGCTTGAATCTCATCAAGGCATTCTTCAGTCAACTGAAACCCTAGCCAGTCAACTGCCAAGTCAACTACGATTTTTGGAGGTGGGAAGTGATGAGAAATACTTCATTCATGTTCAAACAAGTCTCATTTGACATTTCAAACATCAACATTGAAGAAAATAAAGTCAGGTCAAAACTTTCCAAAAATAGAAAGTGACCTATAATTCAAATTTGCCAAAAATGGAAAGGTTTTCTCCTCAAGATTACATGACAAAAATTGCTTCAAATGAAATTTTGTTGAACATGAAAGTTGTAGATATTTCTCTCCCATTTCCAAAATGTCTAAGAACATCAATTTATCATTTGTGGTTGAAGAGATATGATCAAAACATGTCAAGGGGTACATGGAACTTCAAACATGTATAACTTCTCAACCAAATAACCAAATGAAGTGGTTCTTTTTGCCAAATTCCTCTCTTGAACTCTACTATCCAATTCATGCATCATATTCCATGAATTTTGATCACAAAAATATTGGCATTTTCATTTGAATTTTGGAGGGAAAATCCAAATTCAAAAATTGTGCATTGCTTTCACTTCCAACCAATTGCATTTGCTTCCAAACAGGTTTATAAGTGCATTTCCAAGCAAATTCGTGCACTGTAGCATTGCATGCATGCATGAGGGGTGAATTGGGCAATTTGGAATTACACTTGGTTTTCACTAATTACTTTGGCATTGCTTAATTGTGATTAACAAGCATCATTAGGAGATCATATATAACCATAATCCTAACAGAAGTTCAGTAACCACAATTCACAAATCTCAGATCTAGAAATTTCTCTCCAATTTTCTCTCAACTTTTTCATCCAAATTCTTCATAAACATTGCCTTGTTCTTGATTTGTTCATCATCCACAAGCATCATTGAAGGTTTTGGAAGCAGGATCTAGAAGAATTGAGCTGATTCGAGGACTGTTGAACCTTGCATCCATTAATGGCAGTTGAAGATTCAAGAAAGATCAAGCACTGTTGAGCTATTATTCTTCATCCATTCATTCATCTGAGCATTGGAGAACATCTGTTTCAGCTTTCCAGGACCTGAATCGAGCCATTCCACTTTTGTTGCTTCTTGAAGGTCAGAACTCGATTGCTTCCATTCATGAAATTATTGTGTGCTTATGGTAGATCTTTGAATGTGGAGTACACTGAGCTTTGTTTCGTTAATTTTCATGGAGAAATGTGTTAGATATGCTAGATCTAAGTTTGACATGTGAATGTTCTCTTGCTCGATTCTTTGAACATGTGCTGAATTAGATTAAATTAGTTGTGGATATGTGATGTATGATGAAAGACGAGTCCATTGGTATGCGCATTTTGAATTTCTGGACATGTTTGTTCTTGAGGATGATGAACACGATGAATGTGTTTGAATGTTAGGGTTTGCGTTTTCCAGAACCTGTTTGATCTTCATGAGCGTGTGTTTGCATGTAATTTCATGTTTAAGCCCATGCACTGGTCCAGCGTGGCCTCAGCGTGGCAATCTGATTGGTTAAGCTTGATTCCCCCTGCCACATGGACTTAAGTGAAACGGCGCGTTTCACTTAAGGGCGCCATTTTTAAATATTCACACGGTTCGAGCCCAGCCTGAGACATTTCCCAAATTGGCTTGTTGCATTTTAGTTCATTTAGGCTATCCATGTTCATACCATGCTTTCATGTGATTTTTTTATTTTTCCTTCACTTCAAAAATTCATAAGTCCATAAATAGTCATCCAATTGATGTGAGATTTTTTGCACTTTGTTCCTTATGATGTCTACTATTTTAAGAGTATTTTTCCAGAATTTGTGCTCGGTTAAAAAATGTTTTGGCCTAGGGTTTGTGTATGCATAGGCTATCTTGTACCTTGCTTGCCATTTTCTTTGTGAAATAATGATGATTGATCCAATGAATGTGAAAATTGACATGCTTAAACTAGACATCCTAATTGACCTTTTGGTGTTGAGTTTGCATTTTTAGCATTTCTGGTTGTTGAGATATGGTCTGGTTAATGTAGGTGTTACAATGTGAGTCACACCATTGCTTGCTCAACTTGTGGATTTTCTTTACCATGCCAAATAAATGCCAAATGATGTGATTTTTGGCATGGTGTTTCTTCTGGATGTTAGGATTTATCATGAATTTTTGTGGAATTGTTGGATCCATTTCTGATTTGTTTGAGATTTTCTTTTCTGGTTGACCATTGTTGAACTTTTGAAGAGTGTTGGACTTCAATGATTTGTGAAATGCTTATGCTTTATCATATGGATTTGAAATTTTACACATGTTTTCTAGACACTTTGAAGTTTATTGTGGCTTTGGTTTGAGGCATTTATCATTTGTCATTTCTGTTTTAGGATTGCCATAAGTTGATGTATCAATTTGTGCCTCCTTTGGGCTTGTTTGTGCTTACCTTGACTTGATGAATTTGATTGCCATGCTTATACTTGTCCAAATGCCATGATTTTTGGTGTGTTGATCATTTGATATGTGCTGTTTATCCATGAGTTTTATTGAGATTTATTGAATCATTTTTGAATTAATGTGCATTTGTTCATTCTCTTGCTTCAATGTGCTTCCACCTTGCATACTTTGACATGATTGGTTTATGAAATGAATTTGGTTGATGCTATTGACATGAGACCTTCTGGATTATGTTCTTAATTGGTTGAGTTTGATTCATGTAAATTTTCATGTTCTGTTTTGGATTATTTCTCCTTCTTTGACCCTAGGCCTTGACCTAGTGGTTTGCTTCTCATGTTTGAGCTTGTTTTCAGGTTAAGAAGTACATGGCCATAAGGGGCTTAATTCACATTGCTTGAGTTGGTTTATTTGATTGATATTGACTAACCTTGACTTGTTTTGTAGGATGCTCTTAGCTCATTTGAGTTGAGCTTATGCCTTGCACATTGTAGCCTTGCTTGTTTGATTGTGTATTGTCTGTTGACTGTTGGATTATCTGTTTGATTATTTTGAGTTGTATACTGATTTGTTTGATGTTTCCACAGGTACATTAGTTGCTTAAGTTCATTTTGAACTTGCTTGGTTGCTTAACCAATTAGGTATAATTTCTCTTCTTCATGTAGTCTGGAAGACCTGGCCTGTTATGTGGTCAGGCACCTGTCTGAAGTCCTCCTTAAGAGGCAATGCTTGTGATTGTTTATCTTTTGTGCCAAGCAGGAAAAGTCCTCATATGAGGCAATTGGTAGATAAAAGAGATGTGTAGTCCATCTCCTACTATTCAGTGTGTCATCCCTTTGCTCACATTACATGTTGATGCATTGTGGATATTAACCCAAGATCTATAGAGTCATTCACTTGTGGAGAGAGTTCCAACTTTCTGAACTCCCACACATTCTATTATTCAAAGCTCTCCCAGGCCAGGGATAGAAGCTATGAGGCACACCCTTCATCTCCATTTCATCTGCTTCACGTTAACTCTTAATGTTAAGGTTAAGAGAACAACTTACCCCATTCCAGTTGACTGTATAGTCTAACCTTGCTTGAGCCTAATTGCTTGTATATAGTGGGTGCTAATTGACTTGTTTGTCTGATAGCTTGATTCATCTGTACATGTTTGCTTGTTTGCCTTTGTGCATTTATCATCATTAATTGTTCATTATTGCATGATCATCATTTCATATCTTGGCGATACATCTTTGTTTGTCCATTGAGGAATCAACTGTAAGTCCATTCATTGGCCATTGTTCCTATGATTTGGAAGGGATTGAGTGTAAGACCATTTCATTGGCCACTTATGTCCTCTTTGCTTAGTGCTTTTGTTTGTTTGTTGTATTTGAGGATTCAATTGTAAGTCCATGTTGTTGGCATTTGTTTTCCCATGATCATCTGTTGGAGATTAGAGTAAGCCCAGATAGATTGGCATCTGACATCCATGTTTTGTTTTGTTTTAGGAGATTGGAATAAGTCCATTTATTGGCATCTGATATCCTTGTTTGTTTTAGGAGATTGGTGTAAATCCATTGATTGGTATCCGGTATCCATGTTTGTTTGTGAGATTGGTATAAGTCCATTGATTGGCATCCGGTATCATTGTTTGTTTTAGGAGATTGGTGTAAATCCATTGATTGGTATCCGGTATCCATGTTTGTTTGTGAGATTGGTATAAGTCCATTGATTGGCATCCGGTATCATTGTTTGTTTTAGGAGATTGGTGTAAATCCATTGATTGGTATCCGGTATCCATCTTTGTTTGTGAGATTGGTATAAGTCCATTGATTGGCATCCGGTATCACCTTGCTTTGCATTTGTTTACTTGCATTGTTGCCTCATTCCAAGGGACACACTTGAATCATCTACATATGATTTCAAGAGGTGAACATCTAAGAAGTTTTACTTCCTCACCCTTCCATTTTTGTGTGTGTTTTCAAAACTCCCTTTTCACATGTTAATTCAAAAACTTTGACAAATATTGTGCAAACATTCTCATCTCTTTTCAAATTAGAAACCTAGGCTTTAGGCCTTTGATTTTTCAAAACTCCATTTCATAATACTTCTTTGAATTGAATTCTAATCATACTTTGACCATCTTTTTGTGAATAAATCCTAATTGGTTAATCCAACTCATTCAATTGTTTTGTGGCTTTGTCCATTCTTGATAAGTTTTCTCACATTAGCCATAGGTTTGATTTATCCTAGTTGGTTGATATTAATCTCACCTTCTTGTCCTTAGTGATTGAATGGAAAGACTTCCTTGCTTATTATAGGGTTAACCCCTCACTAGCAACTTGAAGCCGTTCTCACATGGTGGACTCGTTGTTCGTATAAGGTTGAGTTTTCTCCCGTGGATAACGAAAGACCTTAGGGCTTTTGTTTTAAAATGAACCCACTCATATTTTGGAAATTTTTTAGCCGAACTACGGCGTTTTGATCCTTACCTTCCATGGAGAGGTACGTAGGCAACGGGTTCATCCGTTCAAACACAAAAATAATAACTTGTATATTCTTTTCTCATCTTCCCAATCATGTTTGCACAATATGTCATAAACAAATAAACTTTTTTATACAACAAGTGTGAAAAGGGCTCCCTAGGAGTACCTAGGACGTTTTGGGTGCCTAACACCTTCCCATTGTGTAATTAACCCCTTACCCAGACTCTCTGATCTTTTCATTAGTTTTCTACGTGTAAAACTTCTTAGGCTTTTGTTCGCTTTTTAGCCAATCCTTTGGATAGATAAAAGTGCGGTGGCGACTCGATTTCTTTGTATGCTTTATTTTGATTTAATCAATAAATCATAAAGTGACGAATACACCGCTACAGAAAAGTGGCGACTCCGCTGGGGAGGAGTTTAGACCTTCCTTGGTGGTTTTGCCAACTTTTCACCCTTGTTGTATGATATTTGTTTATCTGTTATATGACATATTTTTGTACAATTTGGGATAACTGTATTGATTGTAATGTTTGAATTGCTTGATATACAATTGCTGTTTGCTTTGGTGATCTCTGTGAGATGAGTTCTATACCCGAACTCGAGTGCACTCTAGGATAGGAGAATGGCATAGTCTTGTTGACTGGTGTGGAGTATTCCTTAACCAGTTGACTTGCGAGTCCATTCACTTGGTGGAGGTCATGTTGGATTAATAATGTCACACAAGTTATTTGTGGTTAGGCATTATTCTTTCAATCATGTGCCTTAGAAGCCAAGGACCGTAGTTTACCAAACCCACCTTGGCCTATTTTTAGGACGTAGTGCGGAAGTCGTTCAGATGTCAGATCTGATGCGATTGTTACGCGATACTACACTCATAAAAGTCTCTCTTGAGAATATTTTTTGGAATACGAGTATTCGTTCCTCCGATAATATCCGAAAGATGGGACGATGACTATGGGAACCTCTGGTAGAACATGTTCGGCAGGTTTAAACCCTCGTACACTCCCTTTGGGTGGTTCTTAACCGAGACTCCATGCTCGTGACTCTCAACAAACCCGTGATTCATGGTTGAGTCGTTCAGACATCCTTAATATTGGGTGTCGATAAGGTGTAAACCATAATCCGCCAAAATGGATGATTGATATTAAGGATGATTGAGTCGGTTCAAGTATCGTTAATATCAATGGAACTTGGGTGTTGATAAGGTGAAAACCATAATCCACCAAAATGGATGATTGATATTAGGGATACAATGAGCTTTCCCATGACCTTTGTCTGGTGTGACTTGCTTGATCCTTGAGTGTGATTGCTGCATTCATGCATTCATCTGCATTCATGTCATTAGAAAAAGAAAATTTTCAAGGAACTTAAAGGGTTTATTTGCAAAATTTTCAGACATGGAAAGACCGAAAAGGCATACAAAGAAGTACAGCTTTAGACAACCCGATGTGAAAGAGTTAAGGAATCTGACATCCTATGTATTAGATCCCTTGGGTTTCAAAGCTCGTTATGGGAAGCTTCTGCCTCTGTTGACTACTCAGGTTGATGAGGGTTTGATGAGTACTCTGGCGCAGTTTTATGATCCGCTGTATCACTGCTTCTCTTTTCCAGACTTTCAGCTGTTGCCTACGCTTGAGGAGTATGCTCATCTTATTGGGATCCCGATTCTGGATCAGGTGCCGTTCAGTGGCTTGGAGAGTATTCCTACTTCTCGAGAGATTGCAGACTTGTTGCACATAGATGAAGCCTTGATTAAAGCTAATCTGACTACCAAAGGTGGAATTCAGGGTCTTCCTTCTGATTTCCTCATTGCTCAAGCTACCGTTTATGGGAAGGCCAGGAGTGAGGATGCCTTTGAGGCTTTATTTGTGCTGCTCATCTATGGTTTGGTATTGTTCCCCAACATCGACAAATTTGTGGATGTGAACGCCATTAGGATCTTTTCAGTTCTTAATCCCGTTCCGACTCTGTTGGGTGATGCCTATTTCTCTTTGCATCTGAGGAATGCGAAGGGTGGAGGAGTTATCGTGTGCTGTTTGCCTCTGTTGTATCAGTGGTTTATTTCTCACTTACCGCAGACGGTTGCTTTCAGGGAGAACAAGGGATGTCTACGGTGGTCTCAGAGACTCATGTCTCTCACTAATGACGATATCTCTTGGTATGATCGCGTGTATGATACTGTGCAGATCATTGATTATTGTGGTGAATTCCCTAATGTGCCTCTTCTTGGTACATGTGGTGGGATCAGCTATAATCCTATTCTAGCACGTCGTCAGCTTGGGTTCCCCCTAAAGGATAAACCTCATAACATTCTGTTAGAGGGTGTATTCTTTCAGGAGGGTAAAGATCCCCAAGGCCTGAAAGCCAGATTTGTCCGCGCTTGGCGCAAGATTCAGAAGAAGGGTAGGAATGAATTGGGTCCGAAGAACTGCATTGCTTTGGAGCCTTATACTTCTTTGGTCAGACAGAGAGCTGCTGTATACCTCATGCCGTATGATCATCCGAGACCTACACCGTTGGTTGTGGCTGGGCTTTCAACCCTCCCTAACCAAGATGTAGAGGAGTTGAGAGAAGAAGACCTTTCACGTGCTTGGATCCGTGAAAGAGAGGAGTTGCTCCATCAGCTTAAGGAGAAGGACGCTCTGATCGAGTTTCTCGAGCATCAGGTGATCGATGATCCGAATGATACCTGGACTTCTCTGCTTCCTCAGTCTTCCAAGTTCTGGAAGAGGAAGTATGATCGACTTGCAAAGGAGAAAGCGGATATGGAAGCAGCCTATGAGAGAGAGATCAAGAAGCTTTGTGCATCTCGTCTTCCAGCATCTCGAGCTTCTAGGGATCCATAGGATGTTTATTTTCCTTTTCCCTTGTAATAATCAAAAATGCTGTACTTCTTTGTCTCGAATATATATTTGATGAGATATTTACCATATGTGGTTAAAATGCTTTAAATATTCAAATTTGCAAATAATACCCTAAAAGGTTCCTTGAAAATAAAAATAAAGCACATGCACGAGCATTGCATGCATCATTTTGCATAAGCAGGTTGTCCTGGTCTTCTTGTCTATGGCCTAACTCTGTGCTCTTCATTTATTTTAAAGACAAGCTGACTCATCGGTACTATACCAGAGCCAATTCTGCAAGAGTGATGGATCAATTGGAACAAGAGAACAGAGAACTAAAGGAAGAGGTCGCTCGTCTGAGTGCTCTGATGGAGCAGTTTTTGTCTGCCCAGAACCAACCTTCTCCACCTCCTGCAACTCCTCCCCAGAGGACGGTTATATCTGAAGTCGTTGCTCCGACTGTGCCAGCTGCCAATGCTCACTTTGTGCCTAATGCCATGTCAGCCGGGTTTCCGTGGGGTATGCCTCCGGGTTTCATGCCAGATATTCCAGCACCGACCTTTGCTTCCATGCCGGCATCTAGCCCGGTCCTTGCTGCTGCTCCTCCTGTCGTGCATACCATTCCCAGGGTAGACGACACCATCTATCATTCTGAGCCGTCTGAGGGCCCAGATGTCAACGAGAAGATGGATGCAATGAATGATCAATTCCTCGAGCTCCGAAAGGAATTGAAGACCCTCCGAGGGAAAGATCTGTTTGGCAAGTCTGCTGCTGAACTTTGCCTTGTTCCCGGTGTTAAGATTCCAATCAAGTTCAAAGTGTCTGACTTTGAAAAATATAAGGGGAACACCTGCCCTCTTGCTCACCTGGTCATGTATGCCAGGAAGATGTCTACGCAAACAGATAATGATCAGCTGCTGATCCATTATTTTCAGGATAGTTTGTCCGGTGCGGCTCTTCGCTGGTATATGAGCCTTGATAGTGCAAACATCCGACCCTTCAACGATCTTGGCGAGGCCTTCGTCAAGCAGTACAAGTATAATGTTGATATGGCGCCTGACCGTGATCAACTCAGGGCCATGTCCCAGAAGGATAAGGAGACATTTAAGGAATACGCCCAGAGGTGGCGAGAGCTGGCAGCTCAGATTACTCCTCCGCTGGAAGAGAAAGAAATGACTAAGATCTTTTTGAAGACTCTTAGCTCATTCTATTATGAGCGGATGGTAGCGAGCGCTCCCTCTGATTTCACCGAGATGGTGAACATGGGGATGCGTCTAGAGGAAGGAGTCCGTGAAGGACGTCTGTCGAAGGATGAGAGCTCTTCTAAACAGTATGGGGCGTTTAAGAAGAAAGATGGGGAGGCACATGTTGTGCAATCCCATGCTAAACCAAGAAGACCCTCTGTTCAGAGGAAGCCAGTACGTCGTACTAGCAATCAGCACCAGGTGGCTCATATAGCACCTGTCTTCAGAGATAATGCTCAGTATCAGCATCCTAATCAGCATAAGCAACAACCTCAGTATCAACAGCAGCATCGTCCACAGCAACAGGCTTACCAGCCTCGTGGCAGTACTAGTAACCAAGCTAATCTGAACTATGATAGGAAGAAGATCAGCTTCGATCCCATTCCCATGTCATATGCTGAATTATATCCTTCCTTGTTGGAAAGGAAGCTGGTTACTCCCAGGGATCCTCCAGCTGTGCCTGCGAACCCGCAATGGTGGTATAAACCAGATCAACACTGTGTTTATCATTCCGGTGCTCCGGAACATAACATCGAAAATTGCTATCCATTGAAGACCAAGGTTCAAGACCTTATGCGGTGTGGTATTCTGAGCTTCGAGGACTCAGGCCCCAATGTTACAAAGAACCCATTGCCCGAGCATGGGAAATCAGTGAACATGGTTCAAGGGTGCCCTGGGAAGTATAAAGTCAAATATGTGAGTCATACTCGACAGTCATTGGTCGAGTTGCATCGTTTACTGTGTCAATACAGCCATATGGAGCATGACCATGACAGATGCCGCATATGTTCTGTTAATCGACTGGGTTGTCGCCAAGTGCGAAGAGAGCTTCAAGAGCTGTTGGATGAAGGTACTATAGAGATTCTGCAGAACCGTAATGTTGATGAAGATGAACCAGAAGTCAATGTTATTTCTCATGTGTTCAAGCTACCCGAGCCTGTTGTCATCCGTTATGATGGCAGCAAGCCGAAGGTCTCTCCTTCATTGGTAATCAAGCCCGCAGGCCCTGTGCCTTATTCCTCAGATAAAGCAATCCCCTTCCGGTATAATCCCGTTGCTGTGGAAGATGGGAAAGAAGTGCCGTTGCCTTCAACCTCCGTGGTTAATGTTGCTGATGTGAGTGGGTTGACCCATAGTGGTCGTGTGTTTTCTGCACCCCCAAAGCATCATGTTGTTTCTGATTCTGTTGAGCGTCCGGTTGGGACGGCTGTGAATGTTCAGAACCCGGCACTTGCTGTTGCCAAACCCTCCTCTGTACAAAAGACTCCTGTTTCTTCTGTTGGCCCGAGTGGCGTTGTGAATGAAGAATGTGATGAGATGCTAAGGCTCATCAAAAAGAGTGAGTACAATGTTGTAGACCAGCTTCTACAAACGCCATCCAAGATCTCCGTGTTATCTCTGCTTCTGGATTCAAAACCCCATAGGGAGGCTCTGCAGAAAGTATTGGATCTGGCATATGTTGATCGCGATGTCACGATAGAACAGTTTGATAGTATTGTTGCAAACATCACTGCTTGCAACACTTTGAGTTTCTGTGACGCTGATCTCCCTGAGGAGGGAAGAGACCACAACATGGCTCTACATATTTCCATGAACTGCAAGACTGATGCCATGTCCAACGTGCTAGTTGACACTGGGTCATCTCTTAACGTATTGCCAAAGACCACACTCTCTCGATTGTCATATCAAGGGCCTCCCATGAGGCAGAGTGGTGTTGTTGTGAAAGCTTTTGATGGGTCGCGGAAGACCGTGATTGGGGAAGTTGATCTCCCAATCAAGATTGGACCTAGCGATTTCCAAGTTACCTTTCAGGTAATGGATATCCACCCATCTTATAGTTGTCTCCTTGGTAGACCATGGATTCACGAAGCTGGCGCCGTGACATCCACCCTACACCAGAAGCTGAAATTCGTGAAGAATAAGAAACTGGTTGTGGTAGGGGGAGAAAAGGCTCTCCTGGTTAGCCACCTGTCTTCTTTCTCATACATTGATGCTGAGGATGAAGTTGGAACTCCTTTCCAAGCTTTATCTGTTGTTGAGCCAATTGAGAGGAAGTCTCCTTCATTTGCTTCCTATCGTGATGCGAAACTGGCCATTGAATGTGGTGCAGTTGCTGGTTTAGGGAAGATGATTGAGCTTGAAGACAATAGATCCCGGGATGGCATTGGCTATTCTTCTGGGGCATTCAACGAGCAAGGTTTGTTCAAGAGTGGAGGTTTCATCCATGCTGATCAGGCTGAGGAAGCTGCTGCTATCTTGGAAGAGGATGCAGAGGATCTGAGCAACTTCATCATACCTGGTGGTGTCTGCCACAATTGGGTCGCTGTAGATGTTCCTACAGTCATTCATAGATCAGAGTAATGGTTCACTTTGTTCAAAACCCTTCCCCCATGCCAAAAGGAGAAGTGATGACATTGTTGGCAGCATTTATACAATGATATTTTCATTCAATTAATGCATTGTTAAACATTTGTTTTTCCATTTGTTTTCACTTTTTGCTTTTTTGCATGAAATCAGTGATCACAAACAACCCATAAAAACAAGAATAAAAGCAATCTTTTCATCTGCATAATGATTTGCTTGTTTAAATTCTAAAGTTTTTGTTAACCAAAATCATTATGCAGGTTGATTCTAAAACCCATTGAACATAATGATCCAACGCCATCTCCCAATTTTGAATTCCCTGTATTTGAGGCAGAGGAAGATGATGTTGAAGAGATTCCTGATGAGATTACCCGTCTCCTTGAGCACGAGAAGAAGATCATTCAGTCACATCTCGAGGATCTGGAAACAGTCAACTTGGGGTCTGAAGATTGTGTTCGCATGGTGAAGATTGGGGCACTCCTTGAAGAGTCTGTCAAGAAGGGGTTGATCAGTTTGCTACGAGAATATTCAGATATCTTTGCTTTGTCATATGAAGACATGCCGGGTCTAGATACAGATATTGTGCAACATTTCCTGCCTTTGAAGCCTGAGTGCGTGCCTGTGAAGCAGAAGCTCAGAAGAACTCATCCAGATATGGCAGTGAAGATCAAAGAGGAAGTTCAGAAGCAAATTGATGCGGGGTTTCTGGTGACTTCTACATATCCTCAATGGGTGGCCAATATTGTGCCTGTGCCTAAGAAGGACGGGAAAGTCCGTATGTGTGTTGATTACAGAGATTTGAATAAGGCTAGTCCTAAAGATGATTTTCCTCTACCACACATTGATATGTTGGTAGACAATACAACTAAATTCAAAGTCTTTTCCTTTATGGACGGATTTTCCGGTTATAATCAAATCAAGATGGCACCCGAAGATATGGAGAAGACAACATTCATCACACCTTGGGGAACATTCTGTTATCGAGTGATGCCCTTCGGTCTGAAGAACGTCGGAGCCACGTATCAACGTGCTATGACTACCTTGTTTCATGATATGATGCACAAGGAGATAGAGGTCTATGTTGATGATATGATTGCTAAGTCTCGAACGGAAGTTGAACATGCTGAACATTTGTTGAAGCTTTTTCAGCGTCTGAGGAAGTTTAGACTTCGTCTGAATCCGAACAAATGTACATTTGGAGTCCGTTCTGGCAAGTTGTTGGGTTTTGTAGTCAGCGAGAGAGGTATTGAGGTTGATCATGCAAAGGTCAAAGCAATACAAGAGATGCCTGCACCCAAAACTGAGAAGCAAGTCCAAGGTTTTCTTGGCCGCTTGAACTATATTTCCAGATTTATATCCCACATGACTGCCACATGTGCGCCGATATTCAAGCTCCTCCGGAAAGATCAGTCTCATGATTGGACCAAGGATTGCCAGAAAGCTTTCGACAGTATCAAAGAATATCTATCTGAACCTCCGATCTTGTCTCCTCCTGTGGAAGGAAGACCTATGATTATGTATTTGACTGTTCTTGAAGACTCGATGGATTGTGTACTCGGTCAGCAAGATGAATCAGGGAAGAAAGAATCTGCTATCTACTACCTCAGTAAGAAGTTTACTGATTGTGAGTCTCGATACTCCATGCTTGAGAAGACGTGTTGTGCTTTGGCTTGGGCTGCTAAGCGTTTGCGCCAATACATGATAAATCATACAACTTGGTTGATATCCAGAATGAATCCAATCAAGTATATTTTCGAGAAGCCTGCTTTAACTGGGAGGATTGCCCGTTGGCAGATGTTGTTGTCTGAGTATGATATTGAGTATCGAGCTCAAAAAGCTATCAAAGGTAGTATCTTGGCTGACCATTTAGCGCATCAGCCGATTGAAGATCATCAGTCTGTTCAGTACGACTTCCCAGATGAGGAGATTCTGTATTTGAAAATGAAAGATTGTGATGAGCCTACACTTGATGAAGGTCCGGAACCTGGTTCCAGATGGACGATGGTGTTTGATGGCGCTGTGAATCAGTACGGAAATGGAATTGGGGCAGTAATCATTACTCCTCATGGCACGCATATTCCGCTTACAGCAAGGCTAACTTTCAAATGCACGAATAATATGGCTGAGTATGAGGCCTGTATTATGGGATTGGAAGAGTGTATTGATTTGAGAATCAAACATCTTGATGTGTATGGTGATTCGGCCCTAGTTGTTAATCAGATCAAGGGTGAATGGGAGACGAATCAGCCAGGTCTCATTCCATACAGAGATTATACGAGAAGGATTTCAACATTCTTTACAGAAGTTGATTTTCGTCATATTCCTCGAGAGGATAATCGGATGGCAGATGCGCTTGCTACGCTTGCTTCCATGATTGTAGTCAAATATTGGAATGAAGTTCCCAACATTGCCGTGATGCGCTTGGATAGACCAGCTCACGTATTTGCAGTTGAAGAAGTCAATGATGACAAGCCTTGGTATTTTGATATCAAGAATTTCCTCCAGAACCAGGTCTACCCGCCTGGGGCATCTGTGAAAGATAGGAAAACTTTGAGAAGGTTGTCAGGCAATTTCTACCTCAGCGGTGAAGTGCTGTATAAGAGAAATTTTGACATGGTTTTGCTCAGATGTGTGGATAGACACGAAGCAAACCTGTTGATGACTGAGGTCCATGAGGGTTCATTTGGTACTCATTCCAATGGACATGCCATGGCTAGAAAGATGTTGAGAGCAGGCTACTATTGGCTGACAATGGAGTCTGACTGCTGCAAATATGTGAAGAAATGCCACAAGTGTCAGATTTATGCGGATAAGATTCATATTCCTCCGACACTTCTGAATGTGATTTCATCACCATGGCCTTTCTCTATATGGGGAATTGACATGATTGGCATGATTGAACCGAAAGCGTCCAATGGACACAGGTTTATTCTCGTAGCAATTGACTACTTCACCAAATGGGTTGAAGCCGCTTCATATGCGAATGTGACGAGGCAGGTGGTTGTGAAGTTTATCAAGAACCAACTGATTTGCCGTTATAGTGTGCCAGATAAGATCATTACTGATAATGGATCTAATCTGAATAATAAGATGATGGATGAGTTGTGCGCTGAGTTCAAGATTGCACACCATAATTCCTCTTCTTACAGACCTAAGATGAATGGGGCTGTTGAAGCTGCTAATAAGAATATCAAGAAGATTATCCAGAAGATGACAGTTACGTACAAAGATTGGCATGAGATGCTGCCATTCACTTTGCATGGGTATCGTACATCTGTCCGCACTTCAACAGGGGCAACCCCTTTCTCTCTTGTTTACGGCATGGAGGCTGTTCTCCCGGTAGAGGTGGAGATCCCATCAATGAGAGTCTTGATGGAAGCCAAGTTGACTGATGCTAAATGGATTCAGAGTCGTTATGACCAGTTGAATTTGATTGAAGAGAAGCGATTGACTGCCATGTGCCATGGTCAGTTATATCAGCAGAGAATGAAGAAAGCATTCGATAAGAAGGTCAAGCCTCGTGTGTTCCGAGAAGGTGACCTCGTGCTCAAGAAAGTATTGTCTTTCGCGCCCGATTCCAGGGGCAAGTGGACTCCAAACTACGAGGGTCCATATGTTGTTAAGAGAGCCTTTTCAGGCGGTGTTTTGATGCTTACAACAATGGATGGGGAGGATTTCACTCGTCCTGTGAGTTCAGATGCAGTCAAGAAATACTTTGCCTAGAAAAAAAGAGTATATGCATGTCATACGGTGAACTGACTTTATGTG
This sequence comes from Lathyrus oleraceus, assembly GCF_024323335.1. Lineage (NCBI taxonomy): Eukaryota > Viridiplantae > Streptophyta > Magnoliopsida > Fabales > Fabaceae > Lathyrus > Lathyrus oleraceus. Next base: position 26,094,716 of record NC_066580.1, on the reverse strand, counting down.
TTTTTAATCGCAATGTCGCGGATAGCAAGAGTCGCCACCGACTTTTCTTTTATCCAATAAGGAAAGGTGGAAAAGAATAGGAAAGACCTTAATTTAGATTTTGGGTTCGGGAGGTACATTATACAAAGGGAAGGTGTCAGCACCCTTTGTATCCATGGTTATCCATGGGCTCTTAATTGCTTGATCACTTATGTTTGTCTGGAAAAAGTGGTTGTGAATTGTTTAGAAAATGTTTTGAAAAGAGAATTTAACTTTGTAATGATTCTTGTATGAATGTATACAAAGTGGTTATCTCGTTTAGTTTTGAAAGTTGTTTAGAAAAAAATATAACTCGGTAATGATTCTAGTATGGATGTATACCAAGTGGTGATTTTCTAAAAGATGTTTTGAAAGGTGTGGGGTGTGAAAAATATTTTAGGTTGTGAATAAGCAATTAAGAGTTATACTTGTCCAAGGTCTTTACGGGCATTTCCTATCCTTATGAGGGTAAAACTGTCCTTACTATTGAGAAGTAAGTAGTTTTATCCTTTGGATGTAAAAGGGTCATCGTAGGGTCCTCGATTGGTCATTAAAGGCAACATTTGTAAGGATACCTTAGCATTCGAAGGGACGATCATCATTTAACCGTAGGCTACAACGAAGGGTCATCGAGGGGCAAAATCATATATTCGCAGGCAACATCCGAGGGACTATGATTTATTTTATCGGGACATGATGATTTAATCGAAGGGTCTTTGCTAAGTGTATCCCCACATTCGCGGGACATAACCATAATACCGTAATATCGTAAGGCAACAAAGAGAAGTCCAAGATCGCATATTTAAAGGCAAAGTTTTACAATTAATTAGATAGCCGTAACCGATTAAGTAATTAGGTCCACATTAAAATTGACGAAATCAATACATTAAAATCAGCTAGGGAATTTAGGATGAATCTCCACATAAAAATTAAGTAATTCAGAATCCATCTCCATAAGGGTATCCCACACATAAAGTGGAATACCTAGCCGGCCGTTTCCTCGGGAATATGTAAGCCTTTACACAATTTAGCACACGGGTTAGAACATCGAGATAAAGTACAATTGAAAATTGCACCACAACATAAAAACAACGGTCATAAAGTCAGGCCAAATGATGCAGAATTATAATGAATCTTGATTAGATAAACATAAGGCAGAACAGAAAAGAAACAAAACAGCCACTGCCCCGTTCGCTCCTGCTTCGCCTAGCGAAGACTTAGCGAGTGCTCGCTACAGGCTCGCTTAGCGATGTGCTAGCGAGCTGCTACGGGTTTTGAGCTTGATAGCAGCATGATTCCGGCACCCTGAACTTTTATGGCATTTGATTACAGGAATAGCATGGACAAACATTCAGGATATTCAAGCATACTTAAATTCACATGTGAAATCAAATTACATATCCGAAAATTTAATCATGATGCCTTATGTATGTAGAGATTACCGATTAAAAGCATAAAACAGTAGCGATACGCAAACCTGTTTGCAACTGAGCTGCGATGTTGAAGGGACTGATCACTCTTGGTATCGGATGGAGTTGGGCGGCGGTAGCTTCGGCGCAGATGAGCGGCCTTCAGGGTTTCTTTACTCGAAATACTCTAAGTTGATCTCCAGGGTTTCTATGCCAGGGTTTCCGTCCGTCTTCCTCTGTTTTTTTTTCTTCTTTTCGTGACTGGAGCTTGGCTATTTATAATGCTCTTGTTGTGACCTAATGGGCTCAGAATGAAGCCCGAAAATTCTGATGTTCGCAAGCTTCGCTAGGCGAGCGTTGTAGCAAAGGGTTCGCTAGGCGAAGGATTTGCTCGCCTAGCGAGCAGGCCATTTGTGACCTAATGGGCTCAGAATGAAGCCCAATAATTCTGGTATTCGCAAGATTCGCTAGGCGAAGGAGTTGCTCGCCTAGCGAGCGAGCTAGTTTGGGCCTTTTTCTGGATTGGGCCTGTTGTGAGCTGGGCTTTTGTTCCTTTAAGGTCAGTGCCTTGCAGAATAAGTTGAAGTGCTTCGAGAAATGTTTTGCGAGATTAATGGGCAAATTTTGGGGTATGACAGCTGCCCCTGTTCAATATTCTTGAACCGAGAGAGTTAGGATGGCAGGTATGCCATTCGTGGTCTGGAGGTGGAAGATTATTGAACACTAGAATGCCCCAAAAATTTGCACTTGTCAAATAGTCTTGATGGAGATGGGCTTAAAGATGCCATCCAGGAAGTTTGATGATGAGAGCTTCAGATTGTGTCGTACGTTAGACGATATCTGAAGCCATGGGTATCATATCGGGTCATGCGCTAGACCGTATAGTGAGTCCTCCATTATGCTGTCGACTTCGCTGGGGAGTCAGAGTGTGTTATACGCTGCTGGGGATAAGGGATCAGAATGGATCATACGCTAGACCGTATCTGAATAGCAGAGTGAGTTGTTCATTAGGCGGATGACTTTGCTGGGGAGGAAAGATCCGAATGGATCGTACGCTAGATCGCATCTGAGTTGCAAGATGAGCCGTCCATTAGGCTGTATCTGAGGATGAAAGGGGTAGTCGTACGCTAGACTACGCTTCAGAATGTACCGTACGCCAGGTAGCCTGTGAGGAGATGAACATCCGAATGGGTCGTACGCTAGACCGTCTCTGAGCAGAATGGGATGTCCGTTAGGCTGAATCTGATTACGAAAAGGGGGTAGTCACACGCTAGACTACACTTCAGAAATGTACCGTACGCTAGGTAGTATCTGAGGGAATGAACATTCGAATGAGCTGTACGCTAGACCGTCTTGAAATAGTTGAAGGAATCATATGTTGTGCTGAATCAGAGTGAACCGTAAGCTAGGTTATATCCGATGATATTTGTTGTGTTTGCAGTAAACGTCTGGGATGAGTTTAAAGATGCCCTCGTTAGGAGGATGTCAGAGCTAGCCAGACTGAATATTCACATGGATTATATCTGAAAGATGTCTCCGAATCTCGAATGTAATCGATGAAGATATCCGTCTGAATGGATCTTTATTTTGACTGTATCAGGAGGATAATTAACCTGAAAAATAAAGTTAGCTTTATGCCATGTCATGATGCATGGGATGTTTTATGCTTCTGAACATAAATGCGGTCATTGTATGCATGTGCATGATGTGAAATGATGTGAAATGATGTAATGAATGAATTATGCGTCTGAACAGTTTTTTCTGGCGACTTCCTGGGGAAGATAAATCTCATTCTTCTGGTCGGAGATATTTGTATTGATGACCCTTTCTTAGCTGAGGATACTTGATTTCTGCCTGATGGTGGAAATATCCAACAGAGCCTGGCTGGGGATAGAAGAGATGACCAATCTGTCTGGTGATGCCGACCTCTTCTGGGAGATAGCTGGTTTTTGTTGGGGAATAGAATTAGCAATCGGACTTGTTAGAGAGCATGGTTAGACCTTCTCCTTGACCCTAAAGTCTTTTCGTAATTGCTATTGCAATTCTATGCATGTATTTTTGGTAAACATCGATCATATTCAAATGCATATATTAATTCAAATTAAATCAATGGACGCTTATGCAGACAAAACAGAGAAAGTACACAAAAGCATCTTTTGGAAATAAAATTGTATTGATTTTGAAAGGTGGCCTATAAACAGGCAATTTGAATACACGGAGACAGAAATCCTAGTAAGAGGAAATTGTCAAGAAAACAAAGAGAAAGCTATGCAGAAAAAGTCCTATTGATATTAGCTCCGCTACTGTCATTATGTCTTTAAGCATCTCATCTCCTGCTGTTGGATGGAAGTGATTGGCTTGTTCAGTCCCTTTGATTTGGGTGAAGCTGACCGAGAACGGGACATAGTCATACGCTTTAATCCCTAATTTTTTCCTGGACCGCCTTTTCAGGTTTTCAGTCCACCAGGATACCCTTTTTTGTCCAAGCCGCCTTTTCAGGTTTTCGACTTGCCGGGTGTACATGCGCAGTATTTTTTTAACTATGTCCGTGTTCACGGGATGCGGGGATTCTTCGTCATAGCAAGCATCATGGCTCCACCAGAGAATACCTTCTTAACTACAAATGGCCTTTCGTATGTGGGAGTCCATTTGCCTCTAGAATCACCTTGTGGTAGAATGATACGCTTTATTACCAAGTCGCCACTTCGGCATTATGGTGTTTTATTTTGAACTGCGTGCAGAGTTCAGTAATCATCTTGTTGTTCGGATTAGCACCATTATCAGTGATAGCTCTTTCAGGAGACAGCAGGTTCCTCAAATAGATATTTGACAGAATCCATCTTAGCAATCAATAAAGCGGTATGGTTCAACATATACTGTCTTAGTCGGCGAGCAGCCCAGGCCAAAGCGCAACAAGCTTTCTCGAGCTGTGAGTATCTTGTTTCGCAGTCGGTACCTTTTTGCCAAGGTGGTATATTGCATGCTCTTTTCGACCAGACTCGTCATGTTGTGACAGTACACACCCCATTGAATTTTTCTAACACGGTCAAAGACATGATTAGAGGTCTTCCTTCAACTGGTGGTATCAGAATTGGAGGTTCTTGGAGATGCTCCTTGATTTTGTCTCGGTAATTTGAAGATGGATTTGCAAGTAGCGGTCAAATGGGAGCTAAATCGGGCGACGTGGTCCAGATTCACAATTTCGATCGATGCCTCATGCGGCTGAATAGTCCTTTCTTCTTGCAGTAGTCTGGCAAGTTCTCAGGTACCTCACAATCTTCTTCACTTCCATCCTCGGCTTGGTAGATCGGATTTTCAAAGTCATAATGAACAGTAGCAGAATTATTACTAACAGGATCCAGAGTGGATATGGATCGGCAAATTGTTACGTGAGTGTGTGCAAGAATACATAGCTTTGTTTAAAAGATGACAGGAAAGATAAAGAGCGCAATATTTGAATGCAAAAAGTCCATTGATTTATTGAATATGAATATGCTTATGAAAATGACAAAACCCTTGAAAAATTAGCTATTGTGCCCCGGGCATAGACACAATGCTTTAAAATGCTAAAATAGCAATAACAATTACTCCTGACTAAAGGAAATCAGGATAGTGTCTTCAGCCTTCCAATTATTGAGTCCGTCACCAATTGTTGGGAAAATCCAGCTATCCAAGTCATAATCGTTATCAGTATCTTCCATAGCATTGACAGTCTCGTCATGATTAGACGGAGGAGCAGTGATGACATTAGGAGTCTCCGGAGGATCAGAGGTAGCCGTCTGTACCTTTCCACTTCGAATGCCGCTTTCAACATGTTCACCTGTTAATATAAGTTCAGTGAAACCCAATGAGGAACTTCTCAATAGATGGCTGTAGAATGGGCCAGTCAATGTGCTCATGAACATGTCCACTAATTCTCGATCGGTCATAGGGGGTTTGACTCTGCCAGCCAAATCTCTCCATTTCTGAGCATATTCTTTGAAGCTTTCTTTAGATCCCATAGTCATATTCTGCAACTGTAGCCGAGTAGGCGCTAGTTCAGAGTTATACTGGTACTGTTTATAGAAAGCTGTTGCTAAATCAGTCCAGGTGCGGATGTCAGAGCTCTCGAGCTGATAATACCATTCCAACTGTGTGCCAGACAGACTCTCTTGGAAGAAATGGATCCATAGCTTCCTATCAATGGTATGCGGCTGAATCTTTCTCACATACGCTCTCAGATGCATCTGAGGACAGGACGCACCATCGTACTTAGTGAAAGTGGGGATCTTGAATTTGCGAGGAATGGTCACATCGGAGACCAGACCTAAACTTTCGAAATCCAGACCGGGCGCCTTCTGACCCTCCATGGCTAGCATATGTTCTTCCAGCAACTTGTACTTATCATCTCTTGGAGAGTACTGTTCCTTTTCATAATCTTCATCGTCATCCTCAGGGTTGGAGAAATCAACATTCTCCTCCTCTGAATCATTCTCCGTCTCCTCTTCGGGACCATTCGGAATTCCAAACTTGACTCCCGCGGCCTGTCTTTTAAGCCTTCTTCCCGTGTTGATGTAACTCACAGGTTTCTTGTCTTTCTTCTTCTCGAGCAAAAGAGCCTTCAGTTCCTCCTGCCCCTTGGATAAGTTCAAGATCATCTCTTGGAGTCGAGCATTTTGAGCCTGGAGATCCTTGACAGTTTGTTCGAGGTCCATTTTTCTGTTTGGAGGAAAACCGTGAGAACACTGATCCCTTTAGAGTACCTGTTATGCAATGTTATGTTATGCTATGCAATGTATGAAATGTTTTCAATGTTTAAAGTCCTTGAAATGGTTAGTACAATGCCATGATGTCATGATGTTATGATGTTAAGTAAATAACAAGCACAAGCAAGTCACGCAACCATCATTCCTAAGTTTTTAAGGCTTGCATGAGTTCCATAGGTAAGTACCTTCCCCACTGAAGTTTGGTTGGTTCAACCTGTCCTAGAATAGTAACCGGGTTTTAGAAGGATCTCCAATCATTGACCTTCCTTTAAGTCCACTTCAGTGCAACACCAAGTGGTCGACCGAAGCTTCCCTAAAGTCCAATCTCAAAGAGTGTAGTATCGAGTCTCAACCAACCCCAGTCGGAACCGAAGTCAGTTATCTCACTACTTTCTAATGGCTAGGATGAGTCAGTTAGGGTTCTAAAGGTATGGTTAATGCTTCGATGACACCACGCGGAAGCCAAATTTTTCCTCAAGTAAACATGAGGAACACCAGGACCTCCAAAGTGTCACATTAACCGTAGCCATCATTTTAACCATTCCAGTATACGCCGGATAGTCGCGATGATCTATTGCTACTTACCTAAGGCACACTAGATCTGGGTGTAGGATGTTTCACTCAAGCATACCCTTAAAAGAAGGAACAATTTGAAAACATAAATGATTTTTTAAGGTGACCTCTCTTCCTTCATCCCCAGCAGAGTCGCCAGTTCTGTCATACGGTGAACTGACTTTATGTGTTTTTAATCGCAATGTCGCGGATAGCAAGAGTCGCCACCGACTTTTCTTTTATCCAATAAGGAAAGGTGGAAAAGAATAGGAAAGACCTTAATTTAGATTTTGGGTTCGGGAGGTACATTATACAAAGGGAAGGTGTTAGCACCCTTTGTATCCATGGTTATCCATGGGCTCTTAATTGCTTGATCACTTATGTTTGTCTGGAAAAAGTGGTTGTGAATTGTTTAGAAAATGTTTTGAAAAGAGAATTTAACTTTGTAATGATTCTTGTATGAATGTATACAAAGTGGTTATCTCGTTTAGTTTTGAAAGTTGTTTAGAAAAAAATATAACTCGGTAATGATTCTAGTATGGATGTATACCAAGTGGTGATTTTCTAAAAGATGTTTTGAAAGGTGTGGGGTGTGAAAAATATTTTAGGTTGTGAATAAGCAATTAAGAGTTATACCTGTCCAAGGTCTTTACGGGCATTTCCTATCCTTATGAGGGTAAAACTGTCCTTACTATTGAGAAGTAAGTAGTTTTATCCTTTGGATGTAAAAGGGTCATCGTAGGTTCCTCGATTGGTCATTAAAGGCAACATTTGTAAGGATACCTTAGCACTCGAAGGGACGATTATCATTTAACCGTAGGCTACAACGAAGGGTCATCGAGGGGCAAAATCATATATTCGCAGGCAACATCCGAGGGACTATGATTTATTTTATCGGGACATGATGATTTAATCGAAGGGTCTTTGCTAAGTGTATCCCCACATTCGCGGGACATGACCATAATACCGTAATATCGTAAGGCAACAAAGAGAAGTCCAAGATCGCATATTTAAAGGCAAAGTTTTACAATTAATTAGATAGCCGTAACCGATTAAGTAATTAGGTCCACATTAAAATTGACGAAATCAATACATTAAAATCAGCTAGGGAATTTAGGATGAATCTCCACATAAAAATTAAGTAATTCAGAATCCATCTCCATAAGGGTATCCCACACATAAAGTGGAATACCTAGCCGGCCGTTTCCTCGGGAATATGTAAGCCTTTACACAATTCAGCACACGGGTTAGAACATCGAGATAAAGTACAATTGAAAATTGCACCACAACATAAAAACAACGGTCATAAAGTCAGACCAAATGATGCAGAATTATAATGAATCTTGATTAGATAAACATAAGGCAGAACAGAAAAGAAACAAAACAGCCACTGTCCCGTTCGCTCCTGCTTCGCCTAGCGAAGACTTAGCGAGTGCTCGCTACAGGCTCGCTTAGCGATGTGCTAGCGAGCTACTACGGGTTTTGAGCTTGATAGCAGCATGATTCCGACACCCTGAACTTTTATGGCATTTGATTACAGGAATAACATGGACAAACATTCAGGATATTCAAGCATACTTAAATTCACATGTGAAATCAAATTACATATCCGAAAATTTAATCATGATGCCTTATGTATGTAGAGATTACCGATTAAAAGCATAAAACAGTAGCGATATGCAAACCTGTTTGCAACTGAGCTGCGATGTTGAAGGGACTGATCACTCTTGGTATCGGATGGAGTTGGGCGGTGGTAGCTTCGGCGCAGATGAGCGGCCTTCAGGGTTTCTTTACTCGGAATACTCTAAGTTGATCTCCAGGGTTTCTATGCCAGGGTTTCCGTCCGTCTTCCTCTGTTTTTTTTTTCTTTTCGTGACTGAAGCTTGGCTATTTATAATGCTCTTGTTGTGACCTAATGGGCTCAGAATGAAGCCCGAAAATTCTGATGTTCGCAAGCTTCGCTAGGCGAGCGTTGTAGCGAAGGGTTCGCTAGGCGAAGGATTTGCTCGCCTAGCGAGCAGGCCATTTGTGACCTAATGGGCTCACAATGAAGCCCAATAATTCTGGTATTCGCAAGATTCGCTAGGCGAAGGAGTTGCTCGCCTAGCGAGCGAGCTAGTTTGGTCCTTTTTCTGGATTGGGCCTGTTGTGAGCTGGGCTTTTGTTCCTTTAAGGTCAGTGCCTTGCAGAATAAGTTGAAGTGCTTCGAGAAATGTTTTGCGAGATTAATGGGCAAATTTTGGGGTATGACAATGCAAATGAAAAACAGAGCAGCTCGCTAAGTTGAAAACCCGAAAGGGCGGCTTAGGCAAAAATGAGCGTCTCGGTGGAGAACCCGCAAGGGTGATCCAGGCAAAAATTAGAGACATGAAAAAAAAAAGAATATTTGCATCCCGCTAGATTGAGTACCTCACCCTGGGGCAATATAGGCAAAAATTAGGGATTTGGCAAGTAACTGCATCCTGACAAGACTTTCTGTTCCGCAATCGTCTTTTCGTCAGAAGTTCTCGATTCATCGTCGACTGAAGCTTCGAATACATCGAGATTCAAATTAGTAGAGAAAGGATCATTATGTTCAATGTAGCCCTCTTCCAAAATATATCACTGATTTCAAATTTGTACAGATCTATGGAGTCTTGCCATTTGCAGGCTACCATTCCATCAAATCAATTTGAGCTTTTTATCCAATTATTTGCACTCTTATTTGTTTCAATTCAACAAATGTTTTGCATGTTTTAATTGATAAAAATATCATTGTTTTAAACAAATAAATTTTTCAAATTTGTTGCTTTAAACAAAGTGAACATTCACAATGATGAAAGGATACTTAAGAATTTCTCAGTGCTCTCCCAAGGGTGGCATGATTTCTAACAGGTATGACATTTGTTCATATTCCTGGCATGGTTGTATCCTCTTTCTCCTGCTTTGTTGTTGGGGTTGTTCCCCAAGCAGAGTTGTTGTTGTGGGTTGTTCCCCAAGCAGAGTGCTTGTTGAAGACTTCGTTTTCTTCTTCAGCAGTAGTCTCTCTCCAGTGCAGTCGTAAGCGGAGTTGTTGTTTATCTCCTCAGCATGGTTGCTTTCTTTTTGAAGATTCAGTGGTTTGTGGATTAATATCCCTGTACTTTACCACTTTTCCTCAGCGCAGTCGCCTGCAGATTTGTTGCTATCTCTCCATCAGAGCGTTTAGCCTTCAGCAGAGTAGTGATTATTTTCCTCCTCAGCAGTTATTGATTTGTTTTTGGAAGGTGTAGCATTCAGTGGTTGATCCCCCAGCTCTCCTCCATATCCCCAGTGGGTCCCTCAGTGGATTCCCTAGCCGTCAGTAGATTGTTGGTTTGGTGGATTATATTTATGTTAAATCCCCAAAAGAGTTGGTATCTCCAACAAAGTCAGGATTGCATCTGTGATATATCCCCTCAGAGCCTCCGCCAAAACTGGTATTCTCGACAGAGTTGTTTGTGTGGCAGTTTCTGCTTGTTGAAATCTCTGTTGCCCCAGTAAGGTCAGTTGGTGGTCTAGCATCCAGAGATTGGGTTGATTTCCTGATTGCTTTTGATCCTCAGTAGAGTGGCTTGTTGCAGAATCTACTTGTGTGATCTGTTTTTTCCTTCAGTGGGTGTATCCCCGATGGAGTGGCTATTTGTGTCCTCCCCAGGTAGAGTTGCTTGTGTAGTAGATTCTACATGGATGACCTGTTCTCCCTTTGTGGGTTATTCCCCAGTGGAGTTGTGTGGATTTGCTTTCATAGCAGTTCTCGCCTGTGCAGTGAACTCTTGCTTCCCAGTTGGTACTGAGGATCCCCTGCAGATATCTCGGGATTTCTCCCGTTTCCCCAACAGATTTGTCTTTGTGGCCGTTGTTGCCTGTTGTGACTTTCTGTTCTCCAGTTGGGTTGATTGGTGATCCATCACTCAGAGATTTTGCGATATCTCTGATCTTTTGCCTCCCCGCAGATCTTTGTTTTTCAGCATATGGATCTCCAGCAGATTGGCTTTCCAGTTGGATTCTCCCCTGGAAGTATAGTACCGGGTGTTTGATTGCTGGGCTTGTTTGTGTTAGATATGTCTGTTTTGTCAGCATTCATCAAACATAAATCACGCATATTCATGCATAATCATAAACATTCAGATATTCATGTTGCATTTTTGACATATATCTCTTGTTTGTTGTCTCTTGCTATGGGTGATATAGATCTCAATAGATCTTCCCAAGCAGATGTCGGGTGTCTAAATCTCTCCATATAGAGTCAGCCCCATAAGCAGAAAGTGTCTATCTTTCCTTCTGCAGTTCCCCACTGAGATATATCCTCGTGGATGACGGTTTCTTCCGTTTACTCCCAACACATATATTGGGATGGATGTTCCTATTGAGTTATATCCTCATTAGGACGTGTCTTGATTCAGTCTGTCTTTTCGGTTTGACCCCGAATTGACATTTGTCAGCTGTTTCTCGTGCTTCCCTGAGGAATAAATGAATGAATTGCCCAGTAACCGGCAATAATTCTTTTATCCCCAACGGAATCTTTTTGGGCCTCTACCCTCATACCGGTAGTTGTAAGTCCTATGTTCCCTCTTCTTGGCGGAATTTGTGGTTATATACCTTTTATTCCTCAGCAAGAGTTGATTGGTTTTCTACCCAATATTCGGTAGTCGTAAATCCTAGTTTTTCTGCTCTTCAGCAGTTGGTGGTTTGTCATAAACCCTATCTTGTTCCCGTGCGGAATTGTGATTCTTTCATTCCCACGCGGAGTTGGTCTTCTACCCCGTATTCGGTAGATGTAAACCCTATCTTTTTATCCTCATCAGAGTTGTTGGCTACTACCCAGTATTCGGTAGTTGTAAGTCCTATCTCTTTTCCCCTAGCAGAGGTAACCTTTGTGGTTCGTTCTGGTTGATGGTGGATTTTGTGCTGTTGTGGTTTTATTCCCAACGGAGTCTGTGCTTTTGGTGGATAATTGTCGGTTGCTAGCAATCCTATCCCCAACCAGAGTTTTGGTATTCTACCCCGTACTCGGTAGATGTAAACCCTAATTTCTCCCCTTTGCAGAGTTAACCTTGTTGTTCATCCTAACCGATGATGGTTACTCTTTGTGGTTATCTTCATTCAGTATTCGATGTTGATATTCCTCCCTTGCTTCTGGATAATTGCCTTTTGCTAGCAATTGTATCCTCAGCAGTCTTCTGGATCATTGCCGTATGCTTGCAATGTTATCCCCTTTGAAGTTGCCAGCAAGTCCTTGTGGATAATGGTTGTTTATGCAATTCATCCCCGGATCATTGATTTTGTATCAATGTATCCCCAGTGAGTCTTCTTTCATTTACCCGTTTGCTTGGTAGTGATTGTTGCTCCCTTTGATTGGTCATCTTTATATACCTAGTTGGTATCCCGATGTCTTTCTTTTCGGTCGATTTATCCTTTATTAACCCAATAACCGGTTGTGGATAATCTTCCATGCGAGTGTGTTATCCACGTTCTGACGGTAATGGATAATATATCTCATGCACTCTTCAGTCGAAGCCTGTTGTGTTTCCCCAGTCGAGTAAGATTCGTATTCCTTTGTGGAATTGAATATTTGTTTTCTTGGATAATTGCCGGATGCTTGCGATTTATCCCCTGTGAGTTGTCTTTCGTTTACCCGTATGCTTGGTAACGATTGTCTCTCTTTTTGGTTGTTCACCTATTATATACCCAGTAACCGGTATCTCTGGTGTCTCTTCCTTTTCGAGTATATTACTCACGTTCTGACGGTAATGAATAATATATCTCTTTCGCTCTTTGGTTGGAGTCCTTTGTTGATTTTCCCCAGTAGAGTAAGATTTGTATTCTTTGTAGAATCGAATATCCATCCTTTGACCGGTTTGTGTTTTGGATGATGAGTGTTTTGGCATATATACCAATTCACGTTTTCGGTAGGTCACCTATTATATACCTTGGTATCCTTGGTGTTTCCTTCCATGCGAGTATATTATCTACATTTTGACGGTAATAGATAATATATCTCATGCGAGTATTCTATCCACGTTCTGACGGTAATGGATATTATAACTCATGCGCTCTTTGGGTTTATGTCCCCAGTTGAGTAAGGTTCGTATTCCTGTTGCGGATTCGAATGTCCATCCTGTAAGTCGATTTGCTTTTTCAAGCCCTCCTTTTGGATGATGAGTGTTTTGGCATATATACCAATTCACGCTTTGGTCGGTCACCTATTATATACCCCGGTATCCCTGGTGTTCCTTCCTTTCTACTCCCTATTATGACCTTGGTCCCCTGTGGAGTCAGATTTTCCTGAGTTGATGTACCTTTTTAGGTCTTTCTCAGATGTTGGTTGATTAATATCTCTCACCCTTATACCGGTCTTAGATATTCATTCTTCTTGAGTTTGTTACCCTTATACCGGTAACACCTCATTTCTTTGTTGCTTCCCCAGGGGAGTCTTTTTGTTAGACCTTCTCCCGTGGAGTTTCCTGTTTGTGATTTTACCTTTTTGCTGTATTGGCGTTTTCCCCAATATATGCAAATTTTCTCCGGCAGGGACATTCTTTGTGAACCTTTTCCTTGGTCCGAGTCCGGATTTTCATCCGAAGTATCCTTTGTGGATAGTTTGAGTCAGCTTGTGTCTTTCCAATGGAGGTGTCTTCCTTTGGAATTTTTCTTTTCCCTGTTTGATTCCTCCATTCCCCAGTGAGGTCTCTAGTCCAGTCGTGTCTTAGTCACGCAGTATCAGTTTGTCCCCTAATTCAGAGTCGTGTCCTGCTCACGCGCTCTTTTTCTTTCTTTCCCCAATAAGAGTCCCCGTGAGAGTCTTGTTAGAGTCTCTGTTCCTGGTGAGTGTATTACTCCGATGGATCGTCTTTTCTTCTGTGTGAACCATATCCCCACAAGGTTTGTGTCTTTTACATGCATACATTTGCATCATGAGGTCTCTTAGGGACCAAAATTTGTCTCATTACTGTTATTTAAGCCCATTCTACAGCGTCAAGATGAAGATTTCTAAACTTCACCTCTCCGGATAGAACGACCTTTAATAGGGGCATCTGTAAGACCCCAATTTTGTCCCTAAGATCCCTCATGGCATCATATCATATCATATCATTGCCTCAAGGATCATTGTGCACCTTGCCTCCTTCCCTGTGGGTGGGCCATGTTTTGAGAGTGATTTCTTGATCACCAAGCATGTTTTTCATTTGTATATCATTGCTTTTCATTTGATTACTAACCAAAAGTACAAAAATATGTCATCTAACCCTTGTCTTGCAGATGAAGCAATCAATAGTCAAGACAGCCAAAGGCAGCCATTGAGCAATAGATGGTGGCCATTCTGAAGAATTTCGCCACCATGATCATTCATAAGAACTTATATGAGCTATGACATCATTTTGAATCAGAATCTCAAGTGGTAGAGGCTTGAATCTCATCAAGGCATTCTTCAGTCAACTGAAACCCTATCCAGTCAACTGCCAAGTCAACTGTGATTTTTGGAGGTGGGAAGTGATGAGAAATACTTCATTCATGTTCAAACAAGTCTCATTTGACATTTCAAACATCAACATTGAAGAAAATAAAGTCAGGTCAAAACTTTCCAAAAATAGAAAGTGACCTATAATTCAAATTTGCCAAAAATGGAAATGTTTTCTCCTCAAGATTACATGACCAAAAATGCTTCAAATGAAATTTTGTTGAACATGAAAGTTGTAGATCTTTCTCTCCCATTTCCAAAATGTCCAAGAACATCAACTTCTCATTTGTGGTTGAAGAGATATGATCAAAAAATGCAAGGGGTACATGGAACTTCAAACATGTATAACTTCTCAACCAAATGACCAAATGAAGTGGTTCTTTTTGACAAATTCCTCTCTTGAACTCTACTATCCAATTCATGCATCATATTCCATGCATTTTGATCACAAAAATATTGGCATTTTCATTTGAATTTTGTAGGGAAAATCCAAATTCAAAAATTGTGCATTGCTTTCACTTCCAACCAATTGCATTTGCTTCCAAACAGGTTTTTAAGTGCATTTCCAAGCAAATTCGTGCACTGTAGCATTGCATGCATGCATGAGGGGTGAATTGGGCAATTTGGCATTACACTTGGTTTTCACTAATTACTTTGGCATTGGTTAATTGTGATTAACAAGCATCATTAGGAGATCATATATAACCATAATCCTAACAGAAATTCAGTAACCACAATTCACAAATCTCAGATCTAGAAATTTCTCTCCAATTTTCTCTCAACTTTTTCATCCAAATTCTTCATAAACATTGCCTTGTTCTTGATTTGTTCATCATCCACAAGCATCATTGAAGGTTTTAGAAGCAGGATCTAGAAGAATTGAGCTGATTCGAGGACTGTTGAACCTTGCATCCATTAATGGCAATTGAAGATTCAAGAAAGATCAAGCACTGTTGAGCTATTATTCTTCATCCATTCATTCATCTGAGCATTGGAGAACATCTGTTTCAGCTTTCCAGGACCTGAATCGAGCCATTCCACTTCTGTTGCTTCTTGAAGGTCAGAACTCGATTGCTTCCATTCATGAAATTATTGTGTGCTTATGGTAGATCTTTGAATGTGGAGTACACTGAGCTTTGTTTCGTTAATTTTCATGGAGAAATGTGTTAGATATGCTAGATCTAAGTTTGACATGTGAATGTTCTCTTGCTCGATTCTTCGAACATGTGCTGAATTAGATTAAATTAGTTGTGGATATGTGATGTATGATGAAAGACGAGTCCATTGGTATGCGCATTTTGAATTTCTGGACATGTTTGTTCTTGAGGATGATGAACACGATGAATGTGTTTGAATGTTAGGGTTTGCGTTTTCCAGAACCTGTTTGATCTTCATGAGCGTGTGTTTGCATGTAATTTCATGTTTAAGCCCATGCACTGGTCCAGCGTGGCCTCAACATGTCATAAGGGAAAGTTTTCAAAGACTTCTTTCAAAGCTAAAAATTTTGTTTCAACCTCTAGGACTTTAGAGCTTTTACATATTGACTTATTTGGCTAGTGAAAACAACCTTTATTAGTGGTAACAGGTATGGATTAGTCAATGTTGATTACTACAATAAGTGGACTTGGGTAAAAAAATTTAAACACAAGGATGAGTCACACTCTGTGTTTGCTACCTTCTGCTCCCAAGTGTAAAATGAAAAAGACTTTAAGATTGTTAAAGTCAGAAGTGATCATGGTGGAGTATTTGAAAATAAAATCTTTGAAAAACTCTTTGATAAAAATAACACTTCCCATTGTTTCTCTTGCCCTGGAACTCCTCAATAGAATGGAGTTGTAGAGAGGAAGAATCACACATTGCAAGAAATGGTCAAAACCATGATCAATGAAACTAATATTGCAAAGCACTTCTGGGAAGCAGTAGTCAGCACAACGTGTTACATTCAAAGCAATATCTCAATAAAATCTATTCTGGGTAAGACTCCATATGAATTGTGGAAGAACAGAAAACTCGACATTTCATATTTTCATTCTTTTGGTTGTTCATGTTTTATTTTAAACACTAAAGAGAACTTGAACATGTTTGATTCTAAAGCACAAAAATGTATCATGTTAGGATACTCTAAACGCTCAAAAGGCTACAAAGTATACAAGACTGAAACAAGAATTATTGAGGAATCAACCCATGTTAAGTTTGATGATAAGCTTGACCTTGAAAAGTCAAAGCTAGTTGACAAACTTGTAGATATGGAGATTAGTTACTCAGACTCTGAAGGAAAGGAATATGAAGTGAGAGACTCTGAAGGAACCCATCACAAAATTGCTCAATCAGAAACAAAAGTTTTTGTCACACCAACGCCTCTGAGGAAACAAAGGTAAGGATATTCTCATCATGAGGAATTGATTCTGGGAGATAAGACAGAACCTATCAAAACCAGAGCCTCATTTAAACCATATAAAGAAATTCTTTTATGGTTGGTGTCTTTAATAGAACCTACTTCCATTTATGAAGAACTTCTAGACATAGACTGGATTCTGGTAATGCAAAATGAGTTAAATCAATTCTCCAGAAATGGTGTATGGGATCTTGTGCAAAGACCCAAAGGAATCCATGTTACTGGAACTAAATGGGTCTTCAGAAATAAGCTGAATGAGAAAGGAGAAGTGGTAAGGAACAAAGTCAGACTGGTTGCACAAGGCTATAGTCAACAATAAGGAATTGAATATACTGAAACCTTTAGTGGTCAGAGTAAAGTCTATATGTCTCTTAATTTCTTTTGCTGTAAATCATACCATCACTTTATATCATATGGATGTTAAGAGTGCATTTATAAATGGTTACATTACTGAATAAGTTTATGTACATTAACCTCCTGGCGTTGAAAATCATAAAAACATATACTTTGTTTACAAACTAAAAAAAAATTGTATGGTCTGAAACATGCTTCTAGAGCATGGTATGAAAGACTAAGCAATTTTATTTTGAAAAATTATATTACAATAGGGAAGGTTAATACAACTTTTTTTTTTGTAAATAATTCAAAAATGATATCTTAATTGTGCAAATTTATGTTGATGATATTATTTTTGGTTATGCTAATGCCATTCTTTGCAAGGAATTTTTTAAGTCTATGCAAGAAGAATTTGAGATGAGTCAGATGGGAGAATTAAAGTTCTTTATGGGGATTCAAATCAACCAAAGTTCAAAAGGAACATACATTCATCAAAGCAAGTACAGAAGGGAACTTCTGAAGAAGTTTAACTTGTCAGAGTGCAAACCAACAAAGACTCAAATGCATCATCCATGCATTTTGGAGAAAGATGAAAGAAAATAGGTATAACAAAAGGTATATAGAGGTATGATCAGTTCTCACTTATACTTGACCATTTCTAGGCCTGATATTCTTTTCAGTGTATGCTTATGTGCTAGATTCTAATTGAATCCAAGAGAATCTCACTCAACAGTTGTTAAGAGGATCTTTAGATGCATTAAAGGTACTACTAAACTTGGTTTGATTTATAGAAAATCCAAAGAGTACAAGTTAGTAGGTTATTGTGATTCAGACTATGATGGAGACATACTAGAAAGGAAGACCACCAGTGGAAGCTTTCAGCTTCTAGATGACCATCATATTTCTTCGTCCAACAAAAGACATTCAACAATAGCATTATCAACTACAGAAGTTGAATATATTATAGCATCTGGATGCATCACTCAGATACTCTAATGAAAAGTCAACTAGAAAACTATCAACTTTATGAGAGTAACATTCCTATTCTCTGTGATAATACTTTGTAATTTGTTTATCTAAGAATTCTATTTTGCACTTTAGAGTAAAACACATTGAAATTAAACATCATTTTATAAATAGATTATGTTCATAAGGGTGTTATAAATGTGAAATTTATAGATACAAGTTGTAAGACCCCAATTTTAACCCTAAGATCCCTCATGCAATTTCATCATAAGCATTAGCAATACCTTGGCATCCTCCTTACCCCTCTTTCATTGGGTTTGTTTTGGGAGAGATCACCAAGCACTATGTGATTGTATCATACTTGTATTTTATCATTTTTCACTAACCAAAATACCAAAAATATGTCTTTGTATTTGCCTAACTCTTTTGTAGGTAGGGCACGATCCCATTGATCTATCGAGTTCATATCTAGGGTTTGAGACCCTCATGAACAAAGAGCACAACCATGGATTGATACAAGGATGGTCACAAGAATCATATATGAGTCCCAATGATTTCTACATGTTATATTGATCAAGGTTTCTTCAAGAGTTTGAGGGTGATTTGTCTTGGAAACCCTAGTTTGACCGGGTATCTTAAGTAACTTCTCCAATAAGCTATCTCACCAATTGATCAAATTTATCAAGGGGCACTTCAAAATCCATAATATTATACATATATGATCTACCATGAGCCTATAAAGTCAAAGAGAGTTGAAGATTATCAAGTTGGTTGATGTTGGTTGGCCAAATGAATTCATCTGATCAAAACTAGGTCTCCCTAGACCCTATCTCCTACAATTTTCACCATATGAAAATGATTACAAGAGAAAACTTACTCTAAGTGACATTCCAAACAACTTTCATGTTGAGACCTAGATCTAGTTTTTCTTGGAAAATCATTTTCTATGTTGAAACATTATAGGTCATTTTGTCTAAACCCTAATTTGAATGTCAACTTCCCAAGGCCATAACTTGCTAAATTTTTATGATATGAAAGATTTACAAGTTGCACAATCAAATTAAAGATGTCTAATTCAACTTTGATGTTTGGAGTGAGAGCTAATTCAACTTTTATGAGCATGTGATATGAGGTTACATTATAGGTCATTTTTGACCTATACCATTGAACAAGTGATTTTTCCAAACTTCAAAAATGCATAACTCTATCATTTCAAATCCAAATGACATGAAATTGGTGACCATTTTTAAGTTCTTTGAAATAGATACAACCCTTATGAGGACACTTTTCTCATTTAAAGCTCACATAAAAAGTTAAGCAAGGTGGAATATTGAGATATATGGCTTGACACTTCGAAAAAATTTCAACATGTTGAAATTTCCAAACTTCCACCTCAAAATTCATCTTGATACAAGCTTCAAATGGAAAAGTGTTGAACATGAAATTTGTTCCTTTTGATCTCACCTTTCCAAAAAGTCTAAGTTCATCCATTTTGGAAAAGAATTGAATAGGCTGCGCATGGCTTGAACATGGCATCATCATTTGGAAAAGATCAAACTTCAAGTTTCCATGTACACTTGCCTAGCAAACCAAGTTGATTTCAGACTCTCTCACACTTATTTGTGGACCTAAAGCAATGATCTCATGGGCCTGTACACGCCCATGCACCCATGCATCATCCATTGCCAATTTTGGAAAGTCATTTAGAAGGTGCAATATCACATGATCCAACTATAAATAGAGCTCCATATGCTCAGAATTCAATAGACATTCGCGCTAGCTTTGATCCTAGACCCCTAACCCTTCCATTTGAGAGGATAATCCTGAGAATTTCATCTTGAAATTGAGTTGGAATCTCACTGTTTTGAGATTCAAAACTCCAGGGATCCAAGACCCTTTGTGCATTTCATTCTACTTCTACAAGCATTATGAGTGAGATCAAGCACGAGCCAAGGCAAGAACAGTTGAATCCAGACCTGCATTGAAGGTATTTTCCAGAAAATTTCATCTCTTCGATTCTCTCTCAATCTTGCTCAATTCTCTTGATTCTTTGGTTGTCTGAAGTCCTACCAATGTAGGCAAGAAGATTGAGTTGCTTAGAGGTCAAATCGAAGTAACTCAGTTGACACACCTCAAAATTCAACTCCTCATATCTTTCTATATTTGAGGAGTTAGTTAAAATTGAGGTCAGATTTGTGCTCTAATCCATTTTTTCTTTAAGATCATGTCCTCCTTTTTCATTTTTTTTGATGGTGATGACTGAACCAGTCCGACCAGGGTCACCGGAGAAGATGACCGACCTTTGGATGTCGGTGATGTGTTGGCACGGTTCAGAGCCATTGATCCCTTTTAAATTGTTTTAATCTAGTGCGTTGTTTTTAATTACCATGCTTGTGCCGCGTTGACTCAAGTCTACCATGGAACACGCGCTGGTGGCCACTTGATCTGCCACCTCAATTAATGAGGGAGATCAAGTGGTCCACGTTTTTCCTGATTATTTGAATTTCATTTTAATTGCTTTATTTTCATTCATATTAATTTTAATATTTGATCCAAAAAATATGAGAGTTTCACCAAAAATTTTCAAATAATTTCCTCTTTCATATTCTGAATTAAAAATATTTTTTAGATCATTATTAATATTTTTCATGATTTAATTGATTTTTCATTTGTTTTTAGTTGTTTAAAAATACTTTTAAGTCTTTAAAAATTCTAAAAAAAAATCTCCAAGGTCCCTTGATCTTGTTTGACCTATGATAAATCTCATGGCCATTTATTTGGTGTTTTAATGAGGTTTTAGGAATTTGACAAACCATATTTAATTTAAATGCCTTATTTTAATATTTTTAATTTGAATAAATGCCAAATAATTTTGTTGACCAATTGTGATGACTTGTTTGAGTTTGACTCTTGTTGTTGGGCCTTGGTCAAGGTTGATTTGACTTTGTCAAGTTAATATCATTGAATTTAGGGGATTGATGGAATGTACATTCCATCTCCCAAAATGAATAGATGATATTAATTTGGTAAAAGTCTTCCTTTGATCAATTTGAGTTTTCATCTATTCCCCTCCCACTTCATCTTATTCCCTTTCTTTATGCATTCATCTCATTTGGCCTATGATATATCAAAGTCCTAAAGCTAGCTGATTGAAAAATTAACATGAGTATGGATGAGATTAAGCCACACCTTTTGCATATTCTTTTTGTGTGTGGTATGTTTCATGAGCATAGTCCATAATACTATGTCTCTAACATACATTACCACCAAAATTCTATTACCCGACCTCAAATAGTTGTGACTTCTACATAAGTCCAATTACAATTGCTTAACATAACGCTAAATTTATGACATAAAAGGCATAACATTCTAGTTAGTGAGATTGTAAGTCTCCCCTCATTCATGGTATTGTGTGGAGACTTTGCCTTTTTTCCTTCCTTTGGAAGATGTCTTGGCTCAAGGATCCATGCTTGTGATAAGTGGGTTGAGTGTTCTCCAAAGAATGTCTTAAAATGAAAAGCAAAAGCAAACAATACTAACTTCTAACCTATTAACAACTAAATTTTAATTTCAAGCCATTTACTTTAATGACATTTAATTCTAGCTTTTATACATTTGTCATTGTTCATGTCATTCTAATTGTTTATGTTAATGCATTTTTCACTTTGTCCACTTGAACCATATTGTGTGATATATTTTGTTTGTGTATACTTTGCTTGTTTGTGTGGTCTTTGACCATTAATGTACATAATAACAACAAAAATCCTAAAAAACTTTTGTGTGGACTGTTGGCTTGATCCTGGACAAATGGACTTAGAATTTAGGCAACATTCATATGCTAAAGGACTTGGCCAATGCCAAATTATTGAGAAACCAAGTGTTTGCAATTTGAAACTTCATCTAATACATCATTCAAGATCCATCTGAGTTCATCTGCAACATGATCATTGTGAAGCTGTCATTTTGAACCTGTGACTTGTGAAATTCATCTGTTACATGGGTTAATCTTGAAGAATATCATGGAATGAATAAGCTTGGATGTGGCTATCTTTATTTGATGCCTTTGCTCTTCAAGATAATATAATTGTGCATTTGTGTGTTGCTTGATTCTAAAAGTCCAAGGGAATTCTGGGTTTCTATTGACATTCTTGTCTATTGGATTGCTACCCATTTGGTCAGATCTTTTCAACTCTTAACTTTTAATTTTGTACATAGGATTAATCTCTTCATCTTCTCCCCATTTCTTTAATTTCAAAATCTCTCTCTTCCTTTTTCAAAATCTTCTTTGATTGAACTTATTTTGTTCTAACTTTGACCACTTTGCAAAAAGATAGAAACTTTGGCTTTATGCCATTGTATTTTCAAACTTCTTTTCTTAAATCAAACTTGTAAATAAACTTAACTATACTTGACTTAAACTTTCAAAAAGCCAAAAAGAACTAACTCATTCAAAACCATTTTTAGGCCTTTGGGCCTTTCAAACTTAATTTTTGTTAAAAGCAATGCATCCACTTTGAAATTTGTATCACGAACTACGAGGTTTTGATCCCTCATTTTTATGTTGGTACGTAGGCACAAGACCGAAGGTCTTGCCAAACACAAAAATATAATTAATGAATTCTTTTCTAATTTCCCCCCATTCTATTTGTTTGTAAGCATCATTTTATACCGAATACGTATGCACACAAAAAGGGATCCCTAGTGTAAGACCCTAATTTTGACCCTAAGATGCCTCATGGCATCATAACATTACACATTGCATTTGCCTCAAGGATCATAGCATCTTGGCTCCTAACCTTTGGGTGGGGACACTTGTGAGTTGGTTTGAGATCACCAAGCATGCTTAAATTGTATATTATGGCTTTTCTCATTTTGTTTACTAACCAAAAGCACAAAAATATGTCACTAACATCTTTTGTTTTGTAGTTTGAGCAATCATAGGATCTGAAGCTCCTAGGAGACCCTATGCTCATTGATGTGGCCAAGTGAAGGTGAAAGCAAGCATGACAATGGTTCCCAAGGCTCTCAATCATCATATATGCCTCCCAAGTATCTCAATTTGTCAATTTGATCAAAGCAAACCAAAGGGCTTGAGGCTTGTTTCCCAAGGAAACCCTAATTCATCTGTACGTCAACTATGCCTTACTCATGAAGCAACCTCAACCCATGATCAAATACAATCAAGGGAAGTTATTCCAATCATCATTTCATGCATATTTGAGCTAATTTGAGTGTCCTCAATCATCAATTCATCAAGATTTGGGGTATGGACTTGAGAAGTTGATTAGTCAATTCATCTGACTATTTTGAAATACCCTGAGACCTAACCTTTGATGTGTTTGTCAAATGAAGATGACCCCAAGAGAAAATATGTTCTTAAGAACCATATGAACGACTTTTATGTTCATAAAAAATTTCTTTGAAGCTTGGAAGATCATCATCCATTTCAAAACATTATAGGTCATTTTGACTAAAACCCTAATTTTAGGTCAACTTCCCAAGGACATAACTCATAATTATTTATGATTTTGAGGTGGGATCAAATGCATTGGAACGTTTAAGATGTATACTTCATTTGTTATGTTGAACAAATTTTCATAATCCTAAAATAAATACATGTGATAATGCAAAACATTATAGGTCACTTTGGACCAAAGGCATTGAAATGTGAAAAAGTCCAACTTCAAGTGCTCATAACTTTCTCATCAAAACTCCAAATGATTCAAATTTTAAGTCCAAATTGATTGCCTTAAAAATATCTACAACTTTGATGTTGAAGGTTTTTCCATTTGAATCTTGCATCATTGAAACAAAAGGGCTTGAAATTGGTCATTTTTGAAAATTTTCACATGCACATGTTTTGCACCCTGAACTTTATGACCAATTTTCACCAATTTCCCAATTCAAAATGAAGTTTTGTTCAACATAACAATTGATCCTCATGTCAATAACTTTCCAACCATTACCCACAAGGCCATGTTTTTTTTTTGGAAGAGGCACTTTCGAAGAGGGGAATATTTTGGTGCATTTATGGAAATTTGATTCAAACTCATTGCACACTCCAATTACCTCACATCTGCACGTCCATTTCAGATCAAATTGACTTCAGCTTGCCATTCCAATAGGATTTGGGCCCTCAATGCGCCTGTACAGGCCCATGCATGGAGGCCCTCTCCGTTCATGCACATGAAATGCTCATGCTTGCCTTTGCCTTTTGCTATAAATAAGTGTGCTATGCTTCATTATTCCACAACCTGAAGGCGCCTGTTATGCTGCAAGAATCACTCCCTAACCATACCTAAAGGAATTCACTCTTTCAATTCAAAAATTTCAGATCTGATTTTCAACTACATTGGTTGATTTTCAGACTTAAAATTCCTTGACCTTGCTTCATCTTCATCTCTAGATCACACTGCAATCAATAGCTAAGAGGAATTATGCTCCATAGATCCATATTTCAGAGGGATTCCCATTTGAGCCAAATTGAAGAACCATTGTCATGAGCTTCTAAAAGTGAGAGACACAAAAGCCATTGGAAGAGTCCTAAGAGCTTCCTTGATTGATGGATTGCTTGAGTATTTGCTTATTTGCTTGCTTATTCCAATGGATGGGAACTACTTGGATCATCACTATGATCCCAAGAAGAGAACTCCAACCCAATCCATTCTTCTTCTTCCCTCCACTCTAACCCAAGCCAAAACTTTTGTGCAAACATTAACATTTGTTTTCAAAATTAGAAACCTAAGCATTATGCTTTTGATTTTCAAACTTTCTTTTCATAACACTTATTTTGAATTGAATTCCTAAGTCAACTTTGACCGTACTTTGTAAATACTTTTCATTGGTAAATATAACTCATTCAATTGTTTTGTGGTTTCAATGGCCACTTCTTATCAAAGCTTTTTCATAAACCATAACTATTAGGTTTGAGTTATCCTTGAGGTTGATATAATACTCACCTATATCCTTAGTGATGGACAATGAGTCTTCCATGCTTATTATAGGGTTAACCCCTCACTAGCATGTTGGAGCTATCCTCACATGGTGGATTTGTGGTTTAGGGTTGAGTTTTCTCCCTTGGATAACAAAAGACCTTAAGGCTTTTGGACCAATCAATTCACCAACTTGTTTTGAGATTTTTACCCCGAACTACGAGGTTTTGATCCTAATCTTTTTTAAGATGGTACGTAGGCAGTGGGTTTATCCATTCAAACACAAAATTGTAAATAATTTGTACATTCTTCTCTCATCTCCCCAATCATGTTTGCACAAACAAATTTTCATAAATACCAACCTTCCTTACAACAATTGTGAAAAGGGCTCCCTAGGAGTACCTAGGATGTTTTGGGTGCTTAAAACCTTCCCATTGCATAACCAACCCCCTTACCTTGATCTCTGACATTTTTATTAGTTTTTGATTCGATAAAACTTCTCGGTTTTTGTTCGCTTTCTAACCTTTCCTTTGGATAAATAGAAGTGCGGTGGCGACTCGAATTGTATGATTTACTTTTGATTTAGTCAATAAATCTAAAGGTAACGAATACCCCGTTACACCTAGGAGTACCTAGGACAGTTTGGGTGCTAACACCTTCCCTCTGTGTAACCAACCCCCTTACCTGTAATCTCTGACATTTTATTAGTTTTGATTTGAAAACTTCTTACTTGTGGGTTTTGTTCGTACTTTTTCCCTTTTCCCTTGGAAACAATAAAAGTGCGGTGGCGACTCTTGTTATTTGATCTCTAGCTTATCCATAGCTTGATGATCATGAATTTACTGCTACAGAAATTAAGTGACGACTCTGCTGGGGAGTATTCTCTAGTGGGTTTAGCCTACTTTTTGTGTGTATATATTTGTATATATGTGATGTTTGTATATATGTATATGTGATATAATCTGCTTGTTGTGCTTGGTGATCTTTGAGTGGTGAGATAAGTTCTAACCCGAACTTGAGTGCAATTAAGATATGAGGATGGTATAGTCATGTTCGACTTGTGTGGAGTAGTCCTTAACAAGTTGGCTTGAGATCCATCTGCTTAGTGGAGACTCTTTTGGATTTGGAAATGTCACACAAGTATATGTGGTTAGGAATTACTATCTCTAATTTGGGTCTGAGAAGCTAAGGACCGTAGAACATTTACCCCCTCTTGTCCTATTTAGGACGTAGTGCGGAAACTGTTCAAGTGTAGACTTGATAACAGTTGTTACGCGATACTACACTCAGACGAGTTTCTCTTGAGAATATTATGGGTCGATGAGTCAGTCGTCTTAACTTGTAATATCCGACAGATGGAATTAAGACTATGGGAAATTTTTAGAACATGATCTACAGGTTTTATCCTTAGTTCACTCCTTTGGGATGGTTCTTACCTAGACTCCATGCTCGTGACTTACAACAAACCCTTGATTCTTGGTTGATCCAATCAAGTCTTGTCAATATCAATGGAACTTGGGTGTTGATAAGGTGCAAACCATAATCCACCAAAATGGATGATTGATCTTGACAATGACTTGATTCATCCCTTGACCTTAGTTTGCCTTGTGTGTGATCCCTTATTTGTGATTGTTGCATTCATGCATTCATGCACATCATAACATTCATCACACGAAATTTTCAAGGAACTGAGGTATTATTTGCAAATATTTTTAGACCATGGATTGTGGACGAAGGAACACTAAGAAGTACAGTTTCAGATGTCCAGATTTGAAAGAGTTAAGGACGCTAGCATCTTTTGTATTAGATCCCTTGGACTTCAAACAACGTCATGGGAAGTTATTGTCTATCTTGTCTACTGATGTGGTTGAAGGACTCTTGAGTGTATTGGTGCAGTTCTACGATTCTCTCTACCGTTGTTTCACTTTCCCAGATTATCAGCTTGTGCCTACCTTGGAGGAGTATTCTCATCTTTTGGGGATACATGTTTCTAGTATAGTGCCTTTTAATGGATTGGAGGAGATTCCCCGATCTAGTATTATTGTTGAAGCTCTTCACTTGAAGAAGTCTGAGATAGAGGCTCATTGGGTGAAGAAAGGAGGGTTATTTTGGTTGCCATCTGATTTCCTCATCAAGGAGGCTACTGCCTTTGCTCAAGCAGGTAGTGTGGACGCTTTTGAAGCTATCTTTGTGTTGCTCATCTATGGATTAGATTTGTTCCCTAACATTGACGGTTTTATTGATGTTAACGCCATTAGACTTTTCTTGATTGGGAATCCTATGCCTACTTTGTTGGGTGATATGTATTTCTCTTTGCATCTAAGGAATTCTAAGGGTGGTGGAACGATTGTCTGTTGTATTCCTCTTCTGTACAAGTGGTTTATTTTGCACTTGCCTCAGACGCTTGCTTTTGTGGAGAACAAACAATGTCTACGGTGGTCTCAGAGACTTATGTCTCTCACTAATGATGATATAGTTTGGTATGATCCGTCTTTGAGCAGTTCAGAGATTATTGATAGTTGTGGTGAATTCTCTAATGTGCCTCTCATTGGTACACAAGGAGGAATTAACTACAATCCTGCTTTGGCCCGTCGTCAACTTGGGTTCCCCTTGAGAGACAAACCTAATAACACTTTGTTAGAAGGCCTTTTCTATCAAGAGGGTAAAGATCCTCAACATTTGAAGCAGAAGATTATGCATGCTTGGTATAATATGCATAGGAAAGGAAGATCTGAGCTTGGTCCGCGCAATTGTGTAGCTTTGGAAGCATACACTCTTTGGGTGAAGAAGAGAGCTTTGGAATTAAAGATGCCTTATCCTTGTGAAACACCTATGTCTATGGTTGTGGTTGAGCCATTAACTCTCCCTAACCAAGATGTAGAGGAGTTGGAAGACGCCCTCGTCAAGATGAAGCAAGAGAAAGACATGTGGGAAGATCGTTTCCGTGCTTTTAGCAAGAAGCATGAAGAGTTGCAATTGGAGTCTAAGGACAAAGATGTACTTATTGAGCTACTTGAAGACCGAGTGGCAAAGAGACAGAGAGAGCCGAAAATTTTATCTTCTAGCATGCCTCAGTCTTCCGTTGCTTGGAAGAAGATTATTGATCAGCTTGTCCTCGAGAAGACACAGATGAAGGCTTCTTTTGAGACCGAGATTCGTCGCATTCGAAGGAAGTACACGCCTACAGCCAGATCTACTGACGTTGTTTTTAGGGATCCTTAGGATGACTAGTCTTCTTTTCTCTTGTTATTTTTGTTTTGGTTTCTGAAATTGTACTCAGTGTAATCCTTCCAATTATATTAATGAAAAGAGATTTTTTTGGTCATATAAAAATTATTGCAATTGTTGATATATATATATATATATATATATATATATATATATATATATTTGCAAATGATATAGTAAGTTCCTTGAAAATAAAAATAATCAAGCATTGCATCTTATGCATCATTTGCATAAGAAGGTTTTCGCCAGATGTCTTATTGGTGTTTCTTCTGTACTTCAGCCAAGCTGACTCACCGATATAATACCTGAACCAATCATCTGAAAATCATGGAGCCTCTAGAGCAAGAGAACAGAGAATTGAAGGACGAGATCGCTCGCCTGACTCCCATGATGGAGTCAGTTCTTGCTGCTTAGAGTCAATCTTCTCCAACGCCTGCAACTCCTCCTGCAAGGACTGTTACTTCAGAGGTGGCTACCTCTACCATGCCTGCTACTGCCGCCCATTTCGCGCCAACTATGCCTGCCGGATTCCCGTGGGGATTGTCGTCCAACTTTGTGCCCGAAGGCTTTGCGCCTACTTTTGCTTCCATGTCGGCATCTAGCCCGGTCATGTCCGTGCCACCTCCCGTTATGCACACCTTTCCTCGCGTAGAGGACACCATCTATCACTCCGAGCCGTTTGAGGGTCCGGATGTGTACGAGAAGATGGATGAAATGAAGGATCAGTTTCCTGAGTTGCGCAAGGAATTGAAGATGCTGAGAGGTAAAGATTTTTTTGGGAAGAGTGTTGCTGAGTTGTGTTTAGTGCCCAACGTCAAGATCCCGATGAAGTTCAAAGTGCCTGACTTTGAAAAATATAAGGGAAACTATTGTCCACTCAGTCATCTTATGATGTATGCTCGCAAGATGTCTACTCAGACCGACAATGATCAATTTCTTATTCACTACTTCCAAGATAGTTTGATCGGTGTTGTGCTTCGTTGGTACATGGGATTGGACAGCGCCAGCATTCGCACTTTCAATGACTTAGGGGAGGCTTTTGTCAAGCAATATAAGTATAATGTGGACATGGCGCCTGATAGAGACCAGCTGAGGTCTATGTCTCAGAAGGACAAAGAGACATTTAAAGAGTATGCGCAGCGATGTGGGGAATTAGCTGCTCAGATCACTCCTCCTTTGGAGGAAAAAGAGATGACAAAGATCTTCTTGAAAACTCTGAGTTCATTTTACTATGAACGAATGATTGCTAGTGCCCCCAGTGACTTTACCAAAATGGTAAACATGGGGATGAGGCTTGAGGAAGGAGTCTGAGAGGGACGTTTGTCAAGAGATGAGGCATCAACAAGCAAGAGGTATGGTAGAAATTTCGGTAATAAGAAAGACAGTGAGACAAATGCAATAAGCAGTGGGAGGTAGAGGAGGCCTCAGATTAGAAGGAGTCCACCATCCCGTCAACATCATCATCAAGTATCTTCCGTTATCCCGGTATTTTCTAATCAACAAACAACACCAGTTCAACAACAATAATGTAAGAACAACAACGAACAAACACCTACAACAACAACAATACCGATAACAAAACTTTGAGAGGAAGAAGGTCTCTTTCGACCCGATTCCTATGTCTTACGCAGAACTCTATCCATCCTTGGTTCTCAAAAACCTGATCTAACTAAGAAACCCGCCACAGATTTCAGAACCACTTCCTTGGTGGTATAAACCTGAGCTCCGTTGTGATTTTCACCAAGGAGCACCCGGACATGATATTGAAAATTGTTATCCGCTCAAGTATGAGGTTCAAAAATTGATGAAGAGTAGTATGGTGTCCTTCGAGGACCGTGTGCCGAATGTGAAATCATATCCTTTACCCACTCATGGGAACTCTTCTGTGAATATGGTGGACGATTGTCCTGGAAAATTTAAAGTTTTTTATGTGCGGTTTATCCAAAGATCCTTGGTACAGATGCATAAGGATGTTTGTTTGGTAAGTGAATGTGAGCACGACCATGATGATTGTGTTGTTTGTAGTGTTAACCCGATGGGTTGTGAAGTTTTGAAAAGGGACATCCAACGACTGATGGATGAAGGCATGATTCAAATTGTTCAATCCCGTCATGTAGATGACGATGTTAATGTCATAGTGCCTGTTTTCAAGCAGCCTGAGAAGTTGGTAATCCAGTATGATTCCAGTAACAACAACAGTCAAAGATCAGTATCACCGTTGGTAATACGGTTAGCGGGCCCTGTAACACCCTTCTAAATACCCCAAAATATTTAATTAAAATGATAATAATTCAATCAGAGTAATTATGCCCCGAAGGGTGTCACACAATTATTTCACAACATTCATCAAAATAACCTGTCATGCTCATTTATTTAATCAAAATAAGGTTCTTTGCATAATTCGCAGCGGATACCAAAAATCAACATTTAAATCATGTACCACATTACATGTAAAGTGGATCAACAACAAAAATCAAACATATTCAAACATCCCATCCCGATGTTACATCTATCAGAGCATGACCCACTCTAAGGAGACTACACTAGACTCCAAGCATTTGCTTCTACTCAACTCACTGCTCGTTACCTGAAAAATAGTTGTAAGGGTGAGTTCTTCAATCAATATAACAAGCATTATACAACATTATGTAATGTTAAGTAAATGACGCATCAAGTCACCCCAACCAGACTACACACTCCATAACGGCAGTATCAACACGACATCATACTCATCAATAACATATAGCATATATATCTATATATAATTTCAAAACATGCTCAACACCAACAACATAACACAACGATTCACTCACTAATTCCTCGCAGTGGGAATTAGCTACAGCCCCACAGGCTATGCCATGCATTCATTATGCAATGAAACTCTACACATGCGGTACCGACTCTTCTTGAACATATAGTCCAAGCTCACCGATCCCTCCGGATACGGCTACTGAGCTCACTAGTCCCACTCATTGAGATCTAATGACTCACTCACTAATTCCTCACCATGGGAATTAGCTACAGCCCCAAAGGCTAGACTATGCACACTACTCATCTAGTATGCAAACATCAGCAACAATCCTCAACTCACTAATTCCTCACAATGGGAATTAGCTACAGCCCCAAAGGCTAGACTATGCATGCTAATCACCTCGCAATGCAACAACAACAACAACTCAAGAATAGACATATGCTCACACTCTAAGCCATAAAACAGTCTATTCACAAATGCATACATAACTGATACATTTACAGTATAATGCATACCAACCAACACATCTTGTCAATACATTTATCACAAAAGCATATCACCACATGCCATCAAAATCAAACACAGTATTAGCACACTCTACTAATACCTATACTACTCAAAACAACGGGAAATGATCCCTATTACATCATACCTCAGCTAAGTCTCACTACTCAGCCTAAACAGTCAAAAACTGCACAACAGCAGCACAGGAAATCACAATCCTGCCCATACGCGTATCGCCTATGCCCATACGCGTATTGCCCAAATCCTGACCCAGCCATACGCGTATTGCCCAATTCCATACGCGTATGCTACGCGTATCACTTCCCCATACGCGTACCACCAGAGACCATTTTACGTTCAAAATTTCATCTTCCTCATCCATACGCGTATTGCCTAGCGCCATACGCGTACCAGCCATCTCATACGCGTATTGCCTAGTGCCATACGCGTATGACCAGAAACCAGCATTCTCAGATCTGCAATGGCTTTCTGCTACGAGTTCTATTCGATCAAACCTTCCACAGTCCACATCTACACCGAAATCACTCGTATCATCTAACCCGAACCATTCCCCAATTCGATTTCACAACTCATAACATTATCACATACAATTCTTACGAATTTCTTTCGATTATCACCCAATTTCGTTCATCAATTATTTCCACAAATTCATCATACTCATCCAATTCAAAGGTAAATTAAAGGTCTATCACTACCCATGACATATTATCATATAATACCCGTCAATCAACGATAAACCCCCCTTACCTGAGTTAATCCGGCAGCCTCTGAGCTCCAAGCTTCTCCTTCCTTCAACCTTCGTTCTCTGGTTCTCTTTTTGCCCTTTTCCACGTTCTGTCTCTTTTTCCTTTTCACGTGAGAACAATAACCTTTTTACCAAATGGGACCTTTTTACTGATTTCCAATTTTATTCCAATAATAAAAATAATAATCCAATAATAATAATCCCAATAATTATTATTCCAAAATAATAATATTATTAATCCAAACTTCCAATTATTCAATTAAATTAATAAATAAAATATTAATTTAAATTAAATAATTAGCTTATTTTAATTGGGGTGTTACAACTCTCCCCCACTAAAAGAGTTTTCGTCCTCGAAAACATACCTCAAGCGAACAACTCCGGATAAGACTCCTTCATCTGACTCTCAAGTTCCCAAGTCACATTGCCACCTGCTGGTCCTCCCCAAGCTACCTTCACTAAGGCAATCTCTTTACCCCGCAACTGCTTCAACTCTCGATCCTCAATCCTCATAGGTGATGTTTCAACAGTCAGGTTATCTCTCACCTGTACATCATCTACTTGGACCACATGCGACGGATCATGAATGTACCTCCTCAACTGAGATACATGAAAAACATCATGCAAATTCGCAAGTGACGGCGGTAAAGCGATACGATAGGCTACCTCTCCTATCCTCTCCAAAATCTGATAAGGACCAATAAATCGAGGTGTCAACTTCTTCGACTTCAAGGCTCGACCAACACCAGTTATCGGAGTAACACGAAGAAACACATGATCTCCCTCTTGGAACTCAAGTGACTTCCTCCTCCTGTCATGATAACTCTTCTGACGACTTTGAGCAATTCTCATCTTATCCTGAATCATCTTAATCTTTTCTGTAGTTTGCTGAACAATCTCCGGTCCAACCACAGCACTCTCACCGGACTCATACCAACATAAAGGCGTCCGACATCTCCTACCGTACAAAGCTTCAAACGGTGCCATACCAATACTCGAATGAAAACTATTGTTGTAGGTAAACTCAATCAACGGCAAATAACAATCCCAAGCACCTCCTTTTTCCAAAACACAAGCTCTCAAAAGATCCTCTAGTGACTGAATCGTCCTCTCAGTCTGACCATCAGTCTGCGGATGATATGCAGAACTCAATCTCAGCTTAGTTCCCAAAGCCTTCTGCAAACCTTCCCAAAACTTCGATGTAAATCTAGGATCTCTGTCCGAAACAATACTCGACGGAATACCATGCAAACTTACAATCTTCTCAATATACAACTCAGCCAACCTCTCTAACGGATAATCCATTCTGATCGGAATGAAATGAGCCGACTTCGTCAATCTATCAACAATCACCCAAATAGCCTCAAAATTCTTACTTGTTCTCGGCAAACCAGAAACAAAATCCATACTGATACTATCCCACTTCCACTCTGGAATAGCCAACGGTTGCATTAGCCCAGACGGCTTCTGATGCTCAATCTTTGACTTCTGACAAGTCAAACAGGAGTAAACAAAACTCGCAATTTCTCTTTTCATTCCCGGCCACCAAAATAACCTTTTCAAATCATGATACATCTTCGTAGCTCCAGGATGAATACTTAAGCCACTACGATGTCCCTCCTCAAGAATACTCTTCTTAAGCTCAATAACATTCGGAATACACACCCGATCGCCAAATCTCAAAACACCATTCTCATCAACTCTGAATTCACCACCCTGACCTTGATTCACTAACGTCAACTTATCAACCAAAAGCATATCGGATTTCTGACCCTCTCTGATCTCGTTCAGAATACCACTTGTTAATTTCAACATTCCCAATTTAACACTATTGTGAGTACTCTCACACACCAAACTCAAATCTCTAAACTGCTCAATTAAATCCAACTCTTTAGCCATTAGCATAGACATATGCAATGATTTCCGACTCAATGCGTCAGCCACAACGTTTGCCTTACCCGGATGGTAATTCAAACCAAACTCATAATCCTTCAGAAATTCTAACCATCTCCTCTGTCTCATATTCAGCTCTTTCTGATCAAACAAATACTTTAAACTTTTATGGTCACTGAAAACTTCAAATCTTGATCCATACAAGTAATGCCTCCACAACTTCAGAACAAATACCACAGCCGCCAACTCTAAATCATGTGTCGGATAGTTCCTCTCATGAACCCTTAGTTGTCTCGAAGCATAAGCTATAACCTGCTTATTTTGCATCAACACACCACCTAAACCCAACAATGAAGCATCATAGTAAACCTCAAATGGTTCCGACGAACTCGGTAATATCAGAATAGGAGCAGTAGTCAACCTTCTCTTTAACTCTTGGAAACCTTCTTCACATTTTGAGTCCCAAACAAACGCTTGCCCCTTTCTGGTCAACATTGTCAACGGTAACGCCAACTTAGAGAATCCCTCAATAAACTTCCTATAGTAACCTGCAAGTCCAAGAAAACTTCTTATCTCAGAAACTGACTTCGGAGCTTCCCACTTAGACACCGCTTCTATCTTAGAAGGATCAACGGCAACACCACCTCTGGAAATCACATGGCCAAGAAAACTAACTTCTTCTAACCAAAATTCACACTTCGACAGTTTAGCAAATAACTTCTTTTCTCGTAGAACTCCCAAAACCACTCTCAAATGCTCAGCATGCTCTCCTTCAGATTTCGAATACACCAAAATGTCATCAATAAACACCACAACAAACTGATCTAGGTACGGATGGAAAATCCTATTCATATACTCCATAAATACTCCAGGCGCATTAGTCACACCAAAAGGCATTACAGAATACTCATAATGTCCATACCTTGTTCTGAAAGCAGTCTTCTGAATATCTTCAGTTTTCACACGTATCTGATGATACCCAGATCTCAAGTCTATCTTGCTGAACACACTAGCACCAACCAATTGATCCATCAAATCATCAATCCTCGGTAAAGGATACCGATTCTTGATCGTTACTTTATTCAGTTGCCTGTAGTCCACACACAACCTCATAGTACCTTCTTTCTTCTTAACCAACAACACTGGTGCACCCCACGGTGACACACTCGGACGAATAAACTTCTTATCCAACAGGTCTTCCAACTGACTTTTCAATTCAGCTAACTCCACAGCAGACATACGATACGGAGCCATCGATATTGGCCTAGTACCAGGTACCAAATCAATCGAGAACTCAACTTCACGCTCTGGCGGTAATTCATTCACTTCTTCCGGAAACACATCAGGAAAATTACACACCACAGCAAGATCACCAATCACCAGTTTACCTTTAGCCTCCAACGTCGCTAACAGCATAAACAACTCTGCCCCATCAGCTACTTCCTCATTCACTTGCCTTGCTGATAGAAACAAACTCTTTTCTTCCTCCACCTCAGGGAAAATCACAGTCTTATCGAAACAGTTGATATAGACTCGGTTAAACACCAACCAATTCATACCCAATATAACATCAATCTGCACTAACGGAAGACACACAAGGTCTATCCCAAAATTCCTACCAAAAATACTCAAGGGACAACTCAAACAAACCGAAGTAGTAGTCACTGAACCCTTCGCAGGAGTATCAATCACCATACCACCCAACATCTTAGATATCTCTAACTTAAGTTTCACAGCACAATCCAAGGATATAAAAGAATGAGTTGCACCTGTGTCAATAATAGCTACAAGAGGAAAGCCATTAATATAACACGTACCTCGGATCAAACGATCATCTGTAGAAGTCTCAGAACCTGACAAAGCAAAAACCTTGCCTCCTGACTGATTCTCTTTCTTTGGCTTTGGACACTGTGGACTGATATGACCCAACTCTCCACAGTTGAAACAAGTCACAGTCTTCAACCGGCACTCTGCCGCCAAATGACCACCTCTTCCACACTTGAAACACTTCATCTCAGCACTGGTACACTCATGAACACGATGTCCAGCCCGACCACATCGGTAACACTTAACAGGAGCACTAGAGTCTCCCCCACTAGGCCTTTTCATCCCACTCTGCCTCTGAAAACCTTTGCCAGCTGTATACGGTTTTCCACGATCAATCTGATTCTTACCCTTCCTATCAACCCTCTGCTGATAGCTCTCTGCTCTGGCTTTGGAATCCTGTTCAAAAATCCTGCAACAGTCAACCAAATCAGAAAACACCCTGATTCGCTGATATCCAATTGCCTGCTTGATCTCGGGACGCAACCCGTTCTCAAACTTCACACACTTCGAAAATTCTCCAGCAGCCTCACTATAAGGAGTATAGTACTTTGACAGCTCTGTGAACTTCGCAGCATACTCAGTAACAGACCTGTTACCCTGCTTCAATTCCAAGAATTCTATCTCTTTCTTTCCTCTGACATCCTCGGGAAAATACTTCCTCAGAAATCTCTCTCTGAACACAGCCCAAGAAATCTCAACATCTCCAGCAGTTTCCAACTCAGTGCGGGTAGCAACCCACCAATCATCAGCTTCTTCTGACAGCATATGTGTACCGAACCTGACCTTCTGGTTATCAGCACACTCAGTTACTCGGAAGATTCTCTCTATCTCCTTCAACCACTTCTGAGCACCATCTGGATCGTATGCTCCTTTGAACATTGGAGGATTGTTCTTCTGGAACTCACTCAACTGACGAGCAGCTCCCATTCCCACAACATTCGGATTTCCTCCAAGTACTCCAGCTAGCATACCCAGAGCCTCAGCAATCGCAGCATCATCTCTACCTCTTCCAGCCATCTCTATTCTGAAAACCCAAACAAGCTAAACAATAAGTACTGATAGGGTTACACAACACCTATCCCGTACAGGGGAAACAGAATAATTATGACTCGACTCGACCGACTATGCTCTGATACCACTAATGTAACACCCTTCTAAATACCCCAAAATATTTAATTAAAATGATAATAATTCAATCAGAGTAATTATGCCCCGAAGGGTGTCACACAATTATTTCACAACATTCATCAAAATAACCTGTCATGCTCATTTATTTAATCAAAATAAGGTTCTTTGCATAATTCGCAGCGGATACCAAAAATCAACATTTAAATCATGTACCACATTACATGTAAAGTGGATCAACAACAAAAATCAAACATATTCAAACATCCCATCCCGATGTTACATCTATCAGAGCATGACCCACTCTAAGGAGACTACACTAGACTCCAAGCATTTGCTTCTACTCAACTCACTGCTCGTTACCTGAAAAATAGTTGTAAGGGTGAGTTCTTCAATCAATATAACAAGCATTATACAACATTATGTAATGTTAAGTAAATGACGCATCAAGTCACCCCAACCAGACTACACACTCCATAACGGCAGTATCAACACGACATCATACTCATCAATAACATATAGCATATATATCTATATATAATTTCAAAACATGCTCAACACCAACAACATAACACAACGATTCACTCACTAATTCCTCGCAGTGGGAATTAGCTACAGCCCCACAGGCTATGCCATGCATTCATTATGCAATGAAACTCTACACATGCGGTACCGACTCTTCTTGAACATATAGTCCAAGCTCACCGATCCCTCCGGATACGGCTACTGAGCTCACTAGTCCCACTCATTGAGATCTAATGACTCACTCACTAATTCCTCACCATGGGAATTAGCTACAGCCCCAAAGGCTAGACTATGCACACTACTCATCTAGTATGCAAACATCAGCAACAATCCTCAACTCACTAATTCCTCACAATGGGAATTAGCTACAGCCCCAAAGGCTAGACTATGCATGCTAATCACCTCGCAATGCAACAACAACAACAACTCAAGAATAGACATATGC
The DNA here is from genome assembly GCF_024323335.1 of Lathyrus oleraceus. Lineage (NCBI taxonomy): Eukaryota > Viridiplantae > Streptophyta > Magnoliopsida > Fabales > Fabaceae > Lathyrus > Lathyrus oleraceus. The sequence continues at coordinate 26,056,842 of NC_066580.1, read as the reverse complement.
TCACACTCTAAGCCATAAAACAGTCTATTCACAAATGCATACATAACTGATACATTTACAGTATAATGCATACCAACCAACACATCTTGTCAATACATTTATCACAAAAGCATATCACCACATGCCATCAAAATCAAACACAGTATTAGCACACTCTACTAATACCTATACTACTCAAAACAACGGGAAATGATCCCTATTACATCATACCTCAGCTAAGTCTCACTACTCAGCCTAAACAGTCAAAAACTGCACAACAGCAGCACAGGAAATCACAATCCTGCCCATACGCGTATCGCCTATGCCCATACGCGTATTGCCCAAATCCTGACCCAGCCATACGCGTATTGCCCAATTCCATACGCGTATGCTACGCGTATCACTTCCCCATACGCGTACCACCAGAGACCATTTTACGTTCAAAATTTCATCTTCCTCATCCATACGCGTATTGCCTAGCGCCATACGCGTACCAGCCATCTCATACGCGTATTGCCTAGTGCCATACGCGTATGACCAGAAACCAGCATTCTCAGATCTGCAATGGCTTTCTGCTACGAGTTCTATTCGATCAAACCTTCCACAGTCCACATCTACACCGAAATCACTCGTATCATCTAACCCGAACCATTCCCCAATTCGATTTCACAACTCATAACATTATCACATACAATTCTTACGAATTTCTTTCGATTATCACCCAATTTCGTTCATCAATTATTTCCACAAATTCATCATACTCATCCAATTCAAAGGTAAATTAAAGGTCTATCACTACCCATGACATATTATCACATAATACCCGTCAATCAACGATAAACCCCCCTTACCTGAGTTAATCCGGCAGCCTCTGAGCTCCAAGCTTCTCCTTCCTTCAACCTTCGTTCTCTGGTTCTCTTTTTGCCCTTTTCCACGTTCTGTCTCTTTTTCCTTTTCACGTGAGAACAATAACCTTTTTACCAAATGGGACCTTTTTACTGATTTCCAATTTTATTCCAATAATAAAAATAATAATCCAATAATAATAATCCCAATAATTATTATTCCAAAATAATAATATTATTAATCCAAACTTCCAATTATTCAATTAAATTAATAAATAAAATATTAATTTAAATTAAATAATTAGCTTATTTTAATTGGGGTGTTACAGGCCCAGTCCCGTTTTCATCTGATAAAGCTGTGTCGTATCAGTATAATGCTACAATGATGAAGGATGGTCAAGTGGTCTCGTTACCTACGACTAGTTCAGTAGTGAGCATTGTTGATGTTACTAAGGTGACCCGCAGTGGTCGAGTGTTTGGGTCGGTGTTCCCAAAGGATAAAGAAGAATCAGTTGTGAGTAAGAAGGAGGAAGTGCCTGTTGAAGATCTAGTTGGTGTTTCAAAGGGTAAGTCTGATGAATCCAGCAATATGAAAGCCAACGATGATGATGAGGTACTGCGATCGATTAAAAGGAGTGAGTTCAATATGGTGGAGCAGTTGCTCCAAACCCCCTCAAAGATATCAGTGTTGTCACTGCTCATGAATTCTGAAGCGCACAGAGAAGAACTGAAGAGAGTTCTAGAGCAATCATTTGTAGAACATGATGTTACAGTGGATGAATTCAAACATATTATGGCTAACATCACTTCTTGCAACAATCTTAGCTTTTTTGATGAAAAGCTCCCTGAGGAGGGCAAAAGTCATAATTTGGCTTTGCATATCTCGATAAATTTCAAAGAAGACGCTTTGTAAAATGTGCTTGTTGACACTGGTTCATCACTAAATGTGCTTCCAAAGTCAACTTTGTCAAAGGTATCCTACCAAGGAGCGCCTATGAGGTATAGCGGTGTAATCGTCAAAGCTTTTGATGGTTCGCGCAAGACAGTTATTGGTGAAGTGGACCTTCCAGTTGAGATAGGTCCGAGTGATTTTCAAATTACTTTCCAAGTAATGGATATCCACCCGACCTACAATTACTTGTTGGGAAGACCATGGATCCATGAGGCAGGAGCTGTTACTTCAATTTTGCACCAGAAGCTCAAATTTGTGAAGAATGGCAAGCTAGTGATTGTTGGTGGGGAGAAGGCGAAGTTGGTTAGCCACCTGTCATCTTTCTCTTACGTTGAAGATGAGGATGAGGTTGGAACTCCGTTCTAGGCCTTATCTATTGCTGCTGAAAAGAGAGTTGGAGAACCTATGTCCTCATTGAAAGATGCTCAGAAGATTGTGGAAGAAGGCAATGTTGATCAATGGGGGCGCATGGTAGAGGTCTCCGACAACAAAGGCAAAACCGGATTGAGGTTCCAGAAAGGTTCATCAACTACAAGGACTGAAGATATGAAACTTAGCTTCCGTAGCAGAGGGTTCATTCATGGCAATGAACAACACTTAGTTGTTATGCTAAAGGATGACAAAGAGGAAGACTGCGCCAATTTTGTGACGCATGGAAAGACTTACGACAATTGGACTGCTGTTAATATTCCTGTTATTTTGCATCAATCTAAGTAATTACTTTTATATGTTTTAAAATCCTTCTCCTATGCCTAAGGGAGAAGTGAGCATTGTTTGGGCATTTTCAAATTGATCATCAATAAAATTAATTCTATTCATCCACATCTATGGTGTTTATTTTTACTTTTTGCTTTATTCTGAAAATGGTAGTCACAAAAAAAAACATAAATAAACAATATAATTGTCCATCTGCATAATATTTGGTCACAAATTCACTTCTCTAAAATCAAAATATCAAATCATTATGCAGGTTGGTTCCTAACCCCATTAAATACAATGATCCTTCTCCTGCTCCAAATTTTGAATTCCCTGTGTTTGAGGCCGAGGAGGAAAGTGATGTGGAAGTGAGTGATGAATTATCTCATCTTCTTGAGCAAGATGAAAAGACCATTCAGTCGTTCGAAGAGCAGGTCGAGTTAGTCAATTTGGGTTCCGAGGATGATGTGAAGGAAGTCAAGATTGGGTCTCGATTGTGTCCAGAAGTCAAGAAGGGGTTGATTGATCTTCTTCGAGAGTATTCAGATGTGTTTGCTTGGTCCTATCAAGACATGTCTGGTTTGGATTATGAGATTGTGGAGCATAGATTGCCGTTGAAGCCAGAATGCCTGCCAGTCAAGCAAAAGTTGAGAAGAACGCATCCTGATATGGCTGTGAAGATCAAAGAGGAAGTGCAGAAGCAGATTGATGCCGGTTTCCTTGTAACTGCTGAGTATCCGCAATGGGTGGCCAATATTGTGCCAATGCCGAAGAAATATGGAAAAGTCCGCATGTGTGTTGACTATAGAGATTTGAATAAAGCCACTCTAAAAGATGATTTCCCTCTGCCACACATTGATATGTTAGTAGACAATACTGCTAAATTCAAAGTCTTTTCGTTTATGGACAGATTTTTTGGGTATAATCAGATCAAAATGGCACCCGAAGATATGGAGAAGACCACACTCATTGCACCTTGGGGAACATTCTGTTATAGAGTGATGCCTTTCGGTCTAAAGAATGTCGATGCAACTTACCAAAGAGCAATGACTACTCTCTTTCATGATATGATGCATAAAGAGATCGAAGTATATGTCGATGACATGATTGCTAAATCAATTGATGAGGAGGAACATGTTGAGAATTTATTGAAGCTATTCCAGCATTTGAGGAAATATAAACTCCGCTTGAATCCCAATAAGTGTACTTTTGGTAATCGTTCTGGTAAGTTGTTGGGCTTTATTGTCAGCGAGAAGGGTATTGAAGTTGATCCTGCCAAGGTCAAAGAAATACAAGAGATGCCTGCACCCAAAACTGAGAAGTAAGTCAGAGGTTTTCTCGGCCGCTTGAATTATATTTCCATATTCATTTCCCACATGACTGCCACATGTGCGCCTATATTCAAGCTTCTTCGGAAAGATCAGTCTTGTGATTGGACCGAAGACTGCCAGAAAGCTTTTGACAGTATCAAAGAATACCTTCTTGAGCCTCCGATTTTGTCTCTGCCTGTTGAAGGGAGACCATTGATTATGTATTTGAATGTGCTCGAGGATAGTATGGGTTGTGTTCTTGGTCAACAAGATGAGACTGGAAAGAAAGAATTTGCGATCTACTACCTCGGTAAGAAGTTCACCGACTGTGAGACTCGATATTCTATGCTTGAGAAAACTTGTTACGCATTGGCTTAGGCTGCTAAGCGTCTGCATCAGTATATGTTGAATCATACCACTTGGTTGATATCCAAAATGGATCCAATCAAGTATATATTTGAGAAGCCTGCTTTAACCGAGAGGATTGCCCGTTGGAAGATGTTGTTGTCAGAGTATGATATCGAATACCGATCTCAGAAAGCGATCAAAGATAGTATCTTGGCTGACCATTTGGCTCACCAACCGATTGAAGATTATCAGTCAGTGCAGTATGATTTTCCGGATGAAGAGATTTTTTACTTGAAAATGAAAGATTGTGATGAACCATTGCTTGAAGAAGGGCCATAACCTGGTTCCTCTCGGGGCATGGTATTTGATGGAACTGTTAATCAATATGGAATTGGCATTGGGGCAGTGATTATTACTCCTCAAGGCACGCATCTACCATTTACAACTAAATTGACTTTCAATTGTACAAACAATATGGCAGAATATGAAGCTTGAATTATGGGGCTTGAAGAGGCCATGAATCTCAGAATCAAGTATTTGGATATCTTCGGTGATTCGGCTTTGGTTGTAAATCAAATCAAAGGAGAATAGGAGACAAATCAACCCGGTTTAATACCATATAGAGATTATGCGAGGAGGATTTCAACTTTCTTTACAAAGGTTGAGTTTCATCATATCCCTCGAGATGAAAATCGGATGGCAGATGCTCTTGCAACGTTGGCATCAATGATTATGTTAAAATATTGGAATGAAGTTCCCAATTTATCTGTGATGCGTCTTGATAGGCCAACTCATGTGTTTGCTGTTGAAGAGATCAAAGATGAGAAGTCGTGGTATCATGACATCAAATGTTCCTCCAAAGTCAGATTTACCCGCCTGGGGCATCTTTGAAAGATAAGAAGACTTTAAGAAGATTAGCCAGTAATTTCTACTTGAATGATGATATACTATACAATAGAAACTTCGACATGGTTTTGCTCAGATGTCTGGATAGACACGAAGCAGACTTATTGATGACCGAAGTACACGAAGGTTCCTTTGGTACTCATTCTAATGGACATGTAATGGCGAAGAAGATGTTGCGAGCAGGTTACTATTGGCTGACAATGGAATTTGACTGTTGCAAATTTGTGAAGAAATGCCACAAGTGTCAAATTTATGCTGATAAGATTCATGTTCCTCCGACACTATTGAATGTTATCTCTTCCCCATGGCCCTTCTCCATCTGGGGAATTGATATGATTGGGAGGATTGAACCCAAAGCTTCGAATGGACATCGTTTCATTTTGGTGGCAATTGACTATTTCACAAAATGGGTTGAAGCGGCATCGTATGAAAATGTAACCAAGCAAGTTGTTGTAAGGTTTATCAAGAATATGATCATATGCCGTTATGGTGTGCCAAGCAAGATCATTACTAATAATGGATCAAACTTGAATAACAATATGGTTGAAGCTCTTTGCAAATACTTCAAGATTGCACATCATAATTCTTCTCCCTACAGACCCAAGATGAATGGGGCTGTTGAAGTTGCAAACAAGAACATCAAGAAGATCAGGTAAAAGATGGTTGTCACATACAAGGATTGGCATGATATTCTCCCATTTGCTTTGCACGGGTATCATACATCCATCCGCACTTCAACAGGGGAAGCCCCTTTCTCGCTTGTGTATGGCATGGAAGCAGTGCTCCCCGTGGAGGTTGAGATTACGTCATTGCGAGTGCTTATGGAAGCCAAGTTGACTGAGGCTGAATGGTGTCAGACCATGTTTGACCATTTGAATTTGATTGAAGAGAAGAGATTGACTACCATGTGTCATGGTCAATTATACCAGCAGAGAATGAATAAAGCTTTTGATAAGAAAGTCAAAACTCGTGTGTTCAGAGAAGGTGACCTTGTGCTCAAGAAGACTCTATCGTTCAAACCAGATTCTAGGGGGAAATGGACTCCCAATTATGAAGGCCCATATGTTGTTAAAAGAGCCTTTTCAGGCGGCGCATGTATACTTACGACTATGGATGGTGAAGAGTTCACTCGTCATGTGAACGCAGATGCAGTCAAGAAATACTTCGCCTAAAAAGAAAAGAACAACTCGCTAAGTTGAAAACCCAAAAGGGCGACTTAGGCAAAAATTAGAGACATAAAACAAAAAGAATTTCCCGATAAGTTGAGTTCCCCACCTTGGGGCAACTTATGTAAAAATTAGGGATTATGGCAAGTAACTGCATTCTGCTGATCTTCAGTGTTTTGAAAACTTGATTGAGCACAAGGGTTGACATCAATTCATCACCCCGACAGCGGTCAAGAGCACAGCGGATATCAAGAGTTGGTAGAAGGATTAAGGATCATTTGTATTCAATGTAGCCCTTTTTCCATGTAAATTACCATTTTCAGCTTTGTAAAAATCTATAGAGTCTTGTCATTTACAGACTAGCATTCTATCAAATAAAGTTGAGCTTTTATCCAATTGTTTTTACTCTTATTTATTTCAGCCAATAGTTTAAATTTTATTATGATCATTTTTGAAAATTTAATTTTTTTAATCAAAATCTCTTTTTCTTAAAACACATAAAAACAAGAACTTTCCAAAGCAATTGAAAAGGAATATCAACAGTATTTCGAGGGATAACAAGTCCTTGAGTGCGAAACATCAAAGGTTCCCTAAGCAGTTAACCCTCCGGGTATCCCTAGAAGATTGTGTTAGTTCAGTTCCTCGGCGGAGTTTTTGCTTCCCCAATGGAGCTTTGTTCCTTTTCCCTAGCCAAGTTGGTGGATTCAGGTATCCTGTGGCTTGTCTCCTCCAACAAAGTTTCTGCTGTCCCCAGTGGAGTTTGGGTTCCTTCAGCATAAGTGGTTGATCTCCCCAGTAGATCGCATTGGTTTCCCCGCCAATCGCCATTCGACTTGCTCCCTAGTCAAAGTTTCCTCCTGGTTTCTGAGCAGTTTATTTCCCTGTAGTTTTGTCTCCCATTTTTTATGGTGTTGACCTAAAATTCCCCGCAGGTTCGATGATATGTCTCTTTCCTCAGCAGATCTCCTCCTTCCCCAGTTAGGGTTGATCCTCTTTGGATTTTTGATCTCTCTGTTCTCCAGCAGTTGTCTCCATATTTTGTGGATTGACTAAGAATTGTACCGATGATTCAATTTCTTTGCAACACCTTTGTATCCTTTGTGATCGCCCTTGTCAGCATAATCATCATCATCATATATATATATATATATATATATATATATATATATATATATATATATATATATATATATATATATATATATATATATATATACATTCATATAATTTCATAATTGCATATTTGCATATCTGATTAACTTATTGGTTTGAGATTCTCAATCCCTGTATGGCGGTACTTTATCCCCATACAAATTCCGGTGTTTGTCCGAGTGTCAACCTCTTAAGCAGAATTTTTTTAACCTTTCTCCTCTTCCCCACTGAGTTTGTTTTCTTGTGGGTGATTATTACTTCAGTTTCCCTTCCAGTTGTTTATCTGGATGGAATCACTTCCCTTGAGTTATATCCTCATTGGGTTGAGTCTTGATTGATTGTTTCTTTCTAGCTCTTACCTAGATAGATGTTTCGAGCCTCCTGAGAGTTTATTGCCCAGTAACTGGTAATATGCTTCTTAGTTTGGAGTTTGTTACTTCTTGCCCAATACCCAGCAAAAGTACCCCTGTTTTTTTTCTCCTTAGTAGAGTCCCTAGTGGATCTGATTCCCCAGGAAGAATATCCTTGATATGTTCACCCTAATCGGTGACAGATATCTTTCTCTCCCCTGCCTGAGTTTATCCTTGATATGTTCATCCTAACCGATGACGGATATTCTCACCTTTGGTATTCTACCTAGTAAAAGGGTAGTCGTAATCCCTATTCTTGTTTCCCAGAGAGTTAATCCTTGATATGTTCATCCTAACCGATGATGGGTTTCTCTTTACGGTCTTCTACCCAGTAACCAGTGGTTGTAAATCCTGCTTTTGTCCCTTCCGCAGAGTTGATCCTTGATATGTTCACTTTAACCAGTAACGGATTCTCTCTCTTGGTATTCTATCCAGTAACTGATAGATGTAATCCCTATTTTCTCCCCTCTCAGAGTCTATCCTTGATATGTTCATCTTAACCGATGACAGGTTTTCTCTTTGACGGTATTCTATCCAGCATTCGATAGATGTAATTCCTACTTTTTTGTTCAGTTGGTTTATCCTTGATATGTTCATCTTGACCGATGACGAATATCCTCATTGACATTTCCCAGGAAAGTCTATCCTTGATATGTTCATCCTAACCGATGACGGATTTTCTTCCCTGTCGAGTTTATCCTTGATATGTTCATCCTAACTGATGACAGATACTCTCACCCTTGGTCTTCTGCCCAGTAACTGGTAGTCGTAAATCCTATTTTCTGCAGTTTTCCCCAGCATAGGCTATTCTTATCCAGTAACCGGTAATGAATACTCCCTCCTGGATTTTCTCGGCGAGTCATCCTTGATATGTTCATCCTAATCGATGACGGATGTTCTCTCTGTCAGATCTTTATTATCTCCTCACCTAGTAACAGGTAGTAGATAATAGATTTCTGTTCCTCCTGTGTTGAAGTTTATTTCTTCCCCAGTTGAGTTGAGTGCGCATTTCCTTAGTGAAATCGCTTTTCCTGCATGATTCAAGTATTTTAGTTTTATCCTGACTTGCTCGTACCCCCTGCAGATGTTTTGTTCCCCGGCTGAGTCTTTCCATTTTGTATGGAATTCCTCTAGTCCCCCAGTAGTTTTAAGTCATAGCCTGGCCTGCGCATAACTTCTTTTTCCCCTAGAGTCTCTGTCTCCCTAGTGAGTTTTCCTTATGGAATGCATTATGCTCCTGCGGACTTTCTGTCTCTCTGATTTCTTTTCCTTTGTGGCAATATTTCCCCACAAGGCATTAACTTTTGCATTCATATCATATGCATCATGAGGTCTCTTAGGGACCAAAATTTGTTTCTATATGTTGTTATTTAAGCTCATTCTACTGAGTCGACATGAAGATTTTAACCTTCACCTCCTCATTTAGAATGTCCTTAAATAGGGGCAGCTGTAAGACCCCAATTTTGACCCTAAGATCCCTCATGCAATTTCATCATAAGCATTAGTATATGGATCATACCTTGGCATCCTCCTTACCCCTCTTTCATTGGGTTTGTTTTGGTAGAGATCACCAAGCACTATGTGATTGTATAATACTTGTATTTTTATCATTTTTCACTAACCAAAATACCAAAAATATGTCTTTGTATTTGCCTAACTCTTTTGTAGGTAGGGCACGATCCCATTGATCTATCAAGTTCATATCTAGGGTTTGAGACCCTCATGAACAAAGAGCACAACCATGGATTGATACAAGGATGGTCACAAGCATCATATATGAGTCTCAATGATTTCTACATGTTATATTGATCAAGTTTTCTTCAAGAGTTTGAGGGTGATTTATCTTGAAAACCCTAATTTGACTGGGTATCTTAAGTAACTTCTCCAAAAAGCTATCTCACCAATTGATCAAATTTCTTAAGGGACACTTCAAAATCCATAATCTTATGAATATATGATCTACCATGAGCCTATAAAGTCAAAGAGAGTTGAAGATTAGCAAGTTGGTTGATGGTGGTTGGCCAGATGAATTCATCTGATCAAAACTGGGTCTCCCTAGACCCTATCTCCTAACATTTTCACCATATGAAAATGATTCCAAAATAAAACTTACTCTAAATGACATTCCAAACAACTTCCATGTTGAGACCTAGAGCTAGTTTTGCTTGGAAAATCATTTTCTATGTTGAAACATTATAGGTCATTTTGTCTAAACCCTAATTTGAATATCAACTTCCCAAGGCCATAACTTGCCCAATTTTTATGAGATGAAAGATTTACAAGTTGCACAATCAAATTCAAGATGTCTACTTCAACTTTTATGTTTGGAGTGAGAGCTAATTCAACTTCTATGAGCATGTGATATGAGGTTACATTATAGGTCATTTTTGACCTATACCATTGAACAAGTGATTTTTCCAAACTTCAAAAATGCATAACTCTATCATTTCAAATCCAAATGACATGAAATTGGTGACTATTTTTAATGTCTTTGAAAGAGATACAACCTTGATGAGGACACTTTTCTCATTTAAAGCTCACATAAAAAGTTATGCAAGGTGGAATATTGAGATATATGGCTTGACACTTAGAAAAAATTTCAACATGTTGAAATTTCCAAACTTCCACCTCAAAATTCATCATGATACAAGCTTCAAATGGAAAAGTGTTAAACATTAAAGTTGTTCCTCTTGATCTCACCTTTCCAAAAAGTCCAAGTTCATGCATTTTGGACAAGAATTGAATAGGCTGCACATGGCTTGGACATTGCATCATCATTTGGCAAAGATGAAACTTCAAGTTTCCATGTACACTTGCCTTGCAATCCAAGTTGATTTCAGACTCTCTCACACTCATTTGTGGACCTAAAGCAATGATCTCATGGGCCTGTATACGCCCATGCACCCATGCATCATCCATTGCAAATTTTGGAAAGTCATTTGGAAGGTGCAAATATCACATGATCCAACTATAAATAGAGATCCATGTGCTCAGAATTCAATAGACATTCGCGCCAGCTTTAATCCTAGACCCCTAACCCTTCCATTTGAGAGGATAATCCTGAGAATTTTATCTTGAAATTGAGTTGGAATCTCGCTGTTTTGAGATTCAAAACTCCAGGGATCCAAGACCTTTTGTGCATTTCATTCTACTTTTGCAAGCATTCTGAGTGAGATCAAGCACGAGCAAAGGCAAGAGCAGTTGAATCTAGACCTGCATTGAAGGTATTTTCCAAAAAATTTCATCTCTTCGATTCTCTTTCAATCTTGCTCAATTCTCTTGATTCTTTGGTTGTCTGAAGTCCTACCAATGTAGGCAAGAAGATTGAGTTTCTTAGAGGTCAAATCAAAGTAACTCAGTTGACATACCTCAAAATTCAACTCCTCATATCTTTCTATATGTAAGGAGTTAGTTAAAATTGAGGTCAGATTCATGCTCTACGCCATTTTTTATTTCAGATCATGTCCTCCTTCTTCATTTTTTGATAGTGATGACTGAACCAGTCCGGCCAAAGTCACCGGAGAAGATGATCGGCCTTTGGACGCCGGTGATGTGTTGGCACGGTTCAGAGCCACTGATCCCTTTTAAATTGTTTTAATCTCGTGCGTTGTTTTTAATTATCATGCCTGTGCCGCGATGACTCAAGTCTACCATGGAACGCGCGCGGGTGGCCACTTGATCTGCCACCTCAATTAATGAGGGAGATCAAGTGGTCCACGTTTTTTCTGATTATTTGAATTTCATTTTAATTGCTTTATTTTCATTAATTCATATTAATTTTAACATCGATCCAAAAAATATGAGAGTTTCACCAAAAAATTTCAAATAATTTCCTCTTTCATATTCTGAATTAAAATTATTTTTTGGATCATTATTAATGTTTTTCATGATTTAATTGATTTTGAATTTTTTTTAATTGTTTAAAAATACTTTTAAGTCTTTAAAAATTCTGAAATTTTTTCTCCAAGGTCCCTTGACCTTGTTTGACCTATGATAAATCTCATGGTCATTTATTTGGTGTTTTGATGAGGTTTTAGGAATTTGACAAACCATATTTAATTTAAATGCCTTATTTTAATATTTTTAATTTGAATAAATGCCAAATAATTTTGTTGACCAATTGTGATGACTTGTTTGAGTTTGACTCTTGCTGTTGGGCCTTGGTCAAGGTTGATTTGACTTTGTCAAGTTAATATCATTGGACTTAGGGGATTGATGGAATGTACATTCCATCTCCCAAAATGAATGGATGACATTAATTTGGTAAAAGTCCTCCGTTGATCAATTTGAGTTTTCATCTATTCCCCTCCCACTTCATCTCATTCCCTTTCTTTATGCATTCATCTCATTTGGCTTATGATATCTCAAAGTCCTAAAGCTAGTTGATTGAAAAATTAACATGAGTATGGATGAGATTAGGCCACACCTTTTGCATATTCTTTTTGTGTGTGGTATGTTTCATGAGCATAGTCCATAATATTATGTCTCTAATATACATTAACACCAAAATTCTATTGCCCGACCTTAAATAGTTGTGACTTCTACATAAGTCCAATTACGACTGCTTAACATAGCGCTAAATTTATGACATAAAAGGCATAGCATTCTAGTTAGTGAGATTGTAAGTCTCCCCTCTTTCATGATATTGTGTGGAAACTTGGCCTTTTTTCCTTCCTTTGGAAGATGTCTTGGCTCAAGGATCCATGCTTGTGATAAGTGGGTTAAGTGTTCTCCAAAGAATGTCTTAAAATGAAAAGAAAAAGAAAACAATACTAACTTCTAACCTATTAACAACTAACTTTTAATTTTAAGCCATTTACTTTAATGTCATTTAATTCTAGCTTTTATACATTTGCCATTGTTCATGTCATTCTAATTGTTTATGTTAATGCATTTTTTACTTTGTCCACTTGGACCATATTGTGTGATATATTTTGTTTGTGTATACTTTGCTTGTTTGTGTGGTCTTTGACCATTAATGTACATAATAACAACAAAAATCCTAAAAACCTTTTGTGTGGACTGTTGGCTTGATCCTGGGAAAATGGACTTAGAATTTAGGCAACATTCCTATGCTAAAGGACTTGGCCAATGCCAAATTGTTGAGAAACCAAGTGCTTGCAATATGAAACTTCATCTGATACATCATTCAAGATCCGTCTGAGTTCATCTGCAACATGATCATTGTGAAGCTGTCATTTTGAACTCGTGACTTGTGAAATTCATATGTTACATGGGTTAATCTTGAAGAAGATCATGGAATGAATAAGCTTGGATGTGGATATCTTTATTTGATGCCTTTGCTCTTCAAGATAATATAATTGTGCATTTGTGTGTTGCTTGATGTAATACCTCAAAATTTGCCCCCCTCATCCATGCATTCATTTTTAGGTCATTTAACATTTCATATTGCATTTCATCATGTCAATCGGAATTAGATCCAAGAAGCTTGAATATCATCCAAGACACTTTGTGGGTCCTATCTGGGTGATCAGTCAACACAAGGGAATGGCTTGAGATACTTCCAACATGTTCAAATGGGGTCTATTCATCAGTCAAAATGTTAATCTTGAAGGAGCAAAAGTTTGTTCATGAACTGTCATGCTCGCTAGGCGAAGCCCACGCGTTTCGGAAAAAAAAAACAAAAAAACGAAAAAGAAAACGAAAATAAATAAATAAATAAAATATAACAGAAAAATCTTGGACTTGGACCTCTCTCTTTTGAGCCCACAAAGTCACAAAAATCAGGTTATAAATTCTAGACTTCCATCTCCCAAAAAACCCTGGGAAAAAAGATAGTGAGAGAAGAGCTAACAGAGTTCAAAGCAGCCTTCGGACACTGAAAGGAACTCATCTGCAAAGAACCTACTCTGCCTCATATAAACCCTCAGATTGCTTTGCAAACCCAACCGGGCAATTCAATTTCATTCGATCTCCCCAATCAGGTATGCCCCATTTCCACTACTTTATACTTTGAATTTTGATACCCTTTTGATGCATGTGTTTGACAAGAGGTTTAGGCCTCCTACACTTGGTTGCTTTTTGTGAGCTTTTTTGTGAATTTTAATGGCATGATTCATGTGGTTACATTTTGATTTGGGGCAACTCTTGATTGCGCCCCATCTTGTCACTCTAACCTGTTTGTTGAGTTTTTTTTTTATGAGGGCTCACATGACTCCTGAAAGGATAGCTTGCTTGGCATTCCACTTTATTTGTGGGATACCACCCGGAGGTTTATTCCGATTACCTGTGCTGACTTGCTTTCCTTGGTGGTGCCAGCTTGAGAGATCTCTGGGTTTCTTGTGTTGTTAGTTGCTATTACTTCGGATCTTTATCCGTGTGGTACTTTTACATCTTTCCCGCATTTTACCGCTTTCTTAGCTGGAAGACCTCAATAGGAGGCAATGTTTTCTTTTTTTTGTTTACTTTTGTGCCCAAAGACCTCCAAGAAGAGGCATCAGTGCTAAAGACCTCCCTCCGAGGCAATTGACGGATAAAAGGGATTAGTACTCAATCTCCCGTTATTCTATGTGTCGTTCTTTAAGATCACACTACGTGTCGATGCTTCAGAACAAAAGCCCAAGATTATTTGTCCGGTCAGTCAGTGGAGAGGGTTCCACCTTCCTGAATCCCCACTTTTTGTCATAAGCTCACCCTGTCCAAGGTTAAGAGCTATGAGGTCTTATCCTCATTACCCTTCTGATCTGCTCACCCTGACATTCAATGTCAGTGGTTAAGAGCCCATTTAATTACCTTTCCATGGCTTGTTTGTCGAGGTTGATATGACCCCTCTTGACTAAAGCCCTACCCATGTATGTTTAAGCCCCCTTGTTGGCATTTTACTAGATACATGTTTTGTGTGGTGTGATCGTTTCCCCATAGGATTGCTAGGTTTCACATAGCCTCTCGTTGCATGTCAATTAAGGTAGCACTGTTCCTTCGTCTAGGACTTCCTTTTTGCATGAGCATTCCTAAAACACAAACAAACTCATTGATTTTTCTTCTCCTAAGAACACGTTAACTCCTTCTACTACAGGCGAGTAAGTCTCCAAAGGTCGAGCATCCGGTAGATTGCGTAGTAACGTCGTTCATCTAAAAAACACAACCCTTAACCCGTAGGTAGCCGAAGTACGGCTTGCTCTGATTCTCATTCCATATGAGATACGTAGGCATAAGACGCGATGTCTTAGCGAGCACACTCCTCTTTAACCCCTAGGTAGCCGAGCTACGAAGATTCTGATTCTCATATTCAGATGAGATACATATGCAGTGGATGCGACATCCGTGCGAGTCATTTTCTTTTGACCCCCCTTTTAGTAAGTAGTACATTAGATATACACGCACCCTTTAGACAAGAACAACAAAAGTGGATCCCGTAGAGTACTACGGATGCGTAGGGGTGCTAATACCTTCCCTTCGCATAATCGGCTCCCGAACCCAAGATTTGGTTGCGAGACCTTGTCTTTTCCTTTCCTTTCTCCCAAGTTTACTTCGAGCGTTTCCTTTCCCTCCTTTGGGATAAATAACACACGGTGGCGATTCTGTAAGAACAAAAATTGTTCTACAACAGACTCCATGATTTTGATGATAACAAAGGATGAAACCAAAAATGGCACCCTAACGAAAAGTTTCTAAGTGTGCAGGGTTCTAAAGAAAGAAGAAATAAATCTGATGATGTCATCAGATGCACAACAAGATCAGATACAAATTATCAAGTATCAGAAGCACCTAAAGTGGAATCTCGTTTCAAGAAGCTCTGACTCTGAACAAAACTACAAAGTATCAGAAGCATCTGAACATGAAGTAAAGTCTAGAAGCTCTAACTCTGATCAAATGCCTTCTGTAAACTCTGAAGTTATTCAGCGCCATCTGAACTTTCAAGAGATAACATCAGAAGCCAGATTCCCAGATACACGAAGACTCTAATCAGAATTGTTAATCATGATGAAGTAACGTTTAAGCCAAGTTAAAGTTCTGCAAATGGATTTCCTCAATTAGAAAGAGACGTTAATCTCCTCTTCCAAGAGAGAAGATACTACTTGTGGTAAGTAGTCACTTCTAAAAGAAAAAGTCTCCTGCAGAAGCTATTTATGGAATGGCGTAACTACATCTTTATACCCAACAGATTCAACTCTACTTCAACTCTACTTCAACTCCTATAAATAGAGAAGAAATCTCATTCAGTAAAAAAAGAAATCACTAGCCAAAACTATACTGAAATTATATCACGCTCAAGAAAAACATCCTTGTTCTTCAAAGATTTTCACTAAGCTTTTGCTTATCAAGTGAAAAATTTGTTCTTAAGTTTGTAATATTTGTTTTCTTAGAAGCACTCTAGATTACACATCTTGTATCTAATTTTTATTTGATTTCCTCAAGTGACTCTTTGTAGTCTGTAGACTTGAGAGGACTAAGAGATTTTCTTCTCTCTTAGGGGTTGTTTGTAATCTTTCAAGATTAGTGGATTAAGTCCTTGTTGAAGGCGAAATCACCTTGGCCGGGTGGATTAAGTCCTTGTTGAAGGCGAAATCATTGTGTGATTTCATTTTTGCAAAAGCGCTTATTTTTCAAACAATTCAAACCCCCCCTTTCTTGTTTTTCTCACCTTCAATTGGTATCAGAGCTCCGGCTCTGTTATTGATTTTCAAATCAAACACTTAACCGTGTAGAGAGATCCAGTGCGAGAAAAACAAATGGCCCACTCAAATGAGAAAGATTCTTACAATGCCAAGCCTCCTGTTTTTGATGGAGAAAAGTTTGATTACTGGAAAGATAGAATCGAAAGTTTCTTTCTGGGTTATGATGCTGACCTCTGGGACATTGTCACAGATGGATACAAACCTCCAACCTTAAATGGAGCCGAAGTTCCCAGAAGCAAAATGTCAGAAGATCAGAAACGTGTTTTCAAGAATCACCACAAGGCCAGAACAATACTTCTAAATGCTATATCATACAACGAATACGAAAAGATCACCAACAGAGAGACGGCTAAAGATATACTTGACTCTCTGAGGATGACCCATGAAGGAAACTCCTAAGTCAAGGAGACGAAGGCTCTGGCGTTGATCCAGAAATATGAAGCCTTCAAGATGGAAGATGACGAAGCTATAGAAGCTATGTTTTCCAGATTCCAAACTCTTATTGCAGGTCTTAAAGTGCTAGACAAGGGATACACGACTGCAGATCATGTTAAGAAGATTGTCAGAAGTCTGCCAAAGAAATGGAGACCTATGGTTACTGCTCTGAAGTTATCAAAGGATCTGAACAGTATCAGCCTTGAAGAACTTGTTAGTTCTCTCAGAAGCCATGAGATAGAACTAGAGGAGGATGAGCCTCAGAAAAGGAACAAGTCAGTGGCGCTGAAGTCCAGACCTGAAAGACGGAAGTCAGACAGAACCAAAGCTCTCCAGGCAGAAACTGCAGATACTGACGACTCTGAACCTGAAGACTCTGATGATGAAGAAGAACTGTCCTTACTAACCAGAAGAGTTAAGCAACTCTGGAAAAGAAGGAACAACAACAACTTCAGAAGATCAAGACCCAGAGGGGATCGATCAGAGTCAACTTCAAAAGGTAAACCTAATAAAGATATTACCTGTTTTGAATGTAAAGAAACAGGTCATTATAGAAATGAATGCCCCAAGCTGAAGAAAGATAACTTTAAGAAAGAAAGCTTCAAGAAAAATGCCTTCAGAACAAAGAAGGGATTAATGGCCACCTGGGACGATAGTGAATCCGAATCATCAGAATCTGACTCTGATGAACAGGCCAACGTAGCTCTTATGGCTACCACATCCAGCAGCTCAGATGAAGAATCTGAAGAGGTATTTTCTGAACTTTCTAGATCTGACTTAGAATCATGTTTATCAGAAACTCTTACCTCTCTTCAGAAACTAAAACAAAAAGTTAAAGACATTAAAGGCCTTCTTAAAGCAAAATCTGAAGTATGTAGTAGACTTGAGACAACAATTCTAGCACAAGATGATACTATCAGATCTTTAACGTTAGAAAAAGATGGAGCTAAAACCAAAAGCTTAGAATTAGAAAAAACGTTGTCTCAAGCACCACAAACTTCAAATGAAATTATTTATAAATATGAAGAAGCCTTTCAACAATTTCTGAAGAATGGGATAAATAGGAGTATTATGGCATCCATGATTTATGGAGTAGGTCAGAATAATAAAAGGGGAATTGGGTATGATTCTGAGGAAAATAAAACCTCTACCAGTAACCAAATTAAATCGCCTTTTTCATACCACTACACACACACAAGAACACAAATTTAAAAATGCTAGAA